>NW_012152785.1:417831-426229 GCF_000956105.1 Propithecus coquereli
TAAGAAAAAAATTGATATGTCAGAAAACTTTGGCTTACCTACTTAGAATTTTTAAAAATATAATATCTAAGACTAGAGTTGATAATTTTCAATTTTTCTTTGATTATTACCAAATATGTTTAAAGATTTTAAGATGGTTGACACTATAAATAGTTGCAGTAGTTTTATTACTAAGAAATAAATTTTAAAATACTGCAGTTTACTTAGGGAAAAGTTTAGAGTCTAAACATTTTGGATTCTCAATTGCAGAGTTACTTTTTGGACATTATTTTAATAATCAATTTTTTAAATAGCTATACATGTACAAACCTGAACATCCCTGGCAAATCTATCTTTTGATTGCCTCTAGTTTTGCAAATCAGTAATTGCTTTTCTTTCTGTATTACCGGGAGTACCATGATTAGAGCTTTTCTTACATGCAGTTTGGTCACTTATCAAACACTCTCAGTAAGAAAAATAAATTTCAACCTAAGCAAATAAAGCCTGTGTGTTTGCTTGCAAAATAGCTCTTCCACAATGCCAAGTACTGACTCCTGATCTGAATCGCCAGTTATAATTAAAAGTAGTCCACAGATTTGTCACTCACATTATATCCAATTTATATTATGATTTATAAGTAGCAATCCTTTGTAGCTGATATTTATATTAATTTATATTTTAGTGCCATTTACTATTGATTGATTCAATGCAATCATTTAATCAAATATTTTTGAGTGTTTGTAATGTGCTAGGCACTGTTCTAGAAGTTAGATGTAGAGCAATTGACACAAACAAACAAAACCACAAGGTCTCATCCTAGTAACATATACAAACTAATGGAAGTAACAAATAAATCAGTAAGTTATGTAGTGATAAATACTAAGGAAAAAGAAAAGCTTAGTAAGGAGAGAAAAAGAGTGGTACTACTTTAGATTGAAAGGTCATAAAAGATCTCTCTGATGGGTAAAATTTAAACAGTAATCTGCATAAAGGAAAAGAACAAGACTTGTGGATTCTTAGGACAGGAGCATTCTGGGCATTTTTTATAAAGCCCCTAAAGCTAGAAGGACCTTGAAGCCCAATGTGACTAAAAAAGGCTGGTTGGGGATGAGATTAGAAATGTAGCCTGGAGCTAGAATATGGGATTTGTTCTAGGTGTGTTGAATGATTTTGACCAGAGGTATGAGGTAATTCAATTTAAAAAAGATTATTCTAGATTCTGTGCAGAGTGGAAGTTGGGAATGGGTAACACAGTGTTTTTGGACAAAGCAAAGGCAGAGAGTCTAATGCATTACTAGTCCAGGCAAGATTTGATGGTAGCTTGAACCATGGCGGTGGGCTGTGGAGATGGTGAGAAGGGAGACAAAAGGTAGAACCAAAAGGATTTGCTGAAGAATTCTACATGGGGCATTAGGGAAAATCAAAAGTGTCATGGAGGTTTTTATTTTGAACAAATTCCCATACCTCCCCCAGATACTGTGATGGCAGCAACCAAGAGTTTATTTGTGGAGATTTTATATTTGTGAGTCTTTTTCAATACACACACATAGTTCTTGGTAGGACAGTGGCAGATGCTGGTCTAGACTTGAGAGAGAAATCATGGACCAAGAAGAAAATCACCTAGAAAATAGGGTTGACAGAAGAGTCCAAAGACTAATTCCTGGTAACTTCAACACTAAGAGATCAGGAAGAAAAGGGGATCCATCAAAGGATACTGAGAAGTTACTGCCATGAGGTAGCAGGAATCTAGGAAAATGCAAGGTCTGTGTGCCACGTAAAGACAAGATTGATAAAAGAGAGTGATCGACTATCAAACGCTGCTGTGATTAGAACGTCCCTGTGGATTTTTGTATCACCACTTATGCGAATAGGTGTATTTGTGATGGAGAAAAAAAATAAGCCAAATGTTAAAGTATTCCATTAATAAAGGGGACTACTCAAAAGATACGTAGATGACTATAATAAGGAAATTTAGTGGCATTTACTTCAGAGGAATTGGGACTGAGTGATAAAGGAGACAGAATAATGTTCCACAAGCAGCAACTGAGACACACAAGGATGCTACCCTCTACCCCTAGGCTGTGTGGTATGTAATGAGATATGCCCTGGAGAGAATACATGGACTTGTGATGCAGTAAACAGGGATGGGATTGATTGTTTATCCAGGACTATCGTGAACTCTGTGGAAGCCTCCCCCCTCAATCTATCAGTGTGTTGTTCGGTCTAGGGAAAGGAGTTCTTTCTAGAAAACCAACTTCTTGCAATGTAATATCCTAGGCATTTCAAATAAAAGAAAGAGAGAGAGAGAGAGATGAAAGTATATGCTGTAATCATCAATTCAATAAGGAGAGCACAAATTGCCATGTGGATTCAAACGAAGGAAACTTTTCCATTAGTGAAAGCATATAAGGTTTCCTGATGGATGAAAAATTTAAGACTGCCACTGAAGGGTAGTTAGATTTTCTTCAAATTGAAGATCATGTGAGGAAGACAATCTAAGTAGAGGAAACAAATTGAGGCAAAAACCCAGAAGAAATGAAGTGCAGAGCATATTTGTAGGAGGCAAGGGGCTTAGGACATGATAGGAGTAGTACATCCTTAGTGGTTAACATTTTCAATTGCTGCCTTTAGCCTCAAAGGCAGGACTCTTTCCCCTTTCCAGAATTTTATCACGGTGAAAGTGAGTTAAGCTGTTCTTCTCAATTTATACTTAGAGCAACAAAAATATTATTGGAAACGGCACTAAATCAGAGCCAGCCAAGCTGTGGTGCTTGAAGGAAAGATGATTTTTAAAATGGGGAAGTAGCCTATGATTGTGAAAGATGCTTTTATACCAATTGCTATAGAATATTAACATAATGTTAGATTTCATCTACCATGCACGCCAGTTAATTTATTTTAGTCCACCATGAAATGCAGAAAGATAAAAGTTAAATTAAAAAAATGTACTGTAAGAAGGGGAAGAGGAAATATTGCATAGAATAGGATTGGTGAAGTAGAATGAGACTTTGAAATATAAATGAAGAAAGCTATACTAGCTTAAAATATGGATAGTGGATTTAGGGCATGGATAGTGGATTTAAAAATATGCTATAGGTAAGTAAATACTAAAAGCATTATTGAAATGAATTATCCAATATAAATTAAAATAAAATAAAGACAACTGTATATCTGCTCTGAAGTGACATATCTAATATGCTTAAGGACTTCTTACAAGTTCACTTTTTAAGAAAATATACAAGGTGTTCCTACTGTGTGCTGAAACTACAGAGGCAAAAAAAATAGACTGTCTCTCTGCCCTTAGGGAGTTAACATTCTAGTAGACTCCTCCAAAAAGTAAATAAACATATAAGTTATAATTATATCAGGAAGGACAAACTATCTAATGTAGTTTTTTACTATATTACTTGGAAAATAATATAATTATCTGGAATTTAGGTGAAGGAAGTTTTAACTTATTTTATTTGAAACATTGGGATAATTCAAGCGAAGTATCTTTGGTTTTTATGTACTCACATTGTCTGAGCGTAGCAGACACCACTAGTTGACTTTCCCACCTTCTTCATACTTAACAGAAGTCCTATTTTATTCAGGTAGCTATTATCCTTGGGAATCATGCACTTCAGGGGAGGTAAAACCTACTCGCATATAGTGAAAAATGACTGATCTGAGCCAATAATTCTTGTCCTGTTATCCTTGCAAGTGAATGACTTGGACGTGGATATGTGACTCATTTTTCAGTAATTATTAATAAGGGAGGTCTCTTTAGAAGTTTCTAGGACCAAGACATTTTATATAGACATGTGGAGACTTGGTTTCTGGCTCAATAACTTGAATGCTCATGTTATGTTCAAGTAATTTTTGGATTGTATCAAAAGGACACTAAACAAAGGGATTAATCTGGGAAGATCTACATTTACCATGGTTTAATACAGGCATCTATGTCACAACTGGTTCCAACAAGTTGATTTCCTTTGGTATCAAGTAATCAGCCATTTTAATTGCAGGGAGGGCAAGAAGAAAATCCAATGGTAATATTTCTCTTCAGTATTCAATCCAAGGTGTTAACACCGGTTAAAATTATCTTCTTTAGTACATACCCCAAATAACTGAAAGCAAAAACTCAAACAGGTATTTGTACACCTATGTTCATGGCAGCATTATTTACAATAACTAAAAAGTGGAAACAGCCCATATGTTCATCTGTGAATGAATGGATAAACAAAATGTGGTATACACATACCATGGAATATTATTCAACCCTAAAAGGAAGGAAATTCTGACACATGTTACATCATGGATGAACATCAAAGACATTATAAGTGAAATAAGCCAGCCACAGAAGGGCAAATATTGTACGACTCCACTTATATGAGGTTTCTATAGTAGTCAAATTCATAGAGACAGAGAGTAGAATGATGGTTGCCAGAGGCTAGGGGTTGGTGGGAGAAGGAAAATGGGAAGGTACTGTTTAATGGCTGTGGATTTAAAGTTTGGGAAGATGAAAAAGTTCTGGACATGAATGGCAGTGATATTTACAGAACAACACGAATGTATTATACTTAATGCCACCAAACTGTACACTTACGAGTGGTTAAAATGCTAAGTTTTGTTTTATGTCTATTTTACCTCAGTAAAGAAAAATCCCCAAGGGGGTCAGGCATCATCTTTATTGATAAAATATGAGAACTGTTTTTTTCCGAGCTTTTTTTCTTAATTGGTATCCATTCCTCCTCAGTTGATATGAATGTGAAGCTTTTGTTCAGATTCGGAAGTAAAAATTTCTTTTAGTCAATTTACTGTTCTTGATTGTGTAACTGTATTTTTAAACATTTTATTCCACAATACACCCTCAGTGATATCAGTACCGGTTGCAACAGTATGGCAGTAATACTCATTATAGGCGTGTACTGCCCCTTCTTGGCCTGTGAGAAACATATGTCAGAACCTACAGTAGTACCTTGTATGTTGAAAAAGCCCCTGGAAATTCTAGTTCACCCCTGTCTGAGGTGGATATCACTACTCTAATGAAAATGACTGATACTTTTGGTTACATCAGAATAACATACTATTGTGACAAAAATGCCATACGTGACTAAGAGAGAAGCAATATGCCAAAAGCAAATACATACAACATATATTAAAGAAAAAAATCAAAAGAGCAATATCCAGAATATAGAAATAATTTTAAAATCCAATTATTTAGTAAATAAAAACAAGATTAAAAAAACATGAATATTTGTTGAATATTAGTCATGATTTTCTGTGTGAGGTGGGGAATGATTAAGCTAGGCCTTTGAACATTAACTTTTTGTTCCTCTTGGGCTTTGAGGAAATGTTAATGGATGAATTTTCCTTATTTAATAACAATACCTGCCATTTATTTTTATTATTATTTTTCTGAGAACTGTGAAACGCCATTTACTTATTTTAGCATACAGAATTTATTTAAACAAACAAACAAAACAAACAATAAATAAAATCAATTAAAATAAAACAAAACACCTACCTATGAGGTAGGTGCTATTATTCCTTATTGTATTGTTGGGTAAAATGAAGATCAGTAAGTCTGAGTAATTTTCCCCGTATCACTCAGCCAAATAACTAGGGAAGTCAGAATTCAAAGTTATATCTACTTTAGTTCAAGGTCTTTTCTTGTAATTTGTACATTATGTTGCATCCCAGGAGAAGTGAGGAGTAGAATCTTGGCAGAAAATACAGAACATATTAAGTTTCCATGAAAAATTAGGAGTTAATTTACAAGGCAACTAATTGCTTTTCAAATTAAGATGGTCTCTGTGAATTGGGACATTCTCTATTAAGGTGACAAGTAAGATTTGATTTTAGAAACACCTTTCAAATTATTAGCTAATTTTTCCAGTTTACTGCATGTTGTTTTAACTACAACAATAGACTCATTTAATGGAAATATAGGGAGAGGTTAAGTATCATCAAGATTAATTTAAAAACCCTTTGAATTATGAGATTTTTTCCCCCAAAAATTAATGCAGTAGCAATTAATCCATTTCTCTACCATTTACAAATATAAAAAATTCAGTGACAGAAAAATTGTGTTGTAACATTGATTTGATGTCTACTGATTGTCAAAAAGATTTTTGAACATTGTATCTTTGAATGATTAAAGATGCCAGATTTAAGAAATTTACCAACTAAAAGAAAATAATATTTTGAAAAAGCAGCAAGAAAGGGAGAGTTCCCACTCTCGAATTGCTAATTATTTATTGCATTTTCTAAATAAGTACAGCTTGGTGGCGAGAGGTTTCAGCAAAGTGTTACCATTGGTAGAAAAAAGCTACAGTCACGGTCAGAAAATGCAAATGTCCTTAGTGGCAAAAGGTATAAAAATGTATAATACAAGATTAAAGATGCAGAGAGTAATACAATTTGTTTTTAAACAGAGGTTAGGGCTTATGCAGGCTCCTGGTCTGCACTCCTACACCTGCTCACCTGGGTTTGATGCAAGGTGTCTCACGTACATTCCTGAGGATTTAGTGTGTTTCCCTGGGGTAGCATCTCAATTTCTAGCGGAGAACATTGCATCACAGGAGCAATATGTAACCTTCCCAAGTTGTACAGCTAGTCAGTAGTGGAGCCAGGATTCACAGCCAGGCATTCTGATCCAGTATGCTCTACTACCTTTCAGGTGAGGAGCATTCAAATCACTTCAGTTCAGTTCTGGATCTGCTGTTATCTCTCTCTGGCACATTACGATCCATCTCTCTAGGCCACAAATGTCTTCTCACACAAACATTGCTTTAGAACCAGGTGCCTTTTGAAGTCTTTAATATGATGGTTTGCTTGTCTTATATCATTTACTGTTATAATGCCAGTGCTCTAAGGGAATCATTATACTTGAAAGTTACATTTTAAAGGTCAAATAGTCCAGGTTACTTAATTCTAAAATCTAAATTATCATTTGTGTTTCACAGTATTTGTGGTTTGTGTCACTTTAATGTAGTGGGTTATAAAATGACAATTTTCTCCCTAGTTCTGTACAATCCAGATGTAAACAAGTACTGACCTGAATTAAGTTCTAATTTGGGTTCCCCTTTGACAAATGAGGAAACCCAGACTTATTCAAACCCCTCTTGTTGTTTCAAAAGGAAGTTATTTTTAGGAGATCTTACTTACTATTGATTTCCTTGATGTTTTGGCATGGCATCTGACCTTGTATGGTTTGTGCCTTGAACAATGTAAAAGTATTTAGATGTGTGAGGGTTATTGCCTTCTTGCCTACGCCCTATAACAGAATCACTGTGTTTTCAGTTTAGCACTTACACAAATTATACTATTGCCATTTATCTTTGTGCTTGTTTTCTCTACTAGAATTCAAATTTCATCTAGCAAGTGTCATGCTTCCACACAAACTTAACGACATTATGTATTGTCCTTAATGTTTCAAATTAATGTTTGTTTAAATGGATAGCCATGCCTTTTAACCTAATTAAGACTTTCCATATATTGCATGAATGAATTATTAATTTTCAAATTAGTAAAATATACTTTATATTAAAATATTTTGGGTCTGATTACAATATTGAGAGTAACATCACCCTTGACTTCTCAGGGGATTTCAGTTCTTGTTAAAATTAGGAACTTAGATTTGATGGCATGTTTATGAATATTATGCATTTATCATAGTTTTACATTTATTTAGCCTCGGTGGTGAATCTATATGATTAAAAACTGTTTTCTTCCAGAACAACTGGTATATTTTTGTTGTATGATCACAGACTATGTTGTAGTTAATAATGTTTTCCTTTTGGTTTGTCTCCCAAATCTTCAAAATCAAATATTAATATTTGATCCATCTCTAAACAATTTTAGATGAATGCATTACAAATTGTGGCATACTTACTTTCTCTCTGCCCTCCTTTATATATTCTGCCTTTATTCTCCACCATCTCATTTTCTTTCTTTTTTTAATTTCAGAATATTATGGGGCTACAAACATTTTAGTTACCTATAATGCCTTTCTTTGCCTTGCCCAAGCCAGAGCTACAAGCATGCCCATCCCCCATACAGTGTGCTCTGACCCATTAGTTGTGAGTTTATCCATCCCCACCACTACCCTCCCACCGCCTGGCACCTGATGAATATTACTTCCATATACCAACTCATTTTCTTTTACCTATTTTATATTATTATATCTTATGTATTTTTAGAAAACATTTCACATCTATTTTGGAATTCTATGGAGTATATGTAGACAGATGATCACTGAAATCTATTTGTTCCTACACTGTATTCTTTAATTTATGTTTCAAGAATATAATATATTGCTATTAAATATAGTCACCATACTGCACAATAGATCTTTTAAACTTATTCCTATCTATTGAAAGTTTGTATTCAGTTTCTCATATAAAAACAAGATTAAAAAAACATGAATATTTGT
>NW_012152785.1:426405-429230 GCF_000956105.1 Propithecus coquereli
AAATATTAAAAAGTAAAGCAAACTTTCTCTGGCATTAATAAATCACAACGTGACACATAATCTTTTCTGGCACCTCCTAAGCATATTAAAGGTATGTGTTTTGATAATCATCATGAAAATTCAGGCTAACTAATGACAAAAGGAGAAGAATACAATGAAAATTTGTATCTCATCTACATTTATAATGGTCTGATTAACATTAAATGCAATTAAAACATTGAATTTTCTTTCAGCATGTCATTTAATAAAGCAGCATCACTAATAAGGATATAAGCAATTTTATTTTCTGCCAATGTTTGTTTTCTGCTCTGTCCTGAAAAAGAGGTAAAGATGAAGCTACTTGTCTTAATTTAATTCCTACTAGACTCTGATAATATCTGCACAGAAGGAAAAATGTGAGAAATAATAGATTGCTATTTTTAATGAAATCTATCAGGTCAGTACAGGTGTCATCTCTTTCTGAAACAAGGAACCTGGTAATAATCCTCAGCCCACCACATACTCCTCTCAGTACGATCGGTTTATTGGCAAACATTGCATGGGCCTTGGAGTCCATGAGAGGATCATAATACACAGTAGGAAATAAAGAAGATAAGTCAAGCTCTAGAGATATCATTTTAAAAATAAAATACAATTTAAAAATATTTTAAAAGCATGAAATAAAAAAATCAAAAGGAAGAAGAATATTCAAATTTCTGTTAATTTTAAGCTATTCTTCATGGAAATATAACAAAAGAATCCTGACAAAAGCAGAGGAGTTTATATTTTTCTCATTGGTCAGCATAATTTACTCCATTTCTATCTGAATATTAGCCCTCTGTTTAATTAATATTAAGAAATTCTCTATTTTTAATGCTTGGTACAAAAACAATGCCACATAATATTCTTATGATTTCTAGCAAAATGATATGGTTTAGGAAGATGGATCACTATATTATTGGTGGCTGTGACTGACAGATGCCAATAATCAAGTCTGTTAGGTTGGATCTGGAAGATAGGGTTATGTAGGGGGAATGAAAGTCAATATGAACAAGCATATGAATTTATTCTGGTTCTTAGTTTCAAAATCCAGGATTATAAAAGCAGTACATTTGGATCTGACAATTGTACAATCATATCCATAGGTCAGAAACAGATTCATAAATCATTTCAAGACACATAAGCATAGACCTTGCTGATGTTTTATGATATGGGGCATTGATAAAAAATCCAAACTGGGCAAGAAGAATAAGTGAAAGGGAACAGTCTGAATCTCAGAAGAGGCAAGTGGAAGGATGTAGCCACTCAGCAGACAGCAGGCAAGAAAAGATGAATAATGTGCCTTCCAGACCCAGAAAGCCCTGGCCTTGAGCTCAGAATACATTCACTGTAGGATTAAGTACCATTCAAATAGTGCAAGACCAGTTGATATTGAAACAAACTCTTTTGAGGGAGGGCCTCTTTGTGGGTTTACTATTTTTGAGTCAGAGCTAAGATAAGAGTATGTGATGAGGGTGAGCCCAAAGGTACCAAAACAAACAAAGAAACAAAAAGGTACATTTGCAGGAAGGATATGAATAGTAGCTCCTGCTCTAATAACATGAAGTCACAACAGCAATTACTAAGAGAACTTTTAATTTAAGTCAATGTTGATTAAAGTTTCATCAAATGTTATGAATATTCTAAATCCCAAGATTATGAAAAAATAAGGTTAATGAAATCAAATAATAAAGAGCATAAAATAAAGCTTTGGTATTTAAATCTATAACTCTTTCCCAAAAGTATAATGAGAAAGACAAATGTGAATTTTTATTCTTTAATCTAGCTGGCTGTATAACCTTATACAAGTTTCTTAATTTCTGTTAGTTAGCAACAGGTCTGCAAAGTGATGATAATACTATCTAATGAATTTCTTATGAATGTAAATGGAGAAATGCATATAAAGTACTTAGCACAGTGCCTAGCTTCCTGAAATCTCTCAATAAACATTCACAGTCATTGTTAGTTATTATGTCTGAGTAGCTCTTTTTACCTATAATATAATAGTAACCTCAAGATCAGAATGTTCTAAATTCAGTATGCACAGCACATGTAACTTAACTAAAAGCACAATTCTGTTGAAGTTTCAGGTATTTTTCATTGCCTTTCAAACCAAACAGTGGGCCTATCTTTCTAGAATTGCTCTTCTGTGTCATACAGAATGCTATTTTTTATCTTTATGGTAGAATAAGGAATAATTTTAAGAAGCTGAAAGTTAACATGAAAACAGTTTTCTCCATTATGTCATGAGTAGGTGAATTCTATTTTTGAGATATACCTTAATGTATTGTTTTTACTAAAATATTATTCCATTGAGGAATAATAAATATAACTTTTCCAAATTGTTACATATTTTAAATGAAATAGTTGATTCCCTTAAATGAGCGTTGATCAGATTGAAATTTATTGGGAATATTTATATGTTTTAAATGAGTAGTATTATCTTAACACCATATTATGAAGTATTTTTGTAGAGTTTTTTTTATCAATAGTTATCCCATAGCTTGATATTTTCTTTTTAGAAAGCCATAGCAAATTTAAGAAAAAAATAATAATCTCTGTATGCACTGGCATGAAGTTCTGAGAAACAAACCCTAATGGCACAGCTGGAAACACTTTCAGTCTTCAGGCAGTATCGCTATCAACTTACCCAGAGAACAATTTTTAAAATAATATTCCTTTTTATAAAGGGCATATTGGAGTTTATTGGTCTTTATCACATCATACCATAGCATATCATAAAATTGACTGAGATTATCTTATAGTAATTAATGCACATCTGACAAGTGGAAAGTAATGCTGATGTA
>NW_012152785.1:431128-431867 GCF_000956105.1 Propithecus coquereli
CAAACTTCAAAAGATAAGCTGTTTTACTTGTATTCAATTTTTTTAAGTTTTCTCCATTTGCATAAGGACTTTTGATCACACCGAATCACTTTCTGATATCTGAGCTAAGAAATTTTTATTAATAAATCTTGAGTGTGGCTAAGAAATCTTGGAATTTCAGATGGTATAATCACATCCAATAAAATTGTTTCATAGGAATTTTAGTTTAGCGTTACAGCTGTTTCTTCTTAGCAAACTTGTTAGTTGGTGCTGATAGACATAAAATACATTGTGTTATAGAAAAATAAACATATATATGTGCACATATATATATGTAATATGTTTGTATATATACATTTACACGCACACATACATATACAGAGAAAGGGAGAGAGAGAACTTTAAAACACCACCAGTTTAAAGGAAGGACATTGAGTACAGCGAGCCACACTTTTTATTGTGTTGTTTATATTAAAATGTTGCAATTCATATAAATTTAAGGTGACAAACTTCATTGTCCTGTGTGTAAATAGAACCATTCCAATCTGTAAATATAGACTTCTTTATAATTAGTGTCACTATAACAAAAGACATTCATTTTGATATTCATTAGTTTCATCATAGCACTTCATATTCAATATGATTTTAAAAGTTATTAATTTATTTTCCAAAGTAAAAGGTTTATAAATTGAATCCTATTTGCCTTGACATACTGTTTTTCTATAAGAGCAATGATTAAGGTTTTTATTTTTGTATAAAG
>NW_012152785.1:432988-460611 GCF_000956105.1 Propithecus coquereli
AGAAGAAATCAGCTGGACTGCACAAAATTATTCATGGAGAAGATGTCAATGGTAAAATGAAAACAATAACAAACTTGATCGAGATTACTTTGTACCAGGCACTGTATTTAACACCTGAATGAATATTCACTGCCAGCTTAGTCAACATGTCCTATTTTCTCCATTTTACAATGAAGAATTAAACCCTATAGAGTTTCTTGCTGAAGCTCATATATCTAATAAGTGGTAGAACTGAGCTCATTTCTGGCAATTCTAAATATTGATATCTAAACCACTATATTTTTCAACAGACATTAGCCAAACATTATTAGACTACTTACTGGACATGGTACTATAGACAAAAATATGAGCAAATCCAAACTTAATGTGTCATAGAGACATAATTATAACATGTCATAGCAAATGTTATAGTAAAATATAGTTATAAAATATAATACTGGAAACATATAAGTGGAAGCAGGACTCCACTAATAGGGGAGACAGGAAAGTATTCAGAAAAATGGTCATTTAAGCTGAGATTTGATTGTTTTATTTAGCATTGTATATATTCAGTGTGTGTGTGTGTGTATGTGTGTATTTCTATGTGTGTATGTGTGTTTATGCCATAGTATAGTCCAGTAGTGAACATCATTTGGCCTAGCAGACAAGGCACATTTCATGTAAGGTAGAAGAAACAAAGTGTACAAAGTTTTGGAAACTTGAAAGAACATAGATTGTTCAGGGAAAAAAAATAACTAATGTGGTTTTTGGAAAATATAAATAGAGTAAGTATAAGTCAGGAAGTTGGAATGATGAACTGAGATTAGCTTGAGAATACTATACGGACTTTTCTTAACATTCATCTCTGCAAGCAGAAACTCGTGGTCATTTTGAAGCTATTGCTGGGGTAAAACCTGAGACACCACGTGAGCCTCAAATTGTGCAGTGTAAGCTTGTCAGAAAGTAACAAAACTGAGAAATATTGTAGAGGAAGAATGTTGAATGCTCACTGATAAACTAGAAGTAGGATGCCAGGGGGTAAGATTAAACGAATGAAGAGGATGTTGAGATTTTTAGTTTAGTTCATTCCATAGGTGGTGATGCCCTTACCATGCAAAGAAAATACAGAAAGAGGACCAAGTATGGTGGCCAGAAGTGGGACATGAGGGTGGAAGTCAAGGAGAAGAAACTGGTTTGCACTGATTGAACTTAATGTAACTAAGAAATAATCAGGGAATTAGAAATAATGAGGATGTCATTTAATTTGATTTAAATGCTGAAGGATTTAGGATATATAACTACAGAATTACTGTAAAAGCTATAACATCCTTAAACAGTTTAAGAAAGAATAGGTAAGCTTTTAGTAAAAATTGATAATACTTTGTGATTTAAAATTAGCATGCAAACTAGTTTCCTCTCTCAGACAGAGGGCTCAAATTGTTTATGTGTTTTCTTTTGATAATATGTCTATATAATGGAACACAGTTTATTTCTTTGCCACATGCATGAAAAGTCAGAACAAGTGATTTCAGAGTTCATTTGAAAGCATCGTTGAGGAATTTATCACTCATTTTGTTAGCAATAATGAAGAAAAGAACAAAACCTGTATTTACAAGATAATAATATTTATTTTTCCAAAATATTTTACAAGAAAAGGAAAACAAGAATGAGAAAGCTTCAATCATTACATAAATGCAGGTCTTGCTTATTTCGTGCCTTCTATAATACAGAATGTTGCAATACATAAACTTAAAAAATAATAAAAGGAACATTGTGCTTTTCTTCAGATTCTTTTTTTTAATTTTTCAAATAGATGTTATCCTGTAATCTTTGGCACCATGCTTTAAATTAAGCATAAACTTAGACATATCCTAACTATAACCTAGCTCTGTAAAGGTCTTTGTATTTCAAACTGTGATTGGCATGTCTATACATACTATTATCACATTGTTGTTTCTACACTGAGTTGTATTTTACTCTTTAAGATAGCTCAGAATTATATTAGACTTTTACTTAACTCTACAAATAGTAAATGGGCATATTGAAATTAGAAATTATTAACATTACACTGTGGTTGCTTTTTTGACATTCTTATGCAAATCAAACACTGAGCTTTCTTATTTAAAATGTTTCCTGTCTCACTCTCTCTCTCTCTCTCTCTCTCTCTCTCTCTCTCTCTCTCTTAAAGATTTGAATAGCCTTATAAATACATCAAACTACCTGACATTTTCCTTATTCATATTTTAACATATGCTGGGCATATTGTCTTTATTAAAGAATTGAAAAAGAAGGTTTCTTTCTAGTTCCTAAAAATATAAGAGTAAAGTTAAAGTATTTCTAATCTGCCAAAGCTATGTTCTTTTTGCCCCTTGCAAACACAGCTTGCCACTTTGACCTTAATGTTGGAAATGTAAGATTTGAATATTTTACCCAAAATTCTAAAACACTTTCACTTTATTTCTGGGCAAGTGAACTTTCAGTGCTATTAAATGTTAAAACGGGTCTAACTGAGAAGCTGAAGTTAAAGTTAGCATCACTGGACTTTAATGGGTTTGAAAGTTCTTAGGACGTCACTAATTATTCCACTAATATTTCTGCATCCATAGTATTCATTTAGGCAACAGAGAGGAACAGTTACTTAGGCTATTAGAAAATTAATGGTCTCACCCACTCCCCCGTAAGATAGAGGCAATTATTTGTTGATTTTCTCTTAATGTTGGGCACCCATGTGCATTAAAAATTCCAGATGAGGTCTTAGAAATGGATAAGTGGTTGTGCATATCTAAGCTTTCGTTTAAAAATATAATTACAGCAAGTTTAATTATAATTCATTTCTAACTTTTATTCTTTTAAAACAACTCTAGACATAACTTTTCTTATTTTGTTCACTAGGGAAACTCATAAAAGCCAGTGAATCAAATCTTCCAAGATCACCTCTGCTAAATATTAATGTTGTGAACTCAGTACAAATTTTTGATTGTAAAGAAGCTGATGGAATAAGTAAAATGGCAATGATACTTTAGTAATTTTATTCATTTGGATTTTCCATGGCTAGTCAGTTTTCATTTTTAGGCATTAATTTAACCAGGCTTGTTAGATGTCCCCTTATTACTAGCTAATAAATGATGGAATAGATTTATGACTTTTACTTATTTATGCCTTTACTAGAAAATCTCTGTGAATTTTCCCAAAATTTTAAGAAAACAGTACTGGTTATATTTGCAACAGTCTATAGAATTAACATTGCTTTATTCATGCTTAAATTCCCTAACGACACTTTAGGCAAATAGTTTCCTTTCAAATTGGTTCTTCTTTGCCATACATCATTCATCAGGCCTAAATTTTAATATTGTTAGAATTTTACCATATCAGTTTTTCCCTCACTTCCCTCTAAAACGTAGAATTCTATTTGAAAATGAGCTCTAAATTAAAATAGAAGTGGATTTTGGCTATCTAATCATTTCCCTTCTTTTAGAGACAATATTTTATATAGTAGATTGTAATCTATCCAGTCTGATTAAACCTGTCTTTTAAAGTGAAAGACTGAATTACATTTGCTATAATTACAGATACAATAGATTTTACCACCTATCATTTTATTTTGTTTTTCCTTGGTCATTTTTTTCTATATTTTTTCATTCCTTTTTTTCATTTTCTTTTGGATGGATATATTTTTTTTCTTTCTGCATGTGTTCTTAGTGTGTTTGAGAAGTATACACTCTATTTCTATTAAGTAAAGGTTACCTTAGAAATTTTAACACAAATGCTGTACCTAAAAATATTAATGTTCTCTTCATCCTGAACATCAATTAGTGTCTCAGAACATTTAACTCCAGTTATTCCCATTCCAATTTATATATTATCATGTTTGGATATTTTACTCTTTTTTTTTAACTATACACAACAGTATAGCTACTGTGCTGTAGAGTCAATACTTGTATAGATTTACTCACATATTTACCACCTTCTTTGCTTTTCCACTTCTTTCTAAATCTTAGCTCTTCCATTTGGAATCACATTATTTTCATTTTAAAGTACACAATTTAGAGCTTTCTATGGGGGTCTTTTTGAGGCAAACTCTTTCAATGTATGAAAATGTGTTCATTTCACTGCTGTTTTTGAAAGACATTTTCATTAGATCTGAAATTCTAAATTGACAGTGATTTTCTCTCTGCATTTTGAAATTATCTTTTTTCCTATCATATGTCTTTCAATGCTACTAATGAGATGTCAACTATCGATCTACTACACCTAATACTTTTATGACTCCACTTGTGGGTTAGGGTTGGGGTATAGGGTATTCTGTAGTTTCTATATGACACGTGAGTTTCTTGTTATTTACCTTGTTGGCAGTTTATTGGGCTTCTTATATCTATGGGTAGCTGTCTGTTATGAATTGTGGAAAATTCTGTTCTGTTCTCTCTTCTCTCTTTCTGACACTTTGATCAGATGTTTGCCAAACTTTTTGTGTTAGTCTGTTTTACATTGCTATAAAGAAAATACACTGTTCTGCATACTATACAAGAAGCATCATGCCAGCAACTGCTTCTGGTGAGGCCTTCAGGTAGCTTCCAATCAAAATGAAAGGTGAAGGGGGAACAGGGGTGTTCCATGGCAAGAAAGGGAACAAGGGAGAGAGAAGGAGGTGTCAGGCTCCTTTAAACAGCCAGCTCTCACATGAACTAATACAGTGAGAACTCACTCATGTTGTGGGGAAGGCACCAACCCATTCATGAGGGATCCACCTCCATTACCCAAATATCTCCCACCAGGCCCCACATTCAACACTGGGGATTAAACTTCAACATGAGATTTGGAGGAGCCAAAAATCCAAACAATATCACTTTTTTCGTTCTTAATTCCATGTCTCAAGATTTTAAAAAAGATTATTCATCTTTGTAGCTCTATGAAGCATTCCGAATTTCTTCTGCCCTATCATTCAATTCACTAATTCCCTAGTCTGCTACGCCTAATCTGCTAACAATTCTATCTCTGAGTTTTTAATTCGTATCTTATTTTTTATTTCTAAAATACTTTTTTCTTCAACTATTCTTATTTTTATTCAAATTTTAAAGATCTTTATTATTTACTGAAACATATTAAACATATTTGCTTTATGCTCTGTACCTACTAATTGAAATACCTAACATTTCTTATGATTATGAATTTCATTTTCTTAGAATATTATTTGTTAGAATAATTTTAAGCATGGTTTGGAGGTGAATTTTTTTGAAAACGTACTTGCTTCTGTCAGAATGCTGGGCATTGTTAGTCAAAGATGACTTTTCATAAATTCTCAGGTTGTGGTTTGTCCATTCATTCAGGTAGAGTTCGAGATTGCTAGACCTAACAAATTCAGAATATTACAACTTCTCCTTGAGTTGGGCAAATCGATGATGTGTAAATGAAGGCTGTAAACTAAAATGAAGGTTTGTATTTAGTTCTGGATTTTCATGGAATTTTTTCCCCACTGCACTCAATATCAAGGTTTAAGACAGATAGTTTTCTTTGCACTTTTGGGGTGGCAGAGGCTGTGGTAGCTGGGAAGTAGAGGTAAATTTCTCATTCACATTTACAGTGAGAATTTAGCTTTCTGGAAAGAATAATATTATTAGATATAGTTTCATGAGTGGGCTTTGGGCCTTGCCTCCTGTTCTCTGGATTCTCAAAACCAAACAAATTAAATTTTATGTTTACCCAACTCAGAAAAAAAAAAAAATCTAAGTGAAAGCCACCATCAGTGCTAAGATTTTTTAAATTCTTGCATTCACTTGTCTATTCTGGGTGCTATAACAGAATACCACACACTGAGTGGCTTATATATAAGAGGAATTTATTTCTCACAGTTCAGGAGTTGGGGTAGCCCAAGATCAAGGTGCCAGGATATCCAGTGTCTAATGAGGGCTGGCTTCCTTGTTCATAGATAGCTGTCATTCTGCTATGTCCTCATGTGGCAGAAGGGGGCCAAGGAACTCTCCAAGGCCTCTTTTATAAGGGCACTAATCCCAGCCATGGGAGATCTGCCCTCATGACCTAATCACCTCCCAAAGACCCAATCACCAATACGCTCACATTGGGGGTTAGGTTTCAACATATAAATTTGAAGGGGTACAAACATCCAGCCCATAGCACTTAGTTTTTGACCTGCATATTTATTATTGTAGTTCCATATCCTTGATGCAGGTAGGGAGAATTCTTAAAACATTGCATTCAGCTTTTGCTGTTTTTATCAAGAGAATTTTATTCCTGGTATTTACTCTGACATATTGAATGTAGCGGTTTTAGCGTGAGACCTACCAAACCATGCTATCAACTATCTATGTGATTATTAGCATATTACTAACCTCTGTGCATCCATTTCTTCACCTATAAAACCATAAAGCAGAATCTACTCAATGGAAAGGATGTCATGAGATAATGAGATAGTATATGTAAAGTATTTACATAGCATCTGGAAAATTTTAAGTGTTCAATAAATGTTGGCAAACAGAAGCAGCAACGTTATACAAATAACATAAATTGACGCTGTAGTTTAAAGATAACAAGAAGAGTTGTTGCTCTGAGACTGAGCCCAGCCTCAGTCACTGATTTTAACAGATTAAATGGCATGGTAGGAGCAGAGATTTGGCTGAAGTTAAGGAATGATTGTGAGCTAAGGAATTGGAGACTATCATTATAAAGAAATTTTCTGAGGAACTTAACTGTGAAAAATAGGTATGGAAGTTGTAGGGCTAGTGTCAGAAGTATAGATTAAGTAGAAGAAAAATTTCATTTTGTTTTAATGAGAGAGAAATAATGTGTTTTATAGTATATAGAAGAAAAGGTTACAAGGACAAAGATACATAGTGTTAATGAAGCATTAAATGCAGAAGAGACAGGAGTGAATCAGATCGTGGGATAAGAACCTTTAGTGGGAGAAAACGGACAGCTGTTCCTCTGAGATTTGAAGAAAGTAGTAAGAGTAAGAATAGATATGGGTGGTTTATTTAGTTACATGATGAAAATTGAGAGATTTCACATTCGATATTCTCAATTTTTATGTGAAGTAGAGCTTCCTAATCTCTGAAGAGGACTGAAAGGATATGTGAACTGAAAAAAGATTGAACTTTTGGAGTGTGAGAGAGAATGTATAAGTATAGCACTCACTGGAATTTTCATCACTCACTGGTTAGCTTACTATAATAGTCAAGTATACATACTTCAGGGAGAGGGAAGATTTGAAAAAAATGCTAATGATCCTGGCAACCATCCTCACTCCACGAGTACCTTCTGAAACGAGATCTTTGAATATCATGTCCATTCAAAGAAATAGAAATTGAAATGGAGCCACTACTGCACAACACATATATGACAGTAGGGTTTTATGTTTTTTTAAAAAGGCCAGTAAACATGAATTTTTAAAAACTGTATCTCATTTTTGACTATTTGCTTCAAATATGCTATGAAAAAAATCATAAAAGAAAATAGATATTTCCAAATTAAAATAACTAACTCCAAACTTTAACTTTTGCTTTAAATGATTATTTGTTTTAGAAAAGGCATGTTGAAAAAAGCACTTTAATCTTTTAAGATGAAATATGGCTATTTTGTAGTTACCATAATTTGATAAACCAGTAATATTGTTAAGTGAAATTACTTGTTTATTGAAATTGGAAGTTAATCAGTAAAAACTGTGTAAGGTAATTTAATATACCAAGCAATCACTATGATTTTATGATAACTATCTTTTCTGTGAAAATGATTTTTTAATAAAATATAAATGCTTAGAATCTTACAACACAACAGCCAGGCATGGTGGTGCATGTCTATAGTCCTAGCTACTTAGGAGGCTGAGGTGGGTGGATAGCTTGAGCCCAGGAGTTTGAGGCTACAGTGAGCTACGATCGGGCCACTGCCCTCCAGTCTGGGAGACACAGCCAGACCCTGTCCCAAAAAAAACCAAAAAAAAAAGGAAACTTACAACACAAAATTGAATGAAAGAACCCAGAAGACAGGAAACAGAACATATTCTATGATTCCATCAATATACAATTAATAAATAGACATAACTAATTAATGATGTCAGATCAGGATAGTGGTTTCCCTCAGGAAGCTGGATTATGACTGGAAGTGCACGAAGTACTTTAGGGGATGAAGGTAATTTTTTGTTTCTTGATGTGGATGCTGGTCACTTGGATGTGTTGTATTATGTATGAATGTGTGTATTATGCAAAATGTTGAGCTATATATTTATCATTTTTGCACATTTTGCATATTTTTATACCTCCATAAAGCTTATATTAATAGTAAAAAAAAATTCGTTTCAGGAAAATTCCTAAGTTAACCAGAACTTAGAGAATAATATGTAACCAAATATGACTTACTTGACATCAGTCCCAAATTTGCTTGTTAGTAAGTAGAAGAAATGTCCTGGATTCCTTGATTCAGATGCTGCTCTAATTTTAGTTAGAAATATACTTTTTATTTCTTACGTTATCCTTTGTCAAATGAATAAAAACTTTGTGGACCAAAGCTTAAAAAGAAAAATTTTGATAACTGTTTTTCTTTCTCTGTTCTTTTTTCTTTCCTTTAAAAGAAAGGACATTTCAACCTAATGTTGAAATCAAATTATTATACCATTACTCTAATGCCAAAACTGACATCTGCCATGATGTAAACCATATAAGCCATCTAAAATTATGAACTGATAGTTTGAGCTTGTCCTCTTCTATAGCTGAGAATTTTAACTTAGAAAATTCATGAAATATGTGATCCTCAAGTGAAATATCTAGGTTGCTTAATTTACCTTTTCTAACAAGTAGATAGTATTATCCTGAAATGTTTTAAATGGTTCAGAATATATAGAGAATTTGAAGCTAAGTCAAGCTCATACTGTACCTTAATGCATATTTGCTATTGTTTACTATTGTCACTATTTGTATCCCAGCTTTGCTACTTACTATGTAGACTTTGGTTATTTAAATTTAATTAAAATTAGAACAACTTAAAATTTCAGTTTCTCGGTCACATTAGCCTAATTTCAAGTGTTCATTAGTCGCATGTGGCTAGTGGCTACTGTATGGAACACAGCAGATTTAGAGCATTTCTATCATTTCAGAAAGTTCTATTGGACAGCACTAATTTGTATAATTAAAACAATACATTCCTCAGACTTTTTTCTTATTGTTAAATAAGATTATTTTTGTATGATTCTTAGCATTGTCATGGCAAATCACAAATGCTTACTATATGATACTTAACAATAATAGCATAGGAAAAATAAGAATAACCAGATAATGAAAATAATAGTAATGGTAATGGTAAATGAAAATATATAGCTTACACATTTAGTATCATGAATTAAGTATATTTAACCTTGTGTACATTTTCTAAGACTCTTCTATCCATCGTTTCTTTTCCAGATATTTCACTATGAAATAATTCTGAAGGTGGCATTCTGAAAATTTTTCCCTAAGTAGAAGTAATAGAGCCAGCCTAATATATTATGCTCACCACTGTATTTAAAAATAAATTTAAAAAATTCTAAGCAACTAGCTACCCCTTTTTAATTCTAAACAGTGAGAAATTTTAACACGTAGATCATAAGTACTTGCCAACAGATACAAATCTGGTTAATCAGTATAGAGGATGATTAAAAAAGAAGTTGTGTAGTATTCCAACACTCTCTAATTATGGTATGGCACTAATTAATTGGGATCCCTTTATGCATCTTTAAATTTATTTGTTATCACTCTGAACTTTGATTTACCTTATTTCCATTTGTGATATTTTACTACAGTCTTTTATGTTTATTCCCTTTAGGCCAAATGCTACATCGAAAACACAATCACATGGTGTGCATAGCTATTACACCAAGACAATTCTTAGGTGGACAATCAATCCCATCCTTCAGCTAATTGGGATCACCAACCAGAGTTGAACTCATCAGATATGGAAATTTAAAACTTGATTTATTGACTCTGTTAGTGTCCATGACCTTTTTAATTTTTTTAAATTCACAAATAATAATTGTACATATTCATATGGTATATAGTGATGTTTTGATATGTGTAATGTATAGTGATCAGATCAGAGTAATTATTAATAGCATATCCATCTCAAACATTTATCACTTATTTCTGTTGGAAACATTCAATATCCTCCTTCTAGCTATTCAAAAGTATATAGTATATTATTGTTAACTATAGTTATCTTCCAGTGGTATAGAACACTGGAACATATTCCTCCTATCTGGGACTTTTGTTAAATGAAAGAAGCCAGGAACAGAAAGTTAAACTAAATGTTCTCAACTGTATGTGGAAGCTAAAAAATGTTGATCTCATAGAAGTAAAAAGTAGAACAGAGGTTACTAGATGCTAGGAAGGAGAGAGGGAAGGGAAAACTACAGAGAGATTTGTTAAAGGATACAAAATCACATCTATATCCTTTACTTACAGTTAAGTAATCATTACCATTCTAATAACATCCATTCAACACTGTGGGGACAAGGTTTATAAATCTGCATAATAATATTCAGAATAAATAGACTTTTAGATGCTCTTTACTATGTCATTATTACATAAGAAACATCATCAGTCTTAAAACAGAAATAAGCCCTTTAATAAAGATTATTTTTTCCTTCTTATTTATAATCTCTATTTTTCCATCCTAGGCTACTGATAAAGATACTGGCAATTACAGTGCCATGGCATACAGACTCATAATACCACCAATTAAAGAAGGAAAAGAAGGATTTGTGGTGGAAACATATACAGGGCTTATCAAAACTGCTATGCTCTTCCATAATATGAGGAGATCCTACTTCAAGTTTCAAGTTATCGCAACTGACAACTATGGGAAGGGACTGAGCGGCAAAGCAGATGTACTTGTAAGTAGATAAAACTTCAGGAAAAGGAGGTACATGCAATGCTAGCCAGGGGGAAGTGTTTTTCAATTTAAAAAGTTTTAAGATTAATTTAAAACAGGTTTTCAAAAATATAAAAGTTATTAACTTTCATCCAGATTGTTAATTGCTATAGTTTTGGATAGAAATACACACATGGGCTTATGTGCACACACACACATACACATATATAGTATTGCTTGATGTTTTTTTCTCTTTGAACTTTGGGAAATATATGATTGTGACAGCAATGTTATAAACATTGGGTTTATATTTGGTTTGCAGATCTCATTTTTAATAGGATTGGCTAGAGCTACATACAACTTCAAAATGTTTCACAGAGTTGTGCTATAGAAACCAAAATGTATGAAATTATTACAGTTTAAATTACTTTTAGCCTTTTAGAATTGAGAAAACAAAAGGACATGTTTTGAGGCAAATTTATGTTCCAGAAGATGTGATTTCCTTCTTTTATCAAAATCTCCTTTGAGGGCATTGATGATCCTTGACTAAGTTACATTTGGCCACAGTCAATATCACTTTTCTATTGTAACTTTCACTTAGACTGTGTACAAGTTTGATGATAGATCATTTAAAAGGACAGTTTGGTACTAATTTTTATTCAAAATATTTAACACCAATGTGTATCTGGTGTACTCTCTACTAACTTGGACGCATGGGTTATTTGGACTTTTCTCTGATAAATTGAATGAAAAGTATAAATAGAATTATTATTGGAAATATTTGTCACATAAAGACAGATCAAGTATAATTTGTCTTTTGTTCATTACATCTTAATCATCTTAATAAATCTTCATTTTTCACAGTTCTCCTCATTTAGTTCTCTGGACAAATTTAAGCTTCATATACATGCAGACATCAGTGATCAATTTTTTTTCTTAGATAATAGTGAAGACCAGCCACTATGATTATCGTGGGCATGAGGACAAGAACAGTTCTCCAACAACATTCTCATTTGTAACAGTAGAGCTGCAATAGAATAAATGAAGGCTAATCTAAGCCAAGAAACTTTTGACATAGAAGATACTAAGGTTGATAGAGATTTTGATCAAATTAAGATCTGTAAACCTTATATAAGATAATGCCATTTTTTTCCTGTTATTTAAAATATTCACATTGTGATGCTTATTTGCTACACAATAAGATCGCCACACTAAGTATAATTAAAATATTATAAACATCAACATAAACAAAATATAACTAGATGTTACTTACACAATATGTACATAAACAATATGAAATTTATGGGTTTTTAAAATTTTAATTTCATACTTATTGTGTCCAAATTTAAAAATATATCTTTAAAGTAATTTAAAATATATTTACAAAGAAAGAAATTTAATTCAAAGAAATTGTCATATGTTTTGTTTATAAATATATATATTTTATTATGATGAAAAATAAGAGCATCAGGGAAGCCATTCCAGCAAAATATTTCCGATAAGCTCTGAATTCCTTTTGTTATGGCAAATATTACAGTGACCGGTCCCAGGGAAATAACCAAGCGGCATGCAGAGAGTTGGAGAGTCATTGTTTAATCTCTTAATGCCAGCGGGCCCAGAGGAGACAAGTCTCCAAATTCTGAGCACCTCTTCTGGGTTTTTGTCAAGTTTTATACTTTTTTGGGGGGTTTAGTCTTATCCAATAATACACACAAGCATAAAAGTTAACCAATTAGTAAAAGGATTAAAAGTTAGCCAATTAATAGCAGTTTTTACATGCAGTACAGTTATGATAGGCTTATAACAAACAGTATAGTTATGATAGGTTTACAACAAGCAGTACAGTCATGACAGGCTTATAACTCTGCTTAACTGTTTTGTGGTTTCAGCTAGCTGGTGCATATTCTACCTCCTTGCTTTGCAGTTTTAAGCAGAACTGGCATGGAAATTCCCGAACATTCCCCACTTTTGGTGCCTTTAAAGCTATATAATGGCATCAACTTTAATAGGGTAGCTGTGCAGGGCCATCGCACAGGTGGTGACTGCTGCTCGAGCAAGTTCTTGAAGCCATTTCTGAGAAACTGTATTAGACAAGGGGCTAAAAGATAAAATGACCTGACTGTTATAACAGGTCCTAAGAGGGACAGTAACTATACTATTAGGGGAGACTGAAACCATGCCGCCAACGAGGTTTTATCTTGATAATAGCCTTGTAGCTCTTTTCTAATATTATTTAACTGTTGTATGTTTTCTTTAATTAGCTCAGATTCATTGACATAGTAACAGCATTTTTTTTAGAAAAACCACATGTCCCCCCTGCTACCCCCACCCAGCTGCTAAGGATATGGTTAGAGTGAGCCCGACCATAAGTGGAAGAAACACTGTTCTTTTGCTCCGGGTATTTTTCAACAGCAGTTCCTGTAATTCTCCTTAGCTGTAAAGCATTATCTGAGGGACTAATACACTGGGAAGCACGGACTCGTGTACGTTTTATTGATATACCGGGTAAGGGGCCGGTTACACCAGAAGTAAGTTTCCTTATTGGAGCATATAGTCTGGCTCACTGTTTGATTGATCTGGCAATATCTGAGATTATCAGAGCTTGGAGGGGTTTTATAGAAATGGCTGTCACATAAGTTTTCAAAGACTCCTGTCTGCCATCACTGGTGTTCTGGGTCTCTTATTTTAAGTATGTAGGGGCCCCCTTCCTGTTTTGAAGGTGAGGGTCCCAACAACCTCAACAATGACTAGCACATAAAGAGACATCTTGTTAAGACCCAGTAAAGTACAGTTACAACAATTTTGTTAATCTTAGTATAGTCCTTTGGGGCTCCGGCCCCAAGTCCAAGTCCCAGTAAGAATGTTACTAGTCCAATAAAAGCCCAGCCTAGTGGGCTTATTCAGTCCGGCATCTCTGGTGGTTCCTGCTGGTTGTTGTTAGTCTTGTCAGGCTGGCTCTTGAGCTGGATCTTCAGTGGGTCTTGTGGGTCTGGTTGTTCTGTCTAGTAGTCGAACTTTGCCCTCTTCACTCAGGAGTGGTGGATCCATGGCACTAGACCTGTAACCATAACAGCAGTGGGGGTGACTAGTACTACGGTATGAGGTCCTGTCCAGGTAGGTTCTAAAGGCATCTCTTTCCAGTCTTTTACTCAGACTAGGTCCCCAGGCTCATGGGAATGGACAGGGATTCCCAAGGGGACCGGGCTTCTTTTTAGAACAGTTTGATGAATGTGAGCTAGGGTCTTGGATAGGGCTTGAAGGTGCCTGTTTAGGTTTAGTTCCTCTAGTTGTCTAGTATCTCCCTTTAACTGTTTAATGAGAGGGGGTGGTCTATTATATAGGATTTTAAATGGTATATACCAGGAGGGGCTGGGGGTACACCGAACTCGTAGTAGGGCTAGATTTAACATATCTATCTATGATAGCTGTGTCTCTTGACAAAGCTTTGCAAGCATAGTCTTGAGGGTTTGGTTCATGCGCTCTACTTTTCCTGAGCTTTGTGGCCTGTAAACTGTATGCTGTTTCCACTGGATTCCGAGTGCCTTGGAGAGAATCTGCGTGACCTCTGCAGTGAAACTTGGTCCGTTGTCACTGCTAATAGAGAGAGGCAGTCCATAACGGGGGATGATTTCTCTTAGCAAGAGGTTTGCTCCTTCTCTGGCCTTTTCAGTCCGGGTTGGAATTGCCTCAACCCATCCAGAGAAAGTGTATATCAGTACTAGCAAATATTTGTATGCCTAGCTAGGCTTGACTTCTGTGACGTCTATTTCTATGTCTTCAAAAGGGGATACCCCGGTGTACTGGATTTCTGGAGCTGGCTTTGGCTTGGTAGCTGCATTGTTTTTAGCACACGTTTGACATCTGGTGGTAACAGTCATTGCTATAGATGGAAGTCTAGCTATACAGTAATAACAGGTGAGCAGTTCCGTGAGAGCTGTTTTTCCCAGGTGAGTTAAGTTGTGGTACCAGGAGACAACAGGATAGGCTACTTTACTGGGAATGAAGATGGTTTGGTTGGGCAGGTGCCACCATCTGTCTGCGTCTTTGCTAGCCTGTTTAAGTTTTGCCCATTGATCCTCTTCTGCTGCATATCTGGGCTCTTTGGGCCATTCGGGTGCCAGCAAGATCTGGCTCTGTGTGGCGTTGTCTTCTGAATGTTCCATTGTGGCTGCCTGTTTTGCTGTTTGATCTGCTAGGCGGTTGCCAATGGCAACCGAGTCTGTGACTCTTTGGTGGCTTTTACAGTGGATGACTGCAACTTCCTTTGGCTCCCATACCACTTTCAGTAGCTGTAGAATTTCACTTTTGTTTTTGACTTTTTTTCCTCCTGCAGTTAGCAGCCCTCTCTTTGTATATTGCCCCATGAACATACACTGTGGCAAAGGCATACTTAGAGTCTGTGTATATGTTGGCTGTTTTGTTCTGAGCATATCTGAGAGCTTGGATCACGGCCCATAGTTCTGCTCTTTGTGCCGACCAGCCTTGAGGTAGCCGGGCTGACATGACAATCTCATCTGTTGTGGTGACAGCATAGCCAGCAAGGTGTTTATCTCCTGGATAAAGCTGCTTCTGTCTGTGAAGAGGTTTAAGTCTGATGCCAGTAGTGGGCTGTCTTTTAGGTCTGGCTGACTAGCGTAGACTTCCTCTACGACCTTGGCGCAGTTGTGGTCTGGGGGCCCTGGTGCAGTGGGCAAGAAGATGGCAGGGTTTAGGATCTGCACAATGTCAATGGCGACTCTTGGTTTTCACACAGTAGTCCTTGATACTGTGCTAACCAACTGCTGGAGAGCCACCAGTGCCCTGAAGCGTTCATCAGGGAGACCACTGCATGAGGGATCCGCAAGTGGATGTTTTGCCCAAGCGTAAGTTTGTCTGCGTCTTTAACTAGCAGGACGGTGGCTGCTAGCACCTGGAGGCAAGGGGGCCATCCTGAGGCCACTGAGTCCAATTGCTTTGACAAGTAAGCTACCGGTCTCTGCCAGGGTCCTACAGCCTGTGTTAGGACTCCCGGTGCTACTTGCCTTTTTCATGTACAAACAGGTTGAAGTCTTTGGTGAGGTCTGGCAGGCCCAGTGCTGGGGCCCTTTTAAGCAAGTCTTTTATTTCTTGGAAAGCCTTTTCTTGTGTTTCAGTCCATTTTAGTTCTTTGTTGTCAGTCCCGCGCAGAGCCTCATACAGTGGTTTGGCTTTTAGGGAAAAATCTGGTATCCATATGCGGCAGAACCTGGCCGTGCTGAGAAACTCTCGGGGTTATCGCCACCTAGCCAGCCTGGGAATGGAACAAATGGCATGTTTGCTTTCATGCCCCAATGTGCAGCATCCGTGGGAAATATGGAAACCAAGGTATGCTACTTGCTGTCTACAGATTTGTGCCCTTTTTCAAGAGACCTTATACCCTCTATCTGTGAGCAGCTGAAGCAGGCACCGCGTCCCTTGCTCACAGTCCTCTTTGGTGGTGCTTGTTAAGAGGAGGTCGTTGACATACTGCAGCAGTGTGCAGTGGGTTTCTTCTCGTGGGTAGAAGGTGAGATCTGTTTCCAGAGCTTCTCCGAACAGAGTTGGTGAGTTTTTAAATTCTTGCGGTAGCCGCATCCAGGTGAGCTGAGTTTTCCTTCCAGTCTGGGAGTCTTCCCACTTGAAAGCAAACAGGGGCTGGCATTTTGGAGCAAGCTGCAGGCAGAAGAAAGCATCTTTTAGGTCTAGACAAGAGAACCAGGCTGCATCAGGGGGGGATTCTTCTGGCTTTTGGGTGATCAGGGACACTTTGTTCATGTTGGTTGGCTTTTTGGCTCCTTCTTGAACCTCCTGGAGGAGGGCATCTCAATACCTTTCAAGCGAGGTCTGCCCCTCTGGGTCGTTGAAGTCCCATCCCGGTTAGTTTCTGGCACTGCCTTTGTTGCCCACTGCTTAACGTCTAGGGTTCCTTCTGGTGCTCAGTCTTGTAGCCATCTTCGAGCACCTCCGATGATTCGTCATCTCTCTTCTGTGTTGAAGAGGGTCAGCAGGAGTTGACGGCAATCTTCCCAAGTTGGCCGGTGCATGTGGAAGATGGACTCCAGGAGGTTAATGAGGGCTTGGGGCTTCTCAGAGTAGGGTGGAGTGAGGTGTTTCCAATTCAGCAAGTCAGTAGTTGAAAAGGGCTGGTAATACAAGGTCAGCAGTCCCGGCTGCTCGGACCCGTTGTCCTGAACTTGTGGTGGACTTCGCATCTCTTGCAGGGGCATCTGAAGGGCCAGCTCTGTTGGCTGTGCAGACCGCAGATGGTGAACGAGAGGGGTGCTGTTCTCTGGTGAGGCACCGTCACTCGGTGGGGCCAGATCTGGTGGTGGGGAGACTGATGGTGGTGGAGTTTCTGGTGTCCCTGGGGAAGGTCTTGGAAGCATGTCTGGCAAAGGGTGGTAGGGTGGTGGCAACTCTTCCGTGGAAGCTTCCTGATGGATGGGGATACCCGACCCACAGGCTTAAGCCTTCTGGTTTCTTGGGCCACTAGAACCCTGCTCTGTCCCTTTCCAGCACAGAACCGAACCTAAGGGGGCAAAGTTTGGGCTATCTCCAGCCATGAATCTATATACGAAACTGATCTGGGTGGCCATGGGGTCCTGTTACTACTTTGCAGACAGCTCCAACAATGGAGGGGTCAAGGGTTCTTGTTGACGGCCAGCCTACTCCAAACATTGGCCATTCTAGTTTGCATAGGGTTTTCAATCTACTCGGCATCATGGTGACCCCATAATCCTCATTAAAGCCCTTTTTGAAGTTTTTCAGCATGCACCTTAGGACCGTTGGTTTGGACTCTGACCTGCTCATTTCTGAACCAGTGATCTTTTTCTTTACACCACCACCAACACTCTCCTTTACAACACTCTCCTTTACAACACTCTCTTTTCATTAGTTTCGGGGTTTCTCCCTTCCCCTGACCCTCCCATTTCATCATGAACGGTGTTGGTGTCGCAAGACAAACAAGGATCAGGGCTTTCAGGTGTCTGCCTGGCTCTGTCCCTCGCGGGAGCTTAGGTGCGTCTTGGCTAAGGCGTATCCATATAAACCCGGGGCTCAGTCACTCCCTATTATGGGGAGTGAATCGCCATTATGCTGTACAACGCCGCCACAGCACAAGTTAGGACTCACTCGAGTCCAGTAGCCGAAGCCGTGGGACCACAGTCACGATGACCACAAGCAGTCACTGAGCTCCACTTAAACAGATTCAAACAGATTCAAACAAACAAACAAGAGGTTAGCACATTCCCGCCCAGGGAAGTCCCTAACCTTAGGAGGTGATCAAGCTCCTCTTCCACCTAGGAAGCCATTCTTCCTTTACTGGTGGGCCAAGCAGAATCCTGGGACCTTGCCTTTCATCGACGTCCAGACCGGTCTGACTGGTCCTTCTCTCTACCGCGTCTGGGTGAGTTCAGGGCCCACAGCCGGCGGGGACTCCCGAGGAGCTAGGATTCCAAAAAGAGGCGGGTGGCACCTACTGGCTGCAGTTGCAGAGGTCCCGCCGTCCGCCGCACCCATCCCAGATCCGGTGGCTTCAAGGGGCCAGCACGGTCAGTTTCTCAGGGAACCAAATGTTATGGCAAGTGTTACAGTGACCGGTCCCGGGGGAATAACCAAGCGGCATGCAGAGAGTTGGAGAGTCATTGTTTAATCTCTTAATGCCAGCGGGCCCAGAGGAGACAAGTCTCCAAATTCTGAGCACCTCTTCTGGGTTTTTGTCAAGTTTTATACTTTTTTGGGGGGGTTAGTCTTATCCAATAATACACACAAGCATAAAAGTTAACCAATTAGTAAAAGGATTAAAAGTTAGCCAATTAATAGCAGTTTTTACATGCAGTACAGTTATGATAGGCTTATAACAAACAGTATAGTTATGATAGGTTTACAACAAGCAGTACAGTCATGACAGGCTTATAACTCTGCTTAACTGTTTTGTGGTTTCAGCTAGCTGGTGCATATTCTACCTCCTTGCTCTACTTAGCTGCTTTGCAGTTTTAAGCAGAACTGGCATGGAAATTCCCCAACACTTTCAGTCAAGAGAGAGGAGATATGAGAGAAATAAGAGTTTTATGCACAGGGCACAACATGTGTCAAATCCAAGAAGAAAGAGAGATGATGACAGGTCTGAGTAATCACAGATGTTTACTCAGCCTGTAAGAGTGTGAGAGCAAAAGTGAATGAAAAACGGGGCTGGAGATAGAAGTGGTCCATGTAAAAGACGAAAGCCATATAAAAAAAAGTTTAGACTTTTTTTCTAAAGCCAATAGGAAGCCATTGAAAATTTTTATGAGGGTGGGGGAAGATAAGATTTTTTAATTTAGATAAAAGCTTCTTGCTTAGTCAAAGCTAGGTCTTCCCTGGGGACATTATTTATACTGCTGCTATCTGAAATGGTTGCTTTTGTTTGTATTCTTTTCTGTTTTTGATTGCCATAATCTTAGTACTGCAGTGCCAGAGTAAGATCCTTGGTGTACAACATAGTCACTTCTAAATCCTTCCTCCTTGCTAAGAATTTAACCTTCATTCTCATTATCTGACTCTGTCACTCATTGCCCCTGTGGTCTCCCAAACCTTGGGTCATTCTCCATCATAGCTCAATGAATCTAGCTCCTGAGTTACTGTAACTATCTCCAACAAGTCTCTTTTCTTAATTTTTTTGGCAAGTTCATTAGACGCAGAGATGATTCTTTCAATATTCTGAACTCACAATTTCTTGGATGTCTTTCCTCCAATGTCTTTGCCCTCCACCCTGTTTCAACTACTTAGAACCATGGTTGTTTTTGCCATTACCTCTATAACTTCCATTTTAAACCTCCCACTCTTTGACCTTAATATTGAATGTTTCCAGTTAAATTCAGCACTCTTTTGTTCCCCCCTGGACCTTCAATCTGATTAGCCTACCATATTTTTAACCTCCGTCATGTTCTCTCAAGAAAATCTCTCATGTTCTTTCTTTCTTGTTTACCAGATTACAGTGCATTATCAATTATAATACATACTCAGTCACATAAAAATTAACTTTCTTGCCTTCTTTCCCTACACCATACTCAGCAAAACCATAACCCTGACTAATTGCAACTCTCTCCTTTCTTCAGACCTATACTCTTACTGACTATGTCTGCAAAAACACACACAATACCATAATTAGAACAATTTTAAATTAATGACTAAAACCCCCCAAAATTACCTTTTATTTTTTCAGTAATAATTCATTCATACTACGAATTTCCTAGAAAATCTCTCTGTTCCCAATCCTCTAATATCTTCTCCTTATCCTCACTGTTGCCTGATTAACTGGCATCCTATTTCATAGTGAGATAAAAAATTAAAGCATTTAGAAGGATACTTTTAGGATTCTCACCACTAAATCTATCTACCCATCAGGATCTACATCAACATTCTTGGCCATCCTTGGTTCCTTTTGATGAATTCTCTATGTTTTTATCTGAAGCCAGTATGCTCACTGAGGCAACAGATACATAAACAATATGAAGTTTATGGGTTTTTTGCAATAGATTTAATTTCCACTCACCAGATCTATGACATTGCTTCAGCAGCTCTCCCATTTCTTTATTACATTATCAATTTTCTCCTTATGATTATTCCCTCAATGATGCTTTTTTCCCTATCTTTTAAAAATAAAAACCTTCTTGACCTACATCTCCTTCTAGCTACCACTCCATTTCTCTCTTCCTATTTCCAGTAAAATTCCCTGTTAAATTTGACTCTAATATCTTACTATCTAATCTCTCTTAAACCCTCTTTAATCACAATTCCACTCCAAACACTCATCCAAAACTGCTCTTGTCGATATCACCAAGGAATTTCATATTATTAATGGGTTGATAACTTCAGTCTTCATCTTACTTGAACCATCGGCAACACCTGATTGATTACTACCAGCCCTAGGTTTTCAGGCCACCCACCATACTCCCTTGATTGCCTCCTGTCTCACTGTTCACTCTCTCAGTTTCCTTTACGAGTTCATTTTCTTCTCCTGATCTTTTAGTATTGAGGTTTCTCAGGGCTCAAACATTAATTCTCTTTACTATATGCACTCACTGATTTGGTAAGTTCACTCAGTCCCATAACTTTATAAAATATCATCTATATACTGAAAACTCTCGAACTTATATCATTACCACAAAGCTCATTCCTAAACACCAGACTCATATATTTATCTTTACATGCAACAACTTCATTTGAATATTGAATAAAGATACCTATTTAATGTTTCCTAAACTGAACTCCTCTTCTTCTTCACATTTCTTCCACCTATAGTCTTCCCAATTTCATTTGATGACCAAATCATCTTTGAATTCTTCGGGCAAAAACAATTTCTTGATTCCTTTCTCTTCTAAAATCCCACATTCATTCCTTCAGTAAAGACTGTTATTTCTACCTGTCTATCAATATAAGGTGCCTAAATACCTTTCCAATGTATTGTGTGATGAAATAAGAAGAATGCATAAAGTGCTTCTACTATATGCAGAAGTAAGATGGTTGTCTCAAGGAAAAGCACTGTGTAAACTGAACTAGCCACTTTTTTCACAGACTAGCTTATTTATTTATTTATTTATTTATTATTTTTTTTCTTGAGCTTTTCTTTGGTGGGAGACTCTTTTTTTTTTATTTCAGCATATTATGGGGGTACAGATGTTTAGGTTACGTATATTGCCCTTGCCCCCCCCAAGTCCGATTTTCAAGTGTGTCCATTTCTAGGATGGTGCACATTGCACTCTTTATTTGAAAGAATAAGTTAGAGACAAAACATGGCAACATGGTTATTCAAACTTGGATACTTGGTGGGCATTTACACAAAAATGAATAAAATTAGCCTGTCACTTCAAGGAAAACTGACTGCATGTTTTGCTAATGATAACATTGAAGCTTTCAAGCACAAATTAGAATATTTAAGAAATTGTATTCATCACTGACCTTGACAGTTTCTTATTACTTCATGACTTTGCTGGTGAGATTAGTGATCATACTAAATGATGTGATTTATTTCTTGATATTGTATAATGAAATGTGTCAACATTTGAAAAATCTGCATTATTCAGTGAACCTACATTTTCTGAATGACCAATGTGCAAGATGTTAAAAAATCATTCATGGGTAAAAGATCAATTCAAAGTATAAGAGAGGTAAATGGATTTTAATGTAACTGAACATAGCTTTAGATTTCATATCAAAACTAAAAGAAACTACCACTTGAGTTTTGGTGTAGTATCAAAAAATATATACAATTATTTAAAAAGGCTATTGAAACACTCCTTTCATTCATGAAAAGTGAGTTTGCAGCAGCAACCAGAGACAGTTACCAGTTTAAGCAGGAGATGATGAGTATCTCTAGAGTTAACAAATAAAATCTAGTAATCTTAAACATTTAAGATGTTAAAAAACATCTATTTTTGTTATAGATGATAGAAGAAACCATCTTTCTTTGAAAGACCAAAATGTAAACTGTAATATCTTATTCTCTTCATTTGCATAGTCAAAAATGCACGTGTTCCACATAAATCAGATATTAACATTTTGAGGAGATTTAAATTTTAATAGTAACTATTCAGTAGTAAGTGTGAGTCAACTACTTTTGGAGTTAAATGCAGTCTGAATTTTGTTAATTTACCAGAATTAGACATATATTCTTTTTATATTTTAAGAACACAAAAGTATTTTTCAAAATTTATTAAGATCAGAAAATGTTTTTGTTAAATAGTAAACTTAAAATGCATACATTCCAGGGCACTTTCAATCTTAATTCCTATTATTTTAGTCAGAATTTAGCACAAAATCTCACTAACAAATTAAAATTTCATTTGAATAATTAATTTACCCTTCTGAATGAAGAGAAAACACTGACTGTCCTTTGAAGGCAAATGATAGAATTACTTATAATTGTAAAACCAAACTTTTGTTTCTACATAGAGTCTCCTAACACTGTGGTCCCCAACCCCTGGACCATGGATCGGTACTGGTCAGTGGCCTGCTAGGAACCAGGCTGCACAGAAGGAAGTGAGCAGAGGTAGAACAAGCAAAGCTTCATCTATATTTACAGCCACCGCCCCCCCTCCATTGTTCCCATCACACAGCATAAGTTCCGCCTCCTGTCAGATCAGCAGCAGTGGCATTAGATTCTGATAGGAGCTTGAACCCTACTGTAAACTGCATATGCAAGGGATCTAGGTTGTGCACTCCTTATGAAAATCTAATGCCTCATGATCTGAGGTGGAGCTGAGGCAGTGATGGTAGTGCTGGGGAGCAGCTGCAAATACAGATTATCATTAGCAGAGAGGTTTGACTGCACAATAAATGTAATGCACTTGAATCATCCTGAAACCACCCCCAGACTCCCAGTCCATGGAAAAATCGTCTTCCATGAAACTGGTCCCCAGTGCCAAAAAGGTTGGGGACCACTGCCCTAACATATAAATTGATTGCATTCCAAAAGTTTACTTGTAAAGCAGCTGCTGAAAATCAGAATATATTTATGCAAAGGGAACATCTCCCAATTCCCTGTGCCCACATACAACTAACATTCTAGTTTTTCATTGCCTTATAGTTAGTAAGACTCTAATAGCCATGTGGCAATAGATCCCTGTATATTTGTATGGTAGGCTAACTGTAACAACAACAACAACAACAAAAAAAAAAACTCCAAAATTTCAATGGCTTAACCTAACAAACTTTCTTTTTCTCTCATATGACCCAATGAGAGTGTACATGTTTGGCTGGTGGTCTTGACAGCCCTTCTGTAAGTGGAGATTCAGAGACTCAAGCTTCTTTATTCCTGTGTCTTTGCTCTTCTCTATGGCTTCTTTATTCACATGGTGATTGGGAAAGAAAGGGAAAGTTCACACATGGAAGACATTTAAAAATATTCCTGCCTTCCCTTCCACTGACTTTACGTGGGTCAAAATTCCATTATATGACTCCAATAAACTACAAAGGAGGCTGAGAAATCTATTCTTGCTGTGTTCCCAGTAGGAAGACAGAAACAGCCGGTTGAACAGCTAACTAACTAGTCCATACTTCTGATTACCAGATATTCGTTTCATTCTTTTCTGCACATATAGAACAAAGTGTCATCAAACACATAAGCATAACACCTGGATCTCAGGTGTTGTGCTGTTACATTCTGTCCTTTTTTTATCAGGTGTAGAGGGAACTCCTGATGATCCAGTGATCGGACAAACCCACTTGCCCAGTAAAGATGGTAGAGAAAATACGGAATATCCAATAGAAACTCCCGTTTGAAGAGGACAAGAATTGTAGACATACAGGAGTCACTTGTCCATGCCAATTCTGAAATCCTGTTGGGTATACACAATGTAGTTTGCCAGTCCTGGAGGAGGGACTGATTAAATCCTGTTTCTTCCCTAAGGTGGGAAAACTTATGTTTGGTTATCCCGTGTGGCTGCTGAATCTACTTCTACTAATTAGTTCTCTGCCCACTTTCATTTTTGTTCACATCTAATATAAGATTTGTAAAGTGAGACCTCTTTATGGTATATACAGCGTAAGACATACTTGTATGATTTTTTTGAATCTGTATCAGTAAGAGTCTGGCAGAAAATCCATGCACATGAAAATAAGATAATTTGAGGAAGGTTTAATGAAGTGTCTATTCCTGAAGGTATGGGCAAGAAGTATGTAGGAAAATGAGACAGTGAAGTCTCCTGAGGAGAGTAATAGCAAGGATCTCTTACAGCCTGCAAGCTTGAAAAGGTGAGAGGAAGCACATGTTTACCAGACCAGGAGACAGCTGTGAGGAGAGGACAGACAGCCATGGCAGCCCTGTATGAAAGGAACCAGAAATGAGAATTTATTACTCCTACTCAGTCTCTTCCCTTTTCAAATATCCCACTAATGCCTCCCTCTGCTCACCCTATCCATAGCCCATGTCCCCCTGAGCCTCTTCCCAATAGATAGTGGAATTAAGAAGTGCTTTAGCACCAATTCACTGGGATAGCTCTTCTTCCCTGAGGCTGTGACTCCAGCACTTCTGAGTCTAGGGGAGAGAGCAGGTAGAGGAGATGATGGGAGCTTCAGTGATGGATGAAGAGGATGAAGTCTGTGATTATGCTTCTTGTTGAAATAACGCTCTTATGTTATTACTTGCTCCAGCCTGTTTGCTTCTCATCAGAATGTTTATTTCTAATCTCCCCTGATTCAAGATTGAAAGACCAAAAAAAAAAAAAAAAGAGAGAGAGAGAGAGAGAGAGAGAGAAAAGGAAGGGAGGAAGGAAATAGTTTCGTAAGTCTCATATACATACTTCTAGAAATTTTTGCTATGTACTTTTACTATTAAAAACTAAAAAAAAAATAAAACAAAAATTAGTTTTCTGTAACTTCTCTCTCTCTCTCTCTCTTTTACTGAGGACCAACAAGAAAAGACAAAGTGATGCAAAAATTGTAATAATCCCTTTTTCTAATGAAGTCAGATGTGCTTTGTAAAGACAAAATAAAGATTCATCTGCATGTTTAAGAAAATTGTAGGCATTTGGTCCCAAACACCTATAATGAGTTAGGGGTACAGAGTTAGAACTGCCAAGGCAAATTGCTTGCTCATAGCTGGTAATCAGACTGACCCCTGGCTTAATACAGTCTTCAGACATGACATATGAGGCTCACACAGCAGTTTTAAAGATTTCTAATTAGTTGTGAACATTTTACATAGTATTTTGGATTTCTTCTCCTGAAAAACTAAAAGATCCAGCAAATCTGGACTTTTTTCCACCTTGTGATATTGACTGGAGCTGAGTGCCTCTTCAGAGGAGTAGTGTGCTCTCTGATTTGCCTCACGTCCACTTCTCCCTGGCATTTCATACTTTTGACTACTTCACTCATTTAGGTTTTCAGCCTGGTTTCGGAAGGCATCGGAGTTTGTGACCCTGGATAAGGATCACTATATGTAGAGAACTTAGAGCCTATAAAAAAACATCGCATTGTGAAATTATTCCCTACTGCAAATGGTATTGAGATATGTGCTAAACATACTTAATGTTCAAAGTGTTCAATTCATGATTCTGGTGTGTATGCATGTACACTATTTTAGTAGTATGTACATGTACGTGAAGGACAATATATGAATTTATTTTATTTTTTATATCAGTATTGAGTGATAATAAAGAGCACAAGCTCTCAGATCAGATAGCCTGCCCAAGTTATTAGATATCTCTTTATGTTTTCTTGTTTTAAAATGGGAGTGACACTAATAACTACCTGATATAATTGTCATTAGATTTAAATGAGTTAAAACCTGTAGAATATTGAGGGGAAAAAATAAATAGTATGTCATAAATACAGAATAAATGCTATTATTTTTCTTCCCTTTTTATATAAGAACATAGAATTTGGTAAATATTAAATGGATTAGGACATATTCATCAACAGCTATTAAATTAGCTCATTTTAGCCCATTTTATATTTCTATGCATATATATCTTTACCTACACAAATTTAAAGTAGACATGAAAACTATATATGATGATCCCATAGAATGAATTATTTTAACCGTTAATATCTCAGATTCTTAATCATGATGAATAAATGATCTCTTGAGACTTGTAAAATCTAAAACACGTATTTTCCACTGTCCTGAATGTTCTTTGATAACCAAATTAAAAAGAAACAAAAATTCCACCTTTAATTTCTTAGTAAATAACCAAGAAAACAAACACAAAGTCAAAAAATAGGTTGAAATCACTTAGGATTCTTCATTTCTAGGTAAACAACAAATAGTTTATCATTCTCAATCTGCCCCAGTTTGTCTCTAACATCTAGTGGAAATTGTATAATTTTTTAAAAATTATTTGATTCTAGGCCGGGCGCGGTGGCTCACGCCTGTGATCCTAGCTCTCTGGGAGGCCGAGGCGGGCGGATTGTTTGAGCTCAGGAGTTCGAAAGCAGCCTGAGCAAGAGTGAGACCCTGTCTCTACTAAAAATAGAAGGAAATTAATTGGACAACTAAAATATATATAGAAAAAATTAGCCGGGCATTGTGGCACATGCCTGTACTCCCAGCTACTTGGGAGGCTGAGGCAGGAGGATCGCTTGAGCCCAGGAGTTTCAGGTTGCTGTGAGCTAGGATGACGCCACGGCACTCTAGTCTGGGCAACACAGTGAGACTCTGTCTCAAAAAAAAAAAAAAAAATATTTGCTTTTGAATTTAAAAATTAGAAACCACTGTGTCTGTGTATAGTAGGGAAAAAATAATGTTATTTTTTTTGGTTACAGAAATTTTGGTAAAAATTAAATGAATTCTGTTTTATCTTCTTGCAGGTCTCTGTGGTCAATCAGCTGGATATGCAAGTCATTGTTTCCAATGTGCCCCCTACTCTAGTGGAAAAAAAGATAGAAGATCTTACAGAGTAATTGATTTTGTTTACTTATTATTTGTTTTCACACAACTATAATTTTAATTTGAGTTGGTCATCTTAATCATTACATTGTTCAGATTAAACATATACTTTACAACAGTGTCTTACTGATAATTTAGCTTATTCCTTTCCCAAAGTAGGTAGACTCATTTGAAATATGTGAAGATTTTCAGAGTATCTTCAAATAAGGATAAAAATTAGATGTGAGAAGATCTTATTTAGAATTCTTCAATTGATTCATCAACAAAACCTCAAAATGGTGCATCTCAGAAATCATAACATTCATGATTTAAATATAACTTTGATTTTGTGGCTTCGTATTGCTCAAAAAGCAATCTGGCTAGTACAGGAAATATGTTATTTCTATAAGTGATGTGTCTGGATAGCTAGAGCTTATATTTTTACAAACAAGTTAAG
>NW_012152785.1:460661-462189 GCF_000956105.1 Propithecus coquereli
TTGTTGTAAAATATGTGGCATGCCCCTCTGCTTTTTCAGCAGTGTGCACTCACTGAACATGGCCGAAGATGTTATAGTTGATATAGATATAATTGTGATTATTTATTAAACTGCTGTTCTCTAACATTCTAAGTCCATAAAAGATTATTAAAATATCTTTACTATTTCACTCTTAACTACCCTAATCTAGCCTGCCATCATTATTTATTTTTTCTATTTGGCATTTGTTCTTCCTTGTCTTCTATTGATTTCAAGTTGACAGATGTCAATTACCACTATCAATTTGCCTCTGTCTAGCAGAATATCCCCACTACTAAATTGTCAGAAGTTCTTTCAAAAAGATAGCTAAACTTTTAATAATTAGATGCTGAATAAAATTCAATAGGCACTGATTAAAACACATGTGATTTTCCTATAAGAAAAACATATGTCCTTCATAACAGTTATTTCAGTATAGTTCACAAATTCAGCATTTTGTTGTCACATGAATTGTCCTATGGGGGAGGAAGTTATCTGAATTTATGCATGAAATATCAATCACAGACTACCTTGTTTATTTCTACAGAAGTAGCTTATGTACACTTAACGTTTATCAAAATAATAGCTGATTACACTTGAAAAAATTAGATTCATGCTTAATTTTTAGCTGCTTTCATGTCATGTATTGAGACAGGCTTTCTCTGACTGCATTATCTAAAAGAAATGACACCCTCTTCAATTTCTAGCTCTTTATTCTGCCTTATTTTCCTTCAAAGCATTATCTAATGTTTTTTATATGTCAATTTCCCACTAGAATGTAATCTCTGTGAATGTAGGAAATTTATTTTTTACTGTCATAACTCTACTTATACGGTAGGCACTTGATGCATTTTATTGAATAGGCATTTTATACATGCAAATCATGATGTACTTTTCCTCATAGTGAGACAAAATTTATGAAACTGAAAAAGCAAATGGCAAAATGAAAGTGTAATTTCATAAGAATTTATGTGATTTAATGTCTCTTAAGTGGATATGATGATATAAATTGGAAATATGAGGCACTTTTCCTATCTTGAAAGAATCGTATCATTGTGCAAGAAGCTTTGACTTCATATAACATCATTGGATTTAAAACATAAACATGGGCAAATAGTTTAATTTTTTCCAACATCAGCTTCACCATTTGTTATGAATAAAATTTATAAAGTTAATGAAATTTATAGTATTGTTGTGAAAACTACATTATATAAGGCATGTAGGCCAATGGAAATCATGCATATTCAATGAATGGCAAATATTCCACATAAATGTTGTTAGCAGACCAATTCCAGTAGATTTAGGTAAAGAGTTGCTATATTTTTGTACATTTCCTTAAAAGAGCACAGTTTAGTAATGGAAAACAGACTATGGATTCAGACACAGAGATTTGAATCCCATTAGAGCGTGTGACCTGTGCAAGATATTTCACACTTACAGCCACACTCTCTCATCATGAAAAGTAGACTAAATACATCTATCTTGTGTTGATTTTGAAAGTATTTAATAT
>NW_012152785.1:463841-465656 GCF_000956105.1 Propithecus coquereli
ATACAAGAGGTGCTATATCACCATTGTTTCTTAAAGCTGAATAGTACTCCATGGTATACATATACCACATTTTATTAATCCACTCATGTATTGGTGGACATTGGGTTGTTTCCACATCTTTGTAATTGTGAATTGTGCTGCTATAAACATTCGAGTACAGATGTCTTTATTATAGAATGTCTTTTCCCACTACTAGGTATTTACTCAAAGGAGTTCTTTATATATTCTGGTATTAGTCCCTTATCAGGTATATGATTTGCAAATTTTTCTTCTATTCCATAGGTTACCTTTTCATTCTGTTGATTATGTCCTTTAATAAACAAAAAGCTTTTAAGTTATGCATAGTTCCATTTATCTATTTTTCTTTTGTTACTTGTGCTTTTGGTATCATATCCAATAAATCATTGCCAAATCCAATGTTATGACAATTTTATCATATTTTTTTCTAGGTATCTTATAGTTTTGGGGTCTTAGTTTCAGATCTCTAATCCATTTTAAGTTAATTTTTGTATATGGTGTAAGAAAAGGATCTAACAACTTTATCCTTTTACTCATGGATATTCCATTTTCCTAACACTAGTTGTTGAAGAGATTGTCTGTTCCTTGCCTGATTCTTTTTTGCAGACTTTTTAGAAAATCTGTATAAATTTAGAATTTTCTTAAGTGGAAATGTTTATGATTCTTCATTGAAAACTACTTTAGTAGATGGAAGTGGTAGTGATAAGAATTGTGGGACCTGAGTCAGCACTGTGAAGCCCCAGTGCTCATCCTGGGTGAGTAATGAAAATACACACATAATTCAGACAGACAGCAGAGTGCCAAATAGTTAATTAAATGTAAGAATGTATTGTTCCAGTGACCAGACTAATCAGCGCATTTATTCCCTGTGGATATTCCTAGATGACAATTCATATCATCATCAAAGCCATTTTTTATATTTCCCATAAGACATCCCTATCCTGTGGAGTGGAAAACTTGAATTTCATGTGATCATCATTTTTATTTTTTTTTTCCTTCAGGTAGACCCATATGTTAGGTCAGAACATAATTCAAAATTTCCTTGGTAAGCATGAAATCAGCACAAATTGGGACACTTGACAAAAGGAAAAATTAATGAACTGATATATCTGTTTTATGATGAGGAAGGTTTCACAAAGATCAGTATACCTTAACAGCTAAGAGCATAGTGCCTGGAAAATAGAATGTTCATAGTAAACCTGAGCTATTATAATGATGATAATGATTACTCCTCACTTCCCTGGAATGGGATTAAATGGCTTACTGAAATTTTTATATTACTTTTGTTACTTTATGCTTATAAAATTGGCCAACTCCCCTAAGTAATGAATCACATCCCTTTTTAATTAGATTGATGTATGCAACAAATTCCAGTGAGCATCTGTGTCCCCTACAGATAGCCTTGCATATCTATGCTGTAAAGTATTTTAAGTTGATCTTAGAATTTCTCTGTGAGCCTTGTCTTTCTTTTACTTACAAATTCTTGAAATTAAGGCATTGGAGAAAAAGCTGTAAGGATAAGGGTAGGGACACCTTAATATAACCAACAAATAATTGACAAGAGTATCTAAACTAAGATACGTTTTCACTTTATATCTTCCTTTTTTCTATGCTCACTTCACCGTGAAGCCCAAATAAATACAAGAAATTGGGGTTATAAAAGTTAAATCCTTAGAAATTTATAGTAAAAACATTTTAAAGGTATTAACTAAAGAGTTTAGAAATACTGTGTTACAGTATGAACAGGAACTGCTAATTTTAGTCTCAGTGTTGCTCACACACATTTCTTACTTTCTA
>NW_012152785.1:468281-470405 GCF_000956105.1 Propithecus coquereli
GAGAGATAGGAACACTCATACACTGCTGGTGGGACTGCAAATTAGTGCAACCTCTGTGGAAAGTAATATTGAGATGCCTCAAAAAGCTAAAAAAGTAGAACTACCATTTGATCCAGCAATCCCATTACTGGGTATCTACCCAAAGGAAAAAAAGACATTCTATATTTTTATAGACATCTGCACTAGAATGTTTATAGCAGCACAATTCACAATGGCAGAGATGTGGAAACAACCCAAGTGCCCGTCAATACATGAGTGGTTTAATAAAATGTGATATTATGAATAGCATGGAGTTCTACTCAGCCACAAAAAACAATGGTGATATAGCACCTCTTGTATTATCCTGAATAGAGCTGGAGACCATTCTACTCAGTGAAGTATCCGAAGAATGGATAAACAAGCACCATATGTACTCACAATCAAATTACTATTAACTGATCAACACTTAAGTGCACATTTAGTGGTAACATTCATTAGGTATCAGGGAGGTGGGGGGAAGAGGGGATGGGTATATTCCCACCTAATGGGTATGGTGGGCACCATCTGGGGGATGGACATTCTTGAAGCTCTGACTCAGGTGGGTCAAAGGCTATATATGAAACCTAAACATTTGTACCCCCGAAATATCCTGAAATAAAAAAAAAAGGATGAAGTTTGGCTGCTACATTTAGATGGTATATTTTGTCAGAATCAGTATTCTTTCTACATTTATTTATTTATTTATTTGCTTTTTGGGTATTCAAACTTTGGAAACAATGACAATAAATCAAAAAGTAAACAAACAATTGAATAAACAAAATACTTCCTATGTAATTCTATAGAGGACATTTTCCTTTTGCTTTTAGGTTTTAAAATAGTTTGAAATCTTTGAACTATTGTTTTCAGAAAGAGATAACTGGAGTCATCCTATACTAAAAATATATTTTAGTGGAGATCAATTTAAAAAACTAATTTTTGAGTTTTAAATCAAAAATAGACATTCTTACATTGCCTCTGTTTGCCCTGCAAAAATAATAGAAATGTGGAAAAGTTAAGAATTTGGGGGGCAAACACTTTAAGAACATAGCATGATTGAAGTATAGATTGAGACAGATTGAAGAAAAAAAATAATTTTTTATGATGTTGTATGTGGGTTTGTCATATATGAATTTTATAATCTTGAGATATGCTCCTTATATGCCTAATTTGTTGAGGGCTTTTGTGATGAAAGGGTGCTGGATTTTGTCAAATGCTTTTTTTGCATCTATTGAGATGATCATGGTCTTTGGTTTTGCTTCTGTTTATGTGGTGAATCACATTTATTGATTTACGTTTGTCAAACCATCTTTGCATCCCTGGCGTGAAGCCCACTTGGTCATGGTGGAACATTTTTTTGATATGCTGTTGAATTCGGTTGGCTAGTATTTTATTGAGGATTTTTGCATCTATATTCATAAGGGATATTGGTCTGCAGTTTTATTTTTATATTGTGTCCTTTCCTGGCTTTTATTTCAAGGTGATACTGACTTTGTGGAATGAGATGGGGAGGATTCCCCCCTTCTCAATGCTATGGAATAATTTCTGCAGTATGGGTACCAGCTGTTCTTCACAGGTCTGGTAAAATTTGGCTGTGAATCCATTTGGTCTCTGGCTTTTTTTGTTGGAAGATGTTTTATTATCACTTCAATCTCATTGCTTGTTATTGGTCTTTTCAGGAGTTCTATTTCTTCCTGATTGAGTCTTGGGAGATTGTGTGTTTGCAGGAATTTGTCTTTCCTCTATAGTTTTGGGTTTATGCACATAGAGATTTTCATAGTATTCACAGATGATCATTTGTATTTCTGTGGTATCAGTTGTAATATTTCCTTTATCATTTCTGATTCAGCTTATTTGGGGCCTTTCTCTTTTATTTCAGGTTAATCAATTTTGTTTATCTTTTCAAAGAACCAACTTTTTGTTTCATTGATCCTTTGTATTTTGTTTGTTTGTTTTCCATATCATTTTGTTCTGCACTGACCTTAGGTATTTCTTTTCTTCTGCTGGCTTTGGGTTTGGTTTGCTCTTCCTTTTCTAGTTCCTTGAGACGTGTTATAAGAATATTAATTTGTGATCTTTCTGTGTTTTTGATGTAGGCATTTAAGACTA
>NW_012152785.1:470455-472718 GCF_000956105.1 Propithecus coquereli
GAAAGTCTATTGGAAAGCAAACCTATAAAATGATAAATGCCAGCACATATATTTTCTTAAATCTGTGCAATAAAGACAGTTGTGAGGGAAAAGGTTAAGTTTCTCTTGATTTCAGAGGACCTAGGCTCAATCTCTACCTTGCCAATGACTGGATAGGAAATCCTGGGCCAGTATATATAATTCCTTGAATCCTAGTATCCATATCTTAAAGCTAGGAATTTATTCATAAAAAATAGTTTCTGGTTGTAAGCACTGGAAGTCTAGCTGTAAACAACACAAAGTCCCTGTAGCCATGGAGTTTTCATTCCACTGCACAAAAATGGTATCTAAAAAAACAATATTAATAAATTAATATATCAATATAATATGATGTTAGTGATAACTGCAATAAAGACAAATGGGGAAGAAGTCATGTGACTATGGGGAACGGGGAGAGAGAGAACTGAAGATATGAAAACTGAGAGGTAGGAGCATGTTTGTCATATTAAGATATAGATATCAAAGTAGAAAATGAGTTATAGGACCTCACAAGTCACTTGGAAGATTTTATGTTTTATTCTGTGTAGGGTGAAGAGTCCTCAGAACTATGCCCAGTATTGTAGCCACTAACTACTGTAAGAATTTATTTAGTTATGTAGTCTTTCTTAGATGCAATATTCTAAAATTTTATTTGAGTAAGCATTGCCAATCACATGCCAATTTTCTCTGAGTATACTTAGCATAAATATACAGTTGCAGTTGGAGAGGATATCAACAGAAAATTGCCATGAACGATCTAATTTTTATCAGATAATGGAGCATAGCCACCCCAATAGTGCAATTTTTGAAAGTAATATTTTCTGTAACAGGAATGTAATCACTATAAAATAAATTGAAAACAATCATAAAAGTAGAAAACAAACTTTAAATATAATAATAAAATCTTACTTTTTAATATTCAAGGTATAATTCACTACTCTTTAAAAAAAAGATAGTAATTCAGTTTTATTCAAACAAAGACTTGGTAATTCATTGTTTTGACACCAAGAGAATTTATTTGCTATTTTTTGAAATATTCAATTTTGAGGTTTATTTTCCTAGAGAAAGAGAAGTAACTTTCTCTATTCGATAAAAGAATGACTTATTTTTAACTCATTAGGTTAAGAATAAGAATAAGAAGAATAAGAAGCCATAATTCTTTTTTTTTTTTCTTCAGGCAGAGTCTCGCTCTATTGCCCTGACTAGAATGCAGTGGCATCATCATAGCTCATGGCAATCTCAAACTCCTGAACTCAGGGGATCCTCTTGCCTCAGCCTCCTGAGTAGCTGAGACTGCAGGCAGGTGCTGCCTTGCCCAGCTAATTTTTCTATTTTTCGTAGAGAAGGAGTCTTGCTCTTGCTCAGGCTGTTCTCAAACTCTTGACCTTCTATGGTGCACTCACATCAGCCTCCCAAAGTAATGAAATTACAGGCATAAGCCACTGGGCCCGGCCAGATTTTACTTTTTTGTAAGATTCCATTGTATATTGGTTTGATAAAGAGTCCAGTATGCTAACATGTTTCCTTCCAATAGGTTTGTTTCCTATTTTAATGGTTATAATAAGCATAATGCATTAGTTAATAAATTTCTTAATGCTTGTAGTAAAAACTATACCATCTTCTGTTTGGAAAAAATAAAAAAAGTAGAGAAAGATAATAAATCAACTTTCTCAGCTAATACTTGCCATCCGATAGATGTGATGTGGAAAATAATTTGTGTCTTTCCCCATAGTTTCTTAGCAACATAGGAACCTAAGGCATAAAACAATAAGAATTCTAGAAGAAAATGTTGGAAAAATCTTTAAAGGCATTGGCCTAGGCAAAGAATTTATGAAGGAGAACCCCAAAGCAATCACAGCATCAACAAAAATAAATACATGGGACCTGATCACATTAAAAAGCTTCTGCACAGCCAAGAAAACTATCATGAAAGCAAACAGACAACCTACAGAATGGGAGAAAATATTTGCATGCTACACATCATCTATAAAGGGCTGATAACTAGAATCTATATGGAACTCAGGGAAATCAGTAAGAAAAAAATCAAACAACCCCATTAAAGAGTGGGCAACGGACATGAACAGAAACTTTTCAAAGACAGACTAATGGCCAAGAAACATATGAAAAAATGCTCAACAACTCTGATCATCATGGAAATGCAAATCAAAACCACAATGAGATATCACTTAACTCTAGTGAGAATGGCTTTTATCAAAAAGTCCCAAAACAATAAATGTTGGCATGG
>NW_012152785.1:474548-476918 GCF_000956105.1 Propithecus coquereli
GTTTTTGATGTAGGCATTTAAGACTATGAATGTTCCCCTTGAATGTTTTTGTTGAATCCCATAGATTTTGATAGCTTGTATCCCCTTTGTCATTCAGATTGAGGAATCTTTTGAGTTCCATCTTAATTTCATTTTTGACCAAGTAATCATTCAGGAGTGAGTTGTTTAATTTCCATGACTTTGGGTAGAGTTGAGTGTTTTTCTTGGAATTGATTTCTAGTTTTATTACACTGTGGTCTGAGAAGATACATGGCTTAATTTCTACTTTTTTTTTAATTTGTTGAGACATGTTTTGTTGTATAAGACATAATCAATCTTGGAGAATGTTCCATGTGCTAATGAGAAGAATGTATATTCAGTAGTTTTGGGGTAAAATATTCTGTAGATGTCCATTAGGCCCATTTGTCCTAGAGTCCCATTTAAGTCCACTGTTTATTTTTTTCTGCTTCAGTGGTCTGTCCAGCTCTGTCAATGGGGCATTAAAGTGCCCTGAAATTACTATGCTGCTGTTTATCTAGTTGCTTAGATCTAGCAGGGTTTGCTTTATGAATGTGGGCACTCCAGTGTTAGCTGCATACACACTTAGGATTGTTACGTCCTCTTGTTGAATTGCTCCCTTTACCATTATAAAATGGCCATCTTTGTCTGTCTTTACTATTGTTGATTTAAAGTCAATTTTATCTGATATGAGAATGGATATACCTTCTTTCTTTTGGTTTCCATTTTCATGTAATATTTTTTTCCATCTCTTCACCTTGAGTCTGTATGAGTCCCTGTGGGTTAGATGTGTTTCCTGGAGACAGCAGATACTTGGCCTATATTTTTCATCCATTCAGCCAGCCTATTTCACTTGTATGGGGCATACAGACCATTCATGTTGATTGGTAGAATTGATATGTGAGATGTTCTGTTCATCCTGTTGCATAGTATCTTATTGCTTTGTTTTATATCTTGTGCTATTGTTTTATATGAGCTCTGAGCTTTAGCTTTTGGGTGGTTTTACACTGGTGGGTGTCTGTTGTGTTGATCCATGTGTAATGCAGTTCTGAGTATTTCCTGCAGGGCAGGTCCGGTCTTGACAAATCCCCTCAGTGATTGCTTGTCTGGAGAAGTCTTTATTTCTCCTACATATATGAAACTTAGTTTTGCAGGATACAAAATTCTAGGTTGGCAGCTGTTCTGTTTAAGAAGACTGAAGATGGGGCCGCAATCCCTCCTGGCTTGTAAGGCTTCTGCTGAGAAGTCTGCAGTTAGCCTGATGTGTTTTCCTTTGTAAGTTACTTGATGTGTTTGCCTCAGGATTGGCAGGAGTTCCTCCTTTGTGTTGCCTTTAGCCAGTCTGATGACCATGTGTCTTAGTGATTGCCTCTTTGCAATAAATCTCCTGAGTGTTCATTGAGCTTCTTGTACCTTGATGTCTAAATCTCTAGCAAGACAAGGGAAGTTTTCCTCAATGATTCCCTCAAATAGGTTTTCCAGCCCTTGCGTATTTTCTTCTTCACCCTCAGGGATTCCTATGATTCTTATATTTGGCTGTTTTTCATAATCCCATATTTCTTGTAGGCTTTGTTTATTTCTCTTAATTCTCTGTTCTTTATTTTTGACTGACTGAGTTATTTTGACAGAGTTGTCTTCAACTCTGTAGAATGAGTTTGGAAGTATTCTCTCCTCTTCAATTGTTTTAAAATAGTTGGAGTAACATTGGTATTGGGTTTCTTTAAATGTTTGATAGAATTCAGTAGTGAACTCAGGTCCTAGGTTTTTCTTTGGCAGTAGCTATTTTATTGCTGCTTTGATCTTATTACTCATTTTTGATCTGTTCAGATTATCTATTTCTTGATGACTCAATCTTGGTAGATTTTATGTTCCATGAATTTATCCATTTCTTCTAGCTCTTCTGATTCATTGGCATATAGTTGTTCATAATAGTCTCTAATGAACCTTTGTATTTCAGTGGTGTCAGTTGTAATGTTTCCTTTGTTTTTCTCTGATTTTATTTATTTGGGCCTTCTCTCTTTTTTTCTTAGTATAGCTAAAAGTTTGTTGATTTTGTTTACCTTTTCAAAAAACAAATTTTCTTGTGCTTGATCTTTTAGGGGACTAGGCCTTTTCTGGGTTTGAACCCCAAAGCAAGCTGGATGGGGCATATCAGCCTACTAGGTGTTGGTCTGCACTCCCCAAATAACCTTCCCAAGGTCCAGCAGGGTTTCTCAAACTCCTACCTGAATCCTAAAGCTCTTGTGGAGAGACTTTTGACTATGGATGGGTACAGAATTCTTGTTGTTGTGGGGGAGTATAAGCCAGTTACCTTTTATTCTGCTATGTTGGTGTCATCCTAATCAAGCATTGTACCCCCATAATAAGCTGAAA
>NW_012152785.1:476998-487852 GCF_000956105.1 Propithecus coquereli
TTAATAATAAATAGTAGTAAAATACTAATACTAAAACAACCTAGAACAATGTAAGGAATATAGTCAACCAATATCATATTTTTCTGTGTACATGGTGATGAACAGTGTTGAATTTTCAACATGTTGAATGAATGTTCTTGTGTAAAAAATATATATGCCATGATCTCTGACTGCTTGTGCACAACTGACAACCAATAGAACTAAGAAGAGAAATGTCTTATGCACCCCACGCAGGATAATCAATAGTATTAAACAATTACTGTCTTATATCAGTCCTGTGATAGTCATACAAACTTCATCAAGTCCAGATATTTTTGTTGCTGTTGTGGTTCACTATTGTATCCCTAGTACTTAGACCAGTTTCTAACATAGAATTGGTGTTCAATACATATGTGTTTGATAAATGAGTGAGTGAATGGAATTGTCCCTCAGTTTTGCCTAAGCCCCTCTATTTGCATCAATTTTATTTCCCAGCCATGTATTTATTTCCCACCCACAAATTTGGTTCTTATATATTCAAACACACTTTGTGCTCTGCTACCTTCACATGTTCTTCCTTTCACATGCTCTTCCTTTCATATGCTACCTTCGTTCAATAGAAAATTTCCTCTCCTCGAAGAATCCTTCCTAGATTATATTAACTCATGGTAAATGTTCTTTTGACCAATTTCAAAGCATCCATTGTCTGAAGTGTCTTATCACATGTAATTTTCCAATTAATCTTGTTTTTTCTTTGGATATCTCATAGTGTTGGTGAGTTGTTATTCTTCTAATATTACTAGGTCACTTTTACTGAATTCTTTTAAATGGCTTTTTTTTTTAGAGCAATATTAGGTGCACAGCAAAATAAAGAGAAAGGTGCAGAGATTTCCCACATACTTCCTGCCTCCATACATGCATAGTCTATCAATGTCCCCCACAACTTTGGGACATTTTTGACAATTGATAAATCTACATTAATGCATTGTCTTAGTTCATTTTGTGCTGCTATAACACAAATATCACAGACTGGGTAATTTATAATGAGCAGAAATTAATTTGTCACAATTATAGAACCTGGGAAGTCCAAGATTGAGGGACCATCACGTGGGGAGGATCATCTTGCTACATCTCATGAAGGAAGGACGAAGAAAGGGCAAGAAAACGAGAGTAAAAGTGGACCAAACTCCCCCTTTTATAATTAACCCACTCTGGTAATAACTGCATTAACCTTTGCTTTTTGCAGAATGTCATATAGCTGGAATCATACAGTATGCAGCCTTTTCAGATGCACTTTTTTCACTTAGTAATAGTTTAAGGTACTCTTTGTTTTTTCATGGCTTGATAGCTCATTTCTTTTTAGCATTGAATAGTATTCCATTGTCTAGATGTACCACTGTTTATCCATTCATCTGCTTAAGGACATATTGGTTGATTCCGAGCTTTGGCAGTTATGATCCAGGGCAAGTTTACGTGACAAATCTGAATTATCCAGACTACAAATTTCTATTAAACCCAGTAGCAATCACTGCAACTTTAAGCAGAATGAAAAATATGTGATTAATTGAATTACAAAGACAGATTAGACTAGAGATTAGAACAATCAGACAAATGTTGCTGCCATGAAATAATTAGAGCAATGATTAGGGCATTGGCACGGCTCTACCTTAAAGTGAAAATATGCATGATATCAGTTCTAATGTGCTAGAAATTGACTGATGATCACTTCAGTAAAGACAATTTATTAGAAAACTATTGGGAGCTTACACTATTACCAAGACAATGAACAACTAGAGTGGGAAATGATCAATAACAGAGGCAGCTCCAGAGGCCTGAGAAGCATCAAGAATAGTTTTATATACATCATCTGTCTGGTGAGGATGTTGCACCTTGTATAGATGAATTCCAACTGTTTTAAATTCAAGAACCAAATTTCATGGAGAAAATGGCTTCATTTGGGTCAAATGGAGTCTTTTTAGCATGGGGTTAGGGCTAGTTAAGACCCATAACTAAAGTTCTACCAAAAATGACTGCTAGAAACAAATTTCTCAAATAAAAATCAGAATGTTATTATGAAAAGAATATAAGTGCTAGTCAAACAAAAAGCAACAAAGTCCACTTGTAAAATGTCGGTATTAATGTCTTTATATCAGTATCTTCTTTTTATGTCTTTTATGAGGATTTAATATAATTTCTACAGTATAGATAGCACAGTCCTAAACACATATTTTTATCCAGGATGGAAAAAACTGATTGAAGTTGCACTGTGGCTACCATTTGCCAATAAGTAGGCAGTACAAAGAATGACACTTAATTAGCAAAATGGGGAAGGAAAAAATACTTCAATTGATTAGATTTTATTTGTTTTTGTCATTTCTGATGGCAGGAAAAAAAGCTTTTAAACATTACTTATTATTTTACAGTTTGTTTGAACAGTTTTTAGTTATAATTAAGTAGTGCTGACCAGAATTTACACATACTGACTGACAGAAAAATGACAAATGTGATTGGAGATTTTGAGGCCTCTTGGCTATTTCATAGTGCATCTTAGTTGCTTGGGTTGTCACAATAAAATACCACGGACTGGATGGCTTAAACAACAGAAATTTGCTTTCTCACTGTTGTGGAGACTACAAGTCTAAGAGCAAGGTGCCAGCAGGGTTGGTGTCTCCTCTCGGGTTGCTGATGGCTGCCCTCTCATTATGTGCTCACATGACCTCTTTGTGCTTATAGAGAGAAAGTGAGAGAGCTCTCTGGTATCTCTTCTTATAAAGCCACTAATCTTATTGGATCAGGACCCCACTCTTATGAATTCATTCAACCTTAATTATTAATACTTCCTTAGCAGCCCCATGACCAAATATAGCTATACTGGGAGTTAGGACTTCAACATCTGAATTTGAGGGGATGTAAACATTAAGTTCATAACACAGTGGGAATAAGATAAAGAATAATGAATATTCTTTTTTTTCATGTGTAGTTTGCTAAAAAATCCTTTGAGTATCACCTTCTTTGGTTGGTAACACATAGACTTATTTAAGAGTAACAAAGAAGAGTGTGAAAAAATTTCCATTAGCTGTCTACCTATATCACATGTCAAATAAAAAACAAAGTTTTTAGGATTTAGGAGAGGAGAAAATTTATTCCAAAGGGTTGTTGTAAGAGAGGGGAAAGGGATCATGCACTAGGGGGAGGGGGCCTGCTGTAACAGGGAGAACTTTCTGACCAAGAGATATGCAAGTGTTGCAAAGGTTAAGAAGAAAAGGGCTTTCATAGGGGGGAGTAAACAAGAACTGGATGTGGGCAAGAGGGATGCTTGGGAAGTAGCTCAGAGAATGTTTTACCCTGATGTCAGCCTAGTCTGAGAGAAGTTTTTAAATGGGGGGCAGATTGCATGGAGTCTCAGGAAAAGGGTGGGTCAACTTTAGGGGCACAGAAGAAGATAAACTTAACTGAAGTTTGGTTAAAAGGTATTTGGACTTCACTAGTCAGTGGGGATAAAACAGTTCAATGAATTACTTATGAGACAAAGAATAGAAATTTTAGGGTCTGTGTCTTTCTTTCTCATAGGGAAACACAAGGGATCATGATCCTTATTTAAGTCATGGGGGAAAAGTGTTCCTTTGCAGTAAGCAGTTTCCTGGAACAAAAAGGGTGAGGGGCTTCTTAACCATAGCTGTTTTCCAGGAACACAGGGCATAGGTAAAATTCAACATTGTCAGGTGCAAAACAGGTTACTGTCCAAATCAAAATCTCATGTTTTCTAGGAACATAGTTAGTCAACATGATTTAAATTTGTATTTCCTTATTTTGTGTCCAGCTAGCATTTCCCCGAAATAATATGCATTTTTAAGTCCAGTATTAAACCACTCAGCAATTATTAAATTATAAAATACAGTCACCATTCCCTATCTAAGCTCAAAACCACAACCTAGATTCAATTTTTTAAATTAATTTTTAAATTAGGTGCCTTCCCCAAGCAATTCTCCTGTAAATGAGAAGGGGAAGGGAGAGAGTAAAAAGATTGTGGAAGTAGTTTCTTACATATTTTGGAAATTAACCCCTTATTAGATATATGTATTGCAAATATTTTCTCCCATTTCACAGGGTGTGTTTTTATTCTTTTATTCTTTCTTTTTATTCCTCTGCTGTGCAGAAGCTTTTCAGTTTGCTGTAGTCCCATTCCTCTTTTTTTGCTTTTATTGCCAGTGCTTTTGGTGTCATATCCAAAAAAACCTTTGCAGAGACCAATGTCAGAAAACTTCCCTCTATGTTTTTTTCTGGTAGTTTTACAGTTTCATATCCTAAATTAAAGTATTTAATCTATGTTGAGTTAATTTTTGTGTATGGTAACCCAATTTAAAAATGCGTAAAGGACTTAAATGTCTTCAAAGACATACAAATGACAAACAGGTACATGAAAAGTTGTTCAACATTGCTAATCATCAGGGAAATGCAAATCAAAACCACAGTGAGATATCATCTCACACCTGTTAGCATTACTTTTATAAAAAAAAAAAACAAGCAGAAGATAAGTGTTGGTAAGATTATAGAGCAATTAGAACACTTGTACACTGTCAGTGGGAATATAAAATGATGGAGCCACTGTGAAAAACAGCATGGAGTTTTCTTAAAAAACTAAAAAATAGAACTATCATATGATCCAGCAATTCCAGTTCTGCGTATATATCCAAACAAATTGAAAGCAGCACCTTGAAGAGATATCTGCCCTCCCATGTTCACTGCAGCATTATTCTCAATAGCCTCAACATGGAAACAACTCAAATGTCCATTGACAGATGAGTAGATTAAAAAAAATATGGTATATACATACAATGGAATATCATTCAGTATTAAAAAAGAAGGGAATTCTGCCATTTGTGATAACATGGATGGGCTTGGAAGACATTAAATAAAATATATCAGGCAGAGAAAGACATATATTGTATGATTCCTCTTATATGAGGCATCTAAAATAATCAAGGGTAATAGAAATAGAGAATAGAATGATGGTTACCCAGGGATGAGGAAAGAAGATATGGTATCTGTTGTTCAATGGGTATAAAGTTATAGTTATACAAGATGAGTTATAGTTATACAAGATCTGCCACAAAATGCAGTACCTATAGTTAACAATAGGCATTATGTACTTAAAAATGTGTTAAGAGGGTAGGTCTCATATTAATATTTCATACCAAAAGAAAAGCAAACAAACAAAAAGCAAAGGGACACAAGGAAACTTTTGAACGTGATGGATATGTTCATTGCGTTGATTTGGATGATAGTAACACAAGTGTAACATTTGTCCAAACTCGCTAAATCATATACATTAATTATGTGCATTTTTGTATACCAGTTATACCTCAGTAAAGCTGGGGGAAAAGAAAGATTGTGGAAGAAAATCAACCAGAGCATTATTAGCATAAGTTTTTATTAGGAAATGCAAGACATGGGAGGGTATGATGGAAAGTCCCCCAAGGATGTTGGGAAAAGAAAGAATGTTTTATGAAACTTCAGCAGGAAGGGGTTGGCTGAAATCCAGCTAGTTTTGAGAACAGAAGAATTGTTCTTATGTATTAACAGCCGTTGTTTGGATAGCCTGAATAATCAAGAGAAGCACAGAGGAACAGATAGATGCCAAAGGCAGGTGAGAAGGAACACCTATGGGAACCAGGACACGTGCAGGCCACAATGGAAAATTCCCCATTCTTCGGGGTTTTTATGGCATTCGAGAAATACTTCTCTCATTATTTTTATCATTTTTGCATTAGAATGCATTTTCTCCACATTACAGACCTAAAGTATTATGAAACAGTATATAGTACCAAATGGTGATGCATTACTTCCACTTTTCTTCAAATATTATCCAGCTTTAATAATATTTTATAAAATACTATCATTATAACACCATCACCATGAAAACTTTTCCTCAAATACATCACTGGACATTATAAGGAAACAATTCAGAAGATTCAAGGTATCTGAGATGAAGCATAGAAGGGATCTTTGCCCTGTATTCAATGGAAAAGATGATAGAAAAAAAGCAGCTTGAACTCTGAAAAGATTTGCCTTCTCTTAAAACTATTTGTGTCTAGATAGACACTTCAAGGGAGATGATAAAGCATTCTAAATTGGTCTGTAAGCTTTAGTCTCTTCTTTATTTTTTTTTAAACAAAGAATCATCTGTAGAAATTGACCTATTTTGAAATGAAGAACCACAAAAAGCCAGCATTTATCTAGGTCAACCTATAATTAATGTAAGTTTGTGTTCAGTTAAGTATTGCATTTCTTGGTTTATTTTTATAAGATTGATACTACTTGTAAATGGATACATATTTAGGCATAATAGTGATCCATATCATAGAACTTGATTATATGGTTCTTGTATGGCTAAAATATGATATAATTTGCATATGGATTAAGTTGCTTCTTCTCTTCCTTCAAATTATTGAGTAGGCTGAGCATTTAATAAATCCTTCATCTACATAAACTCTTTGCTAACTAGTTTTCCTGATTCTACTTTTGGCTCCCCCTTCAGCCTATTCTCAACATAACGGCCAGTATGCTTTTAAATATAAGACAGATCATATTACTTCAATATTTAAAACCCAGCAATGGATCCTTATTTCACTCAGAACAAAAGGTAATGCCCTTACAATTCTAAAAGTCCTCATGTGATCTTCTCTGGCCACACATTCTATCAGGGCATTGACATAGCTAGCAAATCCCTTTTCCTATAACAAACACTCTTTCCTAGAATATCCATATTGTACATTGTCCCCTGAAGTTTTTGCTCAAATAACAATTTATCAATGGTGCTTTTTCTGAACACTCTTACTAATTTTATTGTTTCATTATCCATTCTTTGTCTTGCCAGTTAGAATGTAAATTCTATAATGTAAGAGATCTTTGTTCACTGATATATTCTATGTGTCTGGAATAGTGTCTGGCCCATGGTAAGTATTCGGTAATTATTTGTTGAATGAATGAATAAATGAAAAATTTCCTACTTAACACCTATCTGAGTATTGCTGTAATTTTATTAGACAGCTCTTAGTCCAATTAATTTTCTACATTTTTCAAACTATGAAAATATAGATTTATATGAAGTTTTTATCTTAAAGAAGTTGTAGAAAAGTAAATAGGAAGTTAAAGAGTTTTTTTAAAAATATGACTATATTGTATTTATTATTCCCATTATAAAAAATTCAAGCAGTATACTATATAAAGAAAATTATAAAAAAGTAAACTCAAAATTATACCACCTGGACTTAAGCATTATATAAACATTGTTGCAGACATCTGTGTTGATATGTTTGTGTGTGTGGGTGTGTGCGTGTGTATAATATAGATATTACAGCTTAGATAAACATCATTGCAAATCTCTCTATATATACATATATGTGTATGTGTGTATAAATGTATGTAATGAAATCTTTATACATATATGTAATGAAAACACAGAAAATGTTTAGTATATAGATACAGTAAGTGGCAAGATAGATTTTTACAAAATACGTTCTCATTTAAAAAGTATTAAGTTTAGTTTTAAATATATTTATTAGAAAAAGACATAGGAGAAATTCAAATTAGTGCACAATTCTCTTCATCATAAAATACATTTTATCCCAAAATATGTCTAAAAGTTTAAGAAAAAAAATGTTCAGGGAGAAGACATTGTTGCATGCTTTAAATGGCATAATTTATTTTTAAACTCCTTTGATTTATGATTCCCTGCTACCATAAAGTAATTAGTAGTCATATTTCATTCCATATCTAACTTTTAGTCACATATTAGTTTGCAATATTGTACTGAAATATAGAAAAAAACAAAGTCTCAATAGACATGTTTCTTCATTATAGGATAGCACAAAGTTAATTTATGCATACAGGAAGGATATCCTTGGAATGTATCAAATCAATGCCTAAATGCACTGGAGAAGTCATAAACTGTTAAACTGAAGTATTGAAACAGATAGCCACCAACCTACTGTATTGTATTTAATTATGTACTCAACATTTGTTTACTTTTTGATTTGTGAACAAATAATACTAGTGAGAAATATGTTTTCTTAATAATTCCACAAACTAATTATTAATAAATGTCTTGAATGAATTAGAGGCAAGGAAGGAAGCTTATTAATGCAAACATTTAAGCCAAATAAATATTAATAAAAATAATAATCATTTTAATGGAATAGTTACTATGTGCTAACAACTGTGCAAAGATTTATGTTAAAACTTTAGTTCATTTAATGCACACACAACCCTATGTGGTAGACGATGTCCTCATTTTATATTTTAGGAAACCAAAATTTTGAAAGCTTAAAATTACTTGTCTAAGGTTATGCAATTGATAAATAAAGGAACTGAAAACTGAAGCCAAACCTCTGTGCTCTTCAATGCTATATTATTACTGTGTGTGCCTCCTACATAATGTCAAGAGGATAGTGTGGTTTGACTCTGAGGCCTCTCTTATTTTTGTTAAGTGAGCATGAGCCTCTCAGGAGAATCCTAAAACACAGGCTGAATGATGTTAGGCCAGGCCTGTGTCTCCCAGTACATCCATTCTCTTCAGTTTCCCAGAGAGGCTGCATTCAATTATTAACTGGTGTTTGCTGAGTGCCTTTACTCCTTTTTTCCACCTTATCTTTTCTTTATTCTTCAAGGATCTCATAAAAAAAGAAACTGTAAAGCAGAGAGACTAGTGGGCATGGGTTGGTGAGAGAAATGGAAAAGAATGAATAGTACTTCAGTAAGACAGTTTTCATCTGTGCTTGTGTATAAAAACTTAAAACAACCAAATAAAACATGTCACTGTCATTGGTAGTGTCCCCTGACATGCACGAGTATAGCCATTTCCTCCAAAGTTTAGTATTGTCATTGTTCTTGTAACAAAGGCAAATTGAGCACATAGCAGATTCTTAAGGCAATATATTTTTCATAGAGCAGAAAATGGGTCAATTTTGGCATCTGAAACAAAAGTTATTTTCTGTTGTGTCAAAGAGCTTTAAAATATTTACCCTTCAAGCCCCAAAATACCTCAAAGTATGGACTCCAAAAGGAACGTGGAAGCTATAAATAAATTTTAAAATATTTTTCATGTATAGTTTACATAAATTAAAATTGATTTACTTACATTCAAATTTCTGTGCAAATTTAATAATATGCACTCTAGAGTTAATAATATAAAGTTTTTAATAAGGAAAAGGACATTACCATCTGTAGAAACACAGAAAACAAATACTTATGTGGTAATAATTTGTACTTTCAATTGAAATCCAGTTATATGATTAGAAAAGATATATTTTCCAGATATTAGTTCACATTCTTTCTTTTTTATTGAATATTACTGATTCCATACAATGAATATTACTGATTCTAAGCTGTTTGTTTTCACCTGTATAGCGTCTGAAATTTGTATACCATATTTTTGTCTTTACCTAGTATACCTGCCATTGTAAAATATCTCTACATCTCCCCTTGCTATAATGCTCTAAGTATTTTTATACCCTTAGGAAAACAAGCATATTTGTCCTACACCTTAGCATCTGGCTATGTGGCATGTATGACAAACTCTGGTGGGAGGTGTAATTTATGACAACTGTATGAAGTCAAGTGTTCTCAGACTCCATGATTCCTGTAAAGCATAGACAGCTTTATTTGTACAGTGTATTTAGCATTTCCCATGAGGCACATAAAAGCTCAAATGGTATCATAAATTCAAAAAGTCTAAACTTAAATAGGACATGGTTGATGACCTTTTCTACCTTATTCAGTTTCCAGCATCATTGGGAGCTACATACTGAAAAAATACAGAGAATTTTTTTCAAGGGTTTATATTCGGTAAACATTAACAAAAACCAGGCTGTCATCATTTTTCATTTACTGAATGTCATTTCAAGTTGAAGATGATTTTCTTTTTTTTTTTGTCCATCAAGCCCATCAAAATGTCATGTTGTACTTTGTTTGATTTATAGAATTTTGGACCGCTACGTTCAGGAGCAAATTCCTGGTGCCAAGGTTGTGGTGGAGTCCATTGGTGCTCGCCGCCATGGAGATGCCTTTTCCCTAGAAGATTACACCAAATGTGACTTGACTGTCTATGCAATTGACCCCCAAACCAATAGAGCCATTGACAGAAATGAGCTATTTAAGTAAGTACTTTTTGTGGTCTATTAACAGCTCTGTGGTTACAATAGCACGCACAGATAATTCTGACTTTAGGCTTTAAGTACCTGAAGTTTAAAACCCACCAAATTGTTGTTGAAAATGAACTGTAAGCAAAAAATCTAAGACAATACCTAGGTCCTCATGCCTAAAGGTTTTCAGGTCCAAGAGTGGACTACAGTGGCTGCAGAGGGGCTGTTCTTACAGGTGTGGTAGGGCCTGTTACATTTACGAGCAAGGAAGAGCTCCTTGAGATCCGTTCAACACAGCTCCCCACTCTTGCTCCAGGGCCCTGGCTATTTGGGACAAAAGCACAGTTTCTTGAAACAGCAGTTTGCCTGCAACAGTTTCAGTGGGCTTGTACTTTAGGAAGAAATCCAGCTTTCTCACATGTCTATTGAATTAGCAAAAACTAGTATTTGATTTTTCCCTTGACTTAGAGGTGGTTAGGGAATAATCTGCCCCATTTAAGTCCATGCCGCTTGTGATATTTCATTCTGGTATGAACCTAAATATTTGAGTTATAAATCCTAAAAATAAAGAAAATGCAAAATCTTAAACAAAATACCGTTACATATTTTCCCTCAGATGTTATTCTAGCACACTTTAATTCTTTTTTTTAATCTATTACCAGTTTTTGCTTTACTATAGTGACACCTAGTGTACAACAGGTTCTTGGAATAAAATTCCATCTAAATGAAACAT
>NW_012152785.1:488412-494907 GCF_000956105.1 Propithecus coquereli
TAAAGTAACTCATGTATTTTTTTCTCTTAATTGTCAGTATTAACACATCTTTTTTTATTTAAATCTGTCTGCATTCTGTGTTTTCTACATACATTGGTTTTATTTTTAAATTTGATGATAGATTAAGTTTTGGGTATTTTTCCTACATATAAAAATATCTATTTTCTTTAAAATGTTATCCTGGCTTTAAAGAGTGAAATGATTGTGATTATATTTTGAATTGAACTGGCAAACATTTTAGGGATAAAATATTTGGAAACAAGCCACTTGGGTTTCCACTGACACAGTGAAGTACAAGATCAACATTCTTCATTCTAAACAAGTTTATCCAAACTTAAATTATATTGTGAAGAGTGAATATCTAAATTCAATAGAAGAAGTGTTGTAGCCAGGAGGGAAGGAGAAGAGAAACTATCTAATAATCAAAATTGCTTATATTGAGGAGAGGATAAAAGTAGGGTATGAAGTATTAAAATTTTGCTTTAGCAGTCTTCACCTGGAAGTGGTAGTGGAGCATCACTGATCTGTTTTAAACCCTAGAATTGTTCCTTGAAATGTTTTATAATAAAATTATATATGTATGTGTGTGTGTGTGTGTGTGTGTATAAAATACAAGGCTAATAATGCACAGGTATTAGTATTTATTCTGTAGCTATTAAAATTATTGAAATTTAGTTTTTAACATTGAACAAATATACCAGAACATTGAGATTGTTGCCAAATGCCCAGGCTAATAGGTAGGGTTATTTTCTCAATTTCTGCTTATCCTAAAATCTAAGCTTCTGAGAATGTCAGAATTCTCAGGCCAGAGAACAATAATAACAATAATTACTTCAGGAATTTTAGAATGATTTCAAAAGGGATTTAAAATATCAAAAAAAAAAAAAAAGCTTGTAAATGCATAGAGGAGACTAGAATGACTTTTAACAACATGTTAATAACTTATTTGATTGCAAACTTATTGGTATTTTTATTTTTCTTATTTTTGGTTATCTGAATTGCTTAGAATTCAGTAATAGTTATATATTACTTTTATCCTACTTTTATCTCCTTGTGGTTCTCAATTTACTGGATCCACATTTTTGTTTGTTCATTTGTCTTTGTTTTCTTAATTGTTTTTCTTTCTAGAATATTTTCCGACATTATCTCTTCAAATATTTATTATGCCTCATTTTCTCTTTTTTCCCTTTCTGAGATTCCAGTTACAATTTGACTTTTCTCATAGCTTTTGGATGAACTGTTCTGGTTCTTCCCCAACCCCCTACACACACCCACTGGTTTTTCTTTGTATTTTATTTAGTTTGAATAATTTTTATTTCCCTATTTTCACATTCACTGATTCATCTGTGTTAACCTATTGATGAACTCATTGAAGAAATTATTCATCTTGCTGTCTTTTAAAATAGAAATTTCTAGCATTTTCATTAGATTCTTATCATTTCCACCACCATACTGAACTTCCCCATTGCTTCAGGCATGTGTTCTACTTTCTACTAGATTCTGTAATGTATTAATCAGAATTGTATCAAAGTCCCTGTGTGATGGTTCCAATAGCAGGGTTATCTCTGTCTGATTCTGTTACTTCCTTATTTCCTGAAAACAGGTTGCTTTAATCTAGTGGCCTTTTTGTATCCTCCTTGACTGAGTGCCAGACATAGTGTGGAAGAACAGTAAGGACTGAGAAAAAATAGTGTTTATTCCTGTAAATGAATAGATCTCTTCTGATGAGTAAATCTATTCAGGAGTTACTTTTGGATTTGGTTGCTGCAATTATTACTTTCACTGTGCCACAACTTCAAATTCTTCTTTTGACTTCTTTTGGTGGATTGCTGTCATCTCATTCTTTGAATAGAAACTGGGGCACTGTAAGGTTTTTTCTGTCTTCTTGCTCAACCCTCAGCTCTCAGTGTTCCCTACATGCCTGTGCCACAGAAGGGGTTTCTCCCCACACCCCTGTCTCTCCCATGGTAGACTGCTCTTGCCTGTTGCTTGGCTCTGCTCTTATGGTGGGGTTAAGGCATGCGGTAGGGGTTCCAACTTGTTCTCCTTCCTAGCCTGTATGTTTAAGCCTTGGGTGGGCTTTCTCAGTGCATCTTTCCCTCCTTGCCATGGCAGCCATACTCTGCTTCATATTTGTGGTGGGTTGTGGGTGCAAGAGACTCCTTCCCCTCCCCAATCAGTAGTAGATCTCATGTTTCTACTGCTTCAGGATCTTAGGCCCAAGAGGACCTCCTGCACCTCCCTCAGGTGTAGAGGATTTTTGCTTATGCCTCTTTCCGAGAGCAGTGGACCTTTGCCTGCCCTCTAGGGATGGTTATACTTACTTCCCATCTCTCTACTACTGAAGGCTCTTGTTTCATTCAAGACAAAAGTCTAGGAAATTGCATAGTGGTTTGTGCCTGTGCCCCAGCCTTCGCTGATTACTTCCTATTCTTGCACAATGAAGGAGACTTTTCTCTTGTGTGCAGCCTTGTTGCTGGTCTGTCTTACAGAGGTCCATGGAAAAAAGTTTGTGAGTGAGTGCAAACTCCCATTGTGTTTGTGAATCTCTGTTATTCTAATCTTACATGTTAGTACACATATAGTTTTTCAAAATTTATTAAGATTTTAGCTGATTTCTTATCGTTTGCTTTTATGGCAGCCATTTTTACCTTGTTCTGCCAAAGGTGGAACAATGAATGCATGGTCTCATCTCATCCTGGAGGTAATTGTCACTCTTGGGAATTTGGTTTTTTGCCTGCATTGTGACCTAAGCTCAAGAAAACTTATGACTTTAGTATAACCTGGCACTTTTTTTTTTTTTTGTCATTAGCCATATTCTCTTGTGTCTTCTGCATTCAAAACAGAAGCTAACCATATTACTTTAAAATAAAAATTAATTAAATTTTAAAAAATAAGCAAATACAATTTTAGTTCATTCACCTTTCTTATATGTCCAGTCTTTTTAACAACCATATGTCCAAATAGTAAATGAGTGATGGAGAAGATAGAGAAAAATTGTATACTCTACAAACTGCCTTTAAAAACACACTTACACTTTAAAATAGGATTTGATTACCAAGATAGAATATCTTTCTATTTCCTAAGTCCAGAAAAAAACATAAAAATTGAGAATACTGAAAATCCAAATCAATGACAAACTAATTATTAAAATTCAGTTAAAATAAATGTGGGGCTGTATAGAGAAAAAATTTGGTAGTCGAGTTATGATTTGTTTCATTAAACAGAACAACCTTATCTTCTGGAGTAAATGTGGGTAGATGTGTAAACCATTGCCCAGTGTGTAAACCCTTTCAGAGACCTAAATTGTACCTATGACAGAAATAGGCAGCTGTTCTTCTACTGTATAGGTGTGGGGTTTTGTGAAGTATAGAATACATTCTCCTGTTCGCCCTCCACTTCTTTCTTTCTACATCCATATGTACATTGCAACATCAAAGTCATCATCATCATCAAGGTAATCAATCAAGGTATGACGCAGGGTAGACAGGTGGTTACACAGGGTACTCTGAAAGTTGTGTTTTGTACCAGTTAATGGAGGCAGAAATATATGTTTGCATGTGCTCCATCAGAAGACATGATATTGGTCTAGAAACTTATCCCAGGATAACACAGCAGCAATCAATTAAAGTTGGCTATGTATTATGAAGGGACCTGTGCGCCTCACCCTTAGACATACAAAAGCTTTGCATATAGCAACTAAGTATTCTGTAGATGAAAATAAAGAGAAAAATCACATTTCTTCATTGATGTTGAATCTTGACAGATCTATCTCTTTTCTAGGATAAGCAAGCAGGGGGAAAATGGAATCAGTAATTAATGCTGAAAAACAACAACAAAAAAATCCTGATGATTCAGAGGTAGAACATATAACTCTGGAAATATTCTCCTACAGAAATCATTGGAAAATTGTTTAACATTTTTAGTAGAAAGCAAGATAGTATGGGTTAGTAAAATGGTGTGTGTTTTCCTTTTCTTTTTTGTCTTTTTGTATAGCCTGATTCCTTCCCATGTTTCTGGCAAAGGAACTCACTTTCTCTTGTGAGAAGTGACTCTCTCAAGACGGTGGTAGTCTTTAATCAAGTGCCTCCCCATCAGGCCAACCAGAGTGTAGTAGTTCTCCCTTATCCACAGTTTTGCTTTCTGCTGTTTTGATTACCTGTGGTACAGTATAATCATTTATTTTGAGAAAGAGAGTGAGAGATTCCATATTTGTCTAACTTTCATTACAGTATATTGTTATAATTGTTCTGTTTTATTATGATTTATTGTTGTTCTTCTCTTACTGTGCCTAATTTATAAATTAAACTTTATTTTTTTATCACACGTATGTACAATGTAGAAAAAAATCATCGTATATATAGAGTCCAGTGCTATTTGCAGTTTCAAGCATTCACTGGGGTCTTGGAATACATTCATTTGGGAGAAGGGGGCACTGCTGTATTCCATTCCTCTGCTCACATTGACTAGGTATGTGTTAGTGCACATTCCAGAGAGGCCAATTAGATTCCTTCTTCAAGGATTGACTTGGATGTTAGGACACAGGGGAGTTTTTACTCCTGAAATTAGAAAAAGTATTAAACAAAAGCCCAAAGGTTCTCACGGCCAACATTTTACCTCAGAGAAACAATCTCCTAAAATCAATTGAGCACCTAGATTCAGCCTTGCCTGAAATAAGATGACATCTGAAAAGTAAATTGACAACATCAAGTATTTAATATTTAACATAAAAACTCATTACTATTATGGAAAAGAAAAAAGATTTTAAAAAGAGATGAAAATATATTTATAGGACAATTAAGATACAACCTGATAATTACAGATATTTCTGAGGTAAAAAATGTAGTATTTATAGCAGAAAAAAACCCTGAAAATATAATTAAAGAGTTCGTTAGGTTACAGGCAAAATAAATGAAAAGGTGGTCATATTTCTTTCAATAGTATCTGAATATGTTTAAAAATTATTGAAATAGAAATAAAAATGACTTACAAAGGAAAAAAAAATGAATAAACACTACACATCTCATTTGCATGATAAAATGCCAAAAGGCAATGGAACCAAATTCACTGTATTTTAAGGAAAAATGTTATGACTAAAGAATTTTTACCTAGGCAAGTTGCTTTAAATGTACCAACTTTAAAAGAAGCATATTCTTTTTTTTAAAGATATTCTTTTCTTTAAAAGAAAGATATTCTAGCTCAGATGTGGGCTCAAAAGTTATCCACCCTGCTAGTAAAGCAATTACTTATGACATCACTTAAGTTTAAAAATAAGCCAAAATAAACATATAAATAAGGCGGGTTGTTATAATTTAAAAAGACTGGCAAATCTTCCATTAGGTGGTTTGGACATGAAATGCAGAAATCCAATAGAATTATGATCTTTCAAGTGAATTCCACAGGGCAGGGGTACATTTTTCCCTGCAATTAATGGTTGTCCTCTGATTCTGATTCTTCCCAGTTCTAATAATATATTCCTTGTCAAACAATTCTTAATCTATACTTGATTTAGAAATCTATTCTTTTTTCTGATCAACAATTCAAACAAAAACATTTTACCACTCTATTCTAGTACTTGTTAAAATTGCTAAACCTTCATTATGTTTTTTAACATGACTAAAAATGATCAAGGAAAACTGCTATAAAAAGTATATTTGTAACCTATAAAAGCATATTTGTAGGAAAACAGCATCCTAAGTGCCTGATGATGTATATGAAAACTTGGATAAAAAAAGTATGTAAAACCAAAATTGAATTATCTGGGCCACTGGGTTTCTTAAATTGGATGACTAATAAACTGCCCAGTGGAATTCATATCTGATACCAGGCACTGGTGTGCTAACTAGATTTAAAATCAGCATGATCACTCTGAATATTAGAAAATTTCAAAAACGAATAAAATAGATTATAAAAGATGCACAGACATAGCATTGGTTATATTTTGACAGTGAAATTTTGACCATTTTTATTTTTTCTTTTGCATTTCTTTGTTTTTTACATTTTTCAATGTATTGTTATATTAAGACATGCTTCAAAAATAATATTTTTACTTTGTATAGCTGTATAATTACAAATATATAAAATATTTATTAATATCCTCCCTCCAAGAAAGATTAGCCTCGAATATACCAGGTGTTAGCAGTGATTATGGTTGTTTCATGAGACTATGAGTAATTTTGCTTTTCTTGAACTACTTTGTGCTCTCCAATTTTCTATAGTAAGACATTTGACCTTTATAAATAAAAATCATAAAAAATTTACAAAAATAAACAACTAAGCTATAGTTTAGTTTTGTTGTATCACAAACACAATGGTCTCATCAATATGTAGGATTTACAGGGGACTGTTTAAAAGTTCTCAAAGAATTGTGAAAAACAATTTACCTGCTAATCACGGTATGAAATACTTTTTAAAAATTTCCTTCTAATAATATTAAGTAACAATTATGCCTTGATTTTTCTCCCCAGTGCAATACTCACGGTTGGAATTGCATTA
>NW_012152785.1:494957-524795 GCF_000956105.1 Propithecus coquereli
TTGCTCTGCTCATATAGTAAAGGAAAATCCTAATATTTAAAGAACTGACATTTGTACCTTCATATTCTGCTTATAAATAAGATAGGAATGGATAGCTATTATTTTATATTATCATGTGTCTTTGAAATTTGCCATGAATGGAAAACTAAGAAGCAAATATGAAAAAAAAGTATCAGGAATTTATTACCCAGCAGTGGGACCTTCCAATTCTATCTTCAGCTTCGAACTGAAGCCAAGAGTATAATCAGGGCTTGCTGCATAACTTCATTCCTTTAATATTCTTCGAGCAGAATAAACCAAGAAGCCAATTATTAAGATCAGATCATCTTTAATATTCCATTTTTCTATTAGAGTTGAATTTCACATATTCATGTTTTAATTCAGTTTTTCTTATTCCATGCAGTCCATTTCTTTATTTTCTGTAGTGAATGTTTTAACAGCTTGAATGACTTTAACGGTAATAATAAAGTACTCACCATTTTCACCTTCTGAATTGAAATAGTTTCTCTACTATGTCATTAAATTAACTCTGTGTCATTGTGAGTTTAACCAGTAAATTATTTATGATTTAGAATAAATCAGATGTTAAAGTATTATGAATGTAATATTTCTAATGTAGCCTTCTCTTTTTTCTTACTCATTGCTTTCCCAAACAGGTTTAAAGTGTAAGTATAATTACTAATATTTTATACATCATTTTTATGTAATACAAAAAAGAAAAACCTAGATTATGTTGATCAAGTAGTCAGCCTGACCAGAACCACACATTATTTATTTGTTTTGTATTTGTAATAGTTGTATACTTTTTGGTGTGAGAGATATATACACATTGGAGTAAATGTGAAAAACAGTTTGCTTATATCTTCCACCCTTTGAGATCTAGTTTTAAGGAAGAAATTAACCATCATTGTCCAGGATATCCAAAAACAGTAGCTTAGTTCTAATATGATAGTCACAGGTGTTCCTAGGGATAAAAAGGATATGAAAGCTAACCAAATCTCCCTTCTACACATGCACAATTATATGGTCTCTGTGAAATAATGTCAAAAAGGTTTCAAATCAGTTTTTTTTTTTAATTTTTTCATTTCGGCCTATTATGGGGGTACATGATTTTCTTATTATTGATAAGACTTCTGACTCAGCTTGTATTTCAATTAAAAATATTAAAAGGTTTTACAGAAATGGTTTTATTTAAAAAAAAGGTCTTTCTCTCCTAACATCATTAATTTTACCATTTATCTAACAATAACAGATTTTTAGATGGCAAACTGCTTGATATCAATAAAGACTTTCAGCCGCATTATGGGGAAGGAGGACGTATTCTGGAGATCCGGACTCCAGAGGCAGTGACTAGCATTAAAAAGAGAGGAGAAAGTCTAGGATACACCGAAGGGGCCTTGCTGGCTCTGGCTTTCATCATCATCCTCTGCTGCATTCCTGCCATCTTGGTAGTTTTGGTCAGCTACAGACAGTAAGTATTCCAGGATGCTAAACATGAATAGTTCCTCAGGAAGACATTGTTGAAAACCATATCTGTAACAGGGCTTTGTAGCTGTAAAATTTTGATGGTGCAACCACTTCCGGGATTGCTTTGTCCTTCTTCTACCAAATCATCTTCTTCAAAGGGAAAGCAATATGAACTCCTGATACATTTTTCACAGATAGCTCTATGTTCCTGTATTCCTAATATATTCTCATCCAATAAGAATATTAGTTTAGCTTCTGTGGCATTGTTTATGCCCTTCTTTAGGTGAAGAGCTCCTTTGGGAGAAAAGATAATAGGTATCCTGGGGACAAAGGAATGGAATGTCTTGCAGATGCCTACTTTGCTCAGTCTCAAAGAGGGGTCTATAGCTTCACTACTTTGTCATGATAGGTTTTTACCCATACTGTTAAATTTATCTCTGTGCAGATGATCACAATGGTAGCAAAACCATTGAAAAATCATAGCACACAATATGCGATTTTCCTTGTGATTTCTTCCTTCCTGTATAGCCTTGTCAGAACTTGTGTTGTAATGTTTGATATCACATTTTGGCTGTGCAGCCCTTAGTTTTTCTGGTTCCTATAGTCAAATAAATCCATTTTCAGTATCTACATTTTTTATTTTATTTACATCTTTTAAAGTAGTCAACTAATTATAACTAATTTAAATATCTATATTTGAGACAGGCTAGTAATGTGTTCTTATTTGACACTCAGTATGGAGAAACTTTGTGATAGAGTAGTACATATTTTAAGTATATCCTTACTGACAATGTTTGAAAATTTGGGGAGCTGGTTAAGAAGACAGGTAGCCCTGAGTGTGTCACAAAAATAAAATAAATAATAGTCAGAAATCATAAATCACATAAATTACTTGATGTAACAAACAGTAAGAAATGATGGTAGAACTGCTATTTACCATTGAAAATACCTACAGGGAAAGTACTAAAACATTCCTTATATACTCTTTTATTTTATTTTTTATTATAGTACAGCATGACATTCAAGGTTATGTATTCTTAAACGGTTATCTTTGTTCTCAGACACCGAAAAAATTTTTTTGTATTGAATAAGCTGAAGTAATTCCAACCTGAAAATCTAAAAGTGTGCTCTGCATGAAGACATCGCAGAAATATTTTCCATCACAAAAGCAATACGAAGTTGTAAATATAACATTTAGGTTAATGTATTGGAGCTTAATGTATCCTTAACAAATCAATTGATAAGCTAAATCTAAACCCTATGAACAAACTTAATACTGGATAAATTGTTTTAAATTATTAAGTGATCAGCCCAATACTAATTTTCATGTTAAATCTACTCTGTATTACCAGTTATCCTTTTCCATTTAACTGTCTCCCAAAAAAGCTTTATTATATATTGCTAGCAATAAAATCAGTGAGAAAAATTCTTATATTTGGCACACTATGCAATGATCAAAACTGAAGCACCCTGGGTGTTATACACAGCAATCTGAAATTTAACAAAAAATTAAGACGCTTAATATTTAAACATTTTGTAAATGCATTATTTAATTCTCTTTTAGTTTGGTAATCTGCTCAATGCCCCAGGAAATTATTTTAGTTACTGCTTCTCATAGATTAACAGAATTAAACAAAATGAGTGTTGCTCTGCTCATATAGTAAAGGAAAATCCTAATATTTAAAGAACTGACATTTGTACCTTCATATTCTGCTTATAAATAAGATAGGAATGGATAGCTATTATTTTATATTATCATGTGTCTTTGAAATTTGCCATGAATGGAAAACTAAGAAGCAAATATGAAAAAAAAGTATCAGGAATTTATTACCCAGCAGTGGGACCTTCCAATTCTATCTTCAGCTTCGAACTGAAGCCAAGAGTATAATCAGGGCTTGCTGCATAACTTCATTCCTTTAATATTCTTCGAGCAGAATAAACCAAGAAGCCAATTATTAAGATCAGATCATCTTTAATATTCCATTTTTCTATTAGAGTTGAATTTCACATATTCATGTTTTAATTCAGTTTTTCTTATTCCATGCAGTCCATTTCTTTATTTTCTGTAGTGAATGTTTTAACAGCTTGAATGACTTTAACGGTAATAATAAAGTACTCACCATTTTCACCTTCTGAATTGAAATAGTTTCTCTACTATGTCATTAAATTAACTCTGTGTCATTGTGAGTTTAACCAGTAAATTATTTATGATTTAGAATAAATCAGATGTTAAAGTATTATGAATGTAATATTTCTAATGTAGCCTTCTCTTTTTTCTTACTCATTGCTTTCCCAAACAGGTTTAAAGTGTAAGTATAATTACTAATATTTTATACATCATTTTTATGTAATACAAAAAAGAAAAACCTAGATTATGTTGATCAAGTAGTCAGCCTGACCAGAACCACACATTATTTATTTGTTTTGTATTTGTAATAGTTGTATACTTTTTGGTGTGAGAGATATATACACATTGGAGTAAATGTGAAAAACAGTTTGCTTATATCTTCCACCCTTTGAGATCTAGTTTTAAGGAAGAAATTAACCATCATTGTCCAGGATATCCAAAAACAGTAGCTTAGTTCTAATATGATAGTCACAGGTGTTCCTAGGGATAAAAAGGATATGAAAGCTAACCAAATCTCCCTTCTACACATGCACAATTATATGGTCTCTGTGAAATAATGTCAAAAAGGTTTCAAATCAGTTTTTTTTTTTAATTTTTTCATTTCGGCCTATTATGGGGGTACAAATGTTTAGGTTACATATATTGCCTTTGCCCCACCTGAGTCAAGCTTCAAATGTGTCCATCCCCAGATGCACCAATTAGGTGTTAATATACCCATCCTCTCCTCCCCTCTCCCACCTGCCCGACACCCGATGAATGTTACTACTATATGTGCACTTAAGTGTTGGTCAGTTAAGTCAGTTAATACCAATTTGATGGTGAGTACATATGGTGCTTGTTTATCCATTCTTGGGATGATACTTCACTTAGTAGAATGGGCTCCAGCTCTATCCAGGATAATACAAGAGGTGCCAGATCACCACTGTTTTCTGTGACTGTGTAGAACTCCATGGTATACATATACCACATTTTATTAGTTTTAAATAAAGTAACTTTTCTTTAAATATATGAATAGTAAAGAAAAAGTATTTGTTTTCTGAATGCCTCATCTTAAGAAAGAGATTCATTAAACAACTATCAACTACCCATCACGTTTTTATAAATATTTAATCTTCTCCCTTTACTATTATCATTTAATGTAATTTGCAAATATTTCTACTGAATTCTACCCCTTACTCAAAGGATAAATATTAAAGAACTAAGTGGGGGTAGGTGGAGCTCATGTAAATGATACCCTGTGAGGATGCTTTTGTAATTACGTCAGTTTATAAATGCAAATATTTGTGTAAAAGATTTTTTTTAAGTTGCATCCTCTGATAACTGGACCTCATTATTAAAAGGTAGCCTATTGATAAGCACATGGTTTTTAAAATGAGTTTTACAAGACATCCTTGCTTTACCCAAGATGCCAAGCTGAGTGCACCAAGACTGCACGAATTCAATCCGCGTTACCCGCGGCTAAACCAGCAGCGCCCGCCCCTGCACCAGTGGCAGCACCCCCGCCCCCGCCTCCGCCTCCGGGGGCGCATCTCTATGAAGAACTTGGAGACAGCACAATGTAAGTAGACTTTACAGGAACTTTGAGAAGTAGATGGCTTTTAGTGGATGCTATGTGGTGAGTATTTAATTTCAACCTGATGTGGAAATGCAGTTTTCAGCCTGCTTGGACTATTCTATTATTTTAAAGAGAAATTTGTTGAGCACCTAAGAAAAGTTAAGTGAAAAATAATAGTCAAAACACAAACAAAAAAGAAAACTAAGTTAGAGAAAAGCAATATTCAACTTTAGAACAACACATTGATATTATATTTAATCTCTCAGTTTTCAGGGTCATGTAGACGTTTTTACCTAAAATTATAGATTATGGAAAAAAATGTTTTCGCGTAGGAGATGAGAACAATAAAGCACAATCATAAGGTAGCAATTCCTGATTTGTTACCAAACCAACCCCTGTTCAGTATTCAAAACCAAATTCTGTGGTTTAAAATCCTAAACTTCCAAGACACTATTTTAGGACATTATGTAACATAGTAATTAAAATCTGAGTGAAAATAATCATGTATTAAATGCCCAACTACTTAGAGAACATCCTTTCCATTATATTACTCTTAGACTACTATGATTACTTAATATTTCTCCTACACTATTTGTAATTTCTAAGTAATTTCAAATCATACATTTTTGAAAGAAACTATTAGTTTATTGTTAAAAGACTTTACAGCTGTTTCTATAATGGTGCTACCCTTATACTCTGATTCCTTTTAGTGATGTTTAATTTGTCTATATTTTAAAAATTAAAGGGTAACTACTTCTGAATATGCTATGTAAAATGACAGAGGATATTATAAAATTTTGAATATGACAATTAAATCCAAGGAACCTTTTATTAACTGGAAATTGGTGGAGTAGAGAGATTAAAACAAATTCTTACATGAGACATTTGTAGCATTTACTAGTAGGAATAAAGCAAGCAGCAGAAATCATGAAATACACCATTTATGGGAAAACTGGTTTTAAATACATGTATTAACCTTATTTGCCATATTAATAATAATATACAAGGTTATGTTTAGAATATTTTTAATCATGTTAAAATTGATTTAATGCTATTGTTCTAACACAAAGCTGAATTTAAAATAGCTTAAAGCATGACATTCTATTTCCAAAATAATAACATAATATAGGATTCATGCTTTAAATATATTTTTTTCTTTTTTTATAAGTAGATGGTCTCTTTTTGAATTATTGGTGAATGTAGGAATTGAGCCAATATGATTTGATTCTATTTTATTATGTTAACCACCTCTCTAAAGCAAAGATCTTTAGAAACTAAAAAAGCATTTTGAGTAAAGTGTGTTTATATAGTAAATTAATGAATGATACATACTCATTTTAATTTAATAAAAGCAGGTATACTGTAACACTATCTGGAATCAACATAGTTTGATGGTGGTATTTTTACTTGAACAATTGTAGTAGACTTAGTAGAAGAGTTTGCAATTGTAATATATGTATTTATTGAAATATTTTAAGTTATGCACATTTAATTATTTTATCTTTAGGAAATGTTTAACTTATCTCTTCCAAAGCTTTTTTTCAGGAATTTTAATCAGTTACTAGAAAACAAACTAGCTCCAAATGAATTATTATCAATTATTTTTTTTAAAAAGCCACTTTGAAAAAAATTTCACAAATAATAGCTTCATATGGATCCAATAATTACTTTGTAACAATCATCATAGTACCCATGTATTTATTTTCTTCCAACAAAATATATCTTTTTTATAAATCAGTGTACACTAATCAATTTTTTAGTTATGCCATAGAAGCAGTTATTAGAATTTAATTTAAAATTTTTATTTTTATCTTTAAATTTTTTAATTGAAATCATCAATGTTTAATAGAAGTGAATTTTACCTGTGTGTAAATAGTAAGTAGATGGTTAAATATAATTTTATATAAGACACCAAATAAATGCCATTTGATTTTATCTAAAACAATGTTAAATGTCATTATTATGAATAAACACATAGAAAATATAAAAATATTGATTTTCCTTCTTGGATATTCATAGTAAGTATTTAAAGAAAGTTCCTGTTGGTATTTTCATAATTGTTTTAAATTAATCATAGTTAAAACTTTTCTTTTTCTATCACATGTTTTCTCTTTCTCACCTGTGGATACGTAGGCATAAGTAAGTAAATAATATCACTCTAATAGAAGAGCATTAGAGAAAAGATGCAGTAGAATAGATTAAGTGCTGTTTTACTGTATATACAGTGATTTTCATCTTTTACTATGCAGTCATTTACTTTTAAAAGGAAAATTTTATCTTCCACACCCAATTTCCTTTTGATGTCTTGAAATGGCATGAGCTTAAAACAAGTGTTCCCAATGATAGTACTTTTCTTACTGAGAGGTGTTTCAAAATTCTCCTTGTTTTATATTTTTTTAAAATGTAGTTTTTAAAAGTTAATTTTTAATTTTAAGAAATTAAAATATTTATAGATTTCTTTCAATCAAAAGTGATGTGATATCATTATAGTGATCATTTTTTTTCCAAGAAAAATCAAACCAAGAACAGATCTACACAAGAACAATGGCCAGGTAATAAAAAGCCCAGTGGTTCTTACCATATTTAAAAAATGACTGTTTCCAGGCCAGGAAAGGTAAAACTGTTTGTTCTCTGTTTAATCCAAATTGTCTGCACTTTCTGAATTATGTAAGTAGGCTTTGATATTCTAGGTCCATCTATGAGGATTCTTTCGTACAGTTTGAATCCTTGCCAAATAACACATTAACAATTTTGGCTTTATATATCATTTTATTGCCTAACCTATCACCCTATTTTTCAATGTGGTTATTTAATTTTTATTCAAAATATTTCCTTTTATTTCATTCCTGATCAGTGGATAAATATTAAAAAGTAACTACATAATGTTATTCTGTTTGGGCTTGAGAATAAAACCTCATGAGAGATTATTTAAACTGACATTTCACTCCACCTTGCTGGAAGAAGGATCCAGATGCTTTTGTTAGAGGCACATAATTTGTGCTCTTTGACGTATTCAACTTTAATTATGACTCACCGCCACCTATGACAGTGTCCAAGCATGAGTAAATCTTTCAGGGATATCAAAACTATTTTATTTTAACATAAATCTTTACATTAAGGTGAGTCTTGATTAAAACTTGATACAGATGATAATTAAAGGAAATATCAACAAACTCTCTTCTGATTGGTATTATTTATAATATTTTAAAACTAATTATACATACCATTTAAATAGAAGACAATAGTTTTTGTCAAAATTCTAACATCAATTCACTTTCTCAATTGTGATTTTGAACTCTGTGAAAAAAAAACTCTCCTATCTGTCCTTGGGGACTTTACTTCTCTTAATCTGCAGAATAGGATATCCTTTTCTGTATTATCTCACAAATTTTCTCTCAGGAGAGTACTTTTAGCTCTAGGACAAAATTACTGAAATGAGAGATAATATACAGGTACTAAATCAGATACACCTAAGGATCCTTTATGCATAATAGTCAGCTCTGAACATCCTCAAGCAAGACAAAGGATATGAAAGTAGAGGCTGGTCTGCACTTTTAAGAATTGTGACTTATACATGAGTGATCTGTTATGTGTACACATGGATTCTTTGCTGTATCAAACTAACTGAAAAAACAAAAAAAAACGAAGGTAGAAATTGACATTTTTTTAATGAAAATGTCTTATTCTACTCAAAACTCTCAAGATTTTCTTGCCCTGCCTTTTTGAGAATAGGAACTTTAAAGGAGTGTCTTGCTTCGGTAGATTAGTGGTTGCAGCCTTTAAATTTTGAAGTAGTAATAAGAACCATAAAAACATCTTTCTCATGAAAGCTATGTCACAACTTGTTTCCTTACATTTCATTATCTTCTTTTCTTTGAAGTCTTTTCCTTCTCTACCATTTTCAACAAAGCAGGGGAAATAACTCAGTCTCAGAAGACAGGAAACATCAGCAAGTTGTGATGCCCTTTTCTTCCAATACTGTTGAGGCTCACAAGCCACCTCCTATAGACGAATCACTTAAGAAGCAACCAAAGTCTGCAAGAAAATTCACATTTCCATCTGATGAGGACGCCTTATGTACCCATAATCTCCTTTATAAGGAAAATATAGATCAAAGATCAACAAATTCAGGCTTTTCACTGAGAACAGAGTTTGTAGACCCATTTTCACCCAAAACACAAGCCAAGACTGAGTCTCTGAGGGGCCCAAGGGAAAAGATTCAGAGACTGTGGAGTCAGCCAGTCAGCTTACCTAAGAGACTGGTGAGGAAAGTTCCAAATAGACCAGAAATCATAGATCTGCAGCAATGGCAAAGCACCAGGCAGAAAGCTGAAAATGAAAGCCCTGGAACCTATCCAAACAAAAGAGGTAGCAGCAATCCATTACTTACAACTGAAGACGCAAATTTGACAGAGAAAGAGGAAAAAAGGCAAGGTGAAACATTGATTATGATGGGAACAAAAGAGTTGAAATCTCTCTCTTCAGACTCTTCATTTTGCTCTCCCAGGCCTCACTTCTCATTCTCCACTTTGCCAACTGTTTCAAGAACTGTGGAACTCAAGTCAGAACCTAACGACATCACCTCTCCTACTGACTGTTCCTTGGAACTTTCTCCTCCTTGCATTTTAAATTCTTCACTCGTTCAGAGAGAGACACCTGCCTGTATATTAGTTGTTGAAACCAAAAAGAACATTTTTGAAAAGTTTTCCCATCTTCCTTCTTTGTTTCCCTCTTCCTCTCCTCCCCCTCCTCCTTTTATTCCTCCTCCTCCTCCACCTCTTTCTCCTCCTCCTCCTCCTTCTCTTGACCTTATTACTTTTTCTCTTTCCTGTCCTCCTTCTTGTCCTTCTCCCCTCCCTCCTCCTTTTCCTCATCCTTCACCATTTCCACTTTCTGTTCTTACTTCTGCTCCACCTACTCCTCCTCCTCTACCTTCACTTCCAACTCTTCCCCCACCACCTTTTCCTGTTCCTTGTCCACTGCCTCCTTCAGCTTCATTTCTATCCACAGAGTGTGTTTGTATGCCAGTCGATAAATGCACTACCAACAAGACACCTGCCGAGGAAATTAAATCCTCTGTGACACAGCTCTCAGCATCAACAACAGGGTGTAATGCAGACCCTCAAAGAGAACCAAAAGGAATCCTCAAACATATTGAAAATTTAGCAGAACTTGAAAAGACAGTCGCTAACATGTACAGTCAAATAAAAAAAAACTGTCCACTCACAAACATCTCAGAACTTCAAACTATTTGCCCTTCAGAGATAACAAATCTTGAAATCACATCTGAACAAAACCAGGAGAATTCGAACATTATCCATGAGGGAATTGAAAAACAATCTCACAGTCCATCTACTTCACTGTAATGTGGTGTTTCTTATTTTAATTGGGCAAGTCTTTTGTTGATTGTAATCTTCAAGTTGAACATCAAATTTGAACATCAAAGAAGATTCCATTATTTTACCCCAAACTCAATGCAATGCAGTTTTTCCTCTTTTTTACTTTAAAAAATTATTAACCTCACCACTACTAACTCATACAATAGATTTACCTTATTTTTTAACTACAAAGTAGCATTATTTGTCCTACATTTATTTTAAAAGTAAGTAATTTTAATGTATTTTTAATGGGAACATGTGGGCGTGAACATTAGATATCTAACTTAAACCAAAGGCATGTTTAGCATGTTGATGTAGTACTGTCTTTTAAATTTACTTTTTGATCATAGTTTTGTATGAATGTTCCAAGAAAAAAGCAAACTGTTACAAACAAGCTAAGAGTGATATCATAGGTTCTGTTATTACCTTGAAGCCTATGTATTTGGTAATAAAAAATACTACCAAAGTAAAATGTTATGTACCTAGAAATACAGCAGATAACAGACATAAGGTATTTCAAAATCATTTCCAGGTGCTATAACATGCAGTTATCTGTTTTCTTAAAGAACATCCTTTACTCTGGCTTGTTTTTATCTTACTAGTATGCTTATGGATTTGATGATTTTTTTACTTTTTTCAATTGCTGTCTTATTTTATTTATTTCTCATTGTGCTTTCCCTTCCCTTCTTTATAATGAAAATAAATCTTGAGTTGTTGACTTTTGTAAGACATTTCATTGTTCCAACAGATGTTTAAAGTGCTATTTAATTTTGTTTGTTCACATTATTATATCATCTCCTTAATTATAATTTTATTATAAGATTCTCCTTTAAAGAAAATATTTATCTCCAGGTTCATAAATGAAATATAAAAAATTTAGATAGAAAAATCATGAGGAATTATATCTGATGAACCATTACCAATTTTATATAGGTCTTTGCTCTTGGTTTTGGACAAAGAAGATAAAAATATATATGCTGGGAAGGCATTTGTGTAGTTGTAGTAGTTGTTCTAGTATCTCAGAGCTTAACTTGTTAAATTCTTAACTGCATCACCTGAGCTAAGTACTGTCTTTCTACCCGTGTAATGAAACCTACACTTTCAGTAAGCTTGATTCTAGCTCAAATAAATATATATGTGCATATAGGTATATATACGTATATATATAACAGTACATAATGTGTAATATGTAACCATCAAGTAGTTACTTTGTTTTTCCCATGAACCATATGGAATACATTTTATTTCTCGAAATTCCTATTTTTAAGTTATTATTATTTGTTTTACCATAGAGTTTTAATTTTTTAGAAGATATAAGTCTGCAGAGAAAGGCATAATTCCAAAATACAAACAAAAGTCTTATTTGATAATTGCCACTGTAAGTATATTAATGTATCTCGAGAGCCCTACAGCGTATCATTTTAAGGGTTTTGTTCAGCCCTTATATTATGTGACATTTCTCCAAGACTTTGATCTGGTATTCCTAATTAACAAGAGCAGTCAGATACAAAACAATCTGTAAGTCTAATTATTTTCATTAGCCCATCTGCTTCAGATTCTTTTCATCCAAATCAAGAGTAATTTCTTTCTTGGGGTTCTTGAACATGATTTTTTTCTCTCTTTCACTGAAAAACTTCAGTTGGAGTTTTTGTTGGCAGCTGGTCATATGCATGAGAACTTGTGCTATTTGGCGGACTCTGACAAGGTATTATTCACAATTGTGTAAGCCTTTAATGTGAATATATGTTTTTAAGCTAACTTCTACCAACTCCTTGCAAATGTGAAACTTAGAATTCCTTGATAATGAAATCTCTAAGCAGTGCCACAAGAAATATTACAAGAAATCCAAATAATACTTTTGTGAAGTCATCTATAGCCTTATTAAATTGGTACATTACTCTTTTCTGTAACATTTTTAATATATTTGTATGCTCTAAAAGGGTTATTAGTATTCTGTACTCTCCAAATGAAACATCCATACTCATGTTTTATATTTAATCATCTTTTATTGCCATGTATTTGGAGTTTCCTGATTTTATCATAAAAGTCAGCTAAAAATATCTTCTATATGAGACTTTTAAATATTATTTGAATACACAAGGCTAAATATTCTTCCTCTTCTCATCTCCTAACACCCTACAACCTGACATTCAGCCTCTAGAAAAGGAACTCTTTTTTCCTCTGTATATGATCCAAAGTAATGTGCTAAAAAATGATTAGATACGTTATTTAAAAGACATAATCAAGAATACCATACATTTGTCCTTGTTGTTAAAAGTAAACCATAATACATATAAATGATATGAAATGATTAATACACATTGATTATGAACTGCATAAAAAGATGCATTAATATTATATGAACTGGTTTTATAAGTATCAATCAATAATCATGTTTTGAAAGCACACAGAGATTTATAAATAGTGATTCTGTTATGTCCCTCTTTCAAGTAAATTTCTGCCTTTGAGCTAAGAAGAGCAATACAAATAACTAAATAAAAAGCAACAGAAAGGTTAATGGAAACTATAGTTTATCTATTGATATTCTATTTTCCATGTTTATGGAAAACATTGTTAAAAAATAGTTGAATTATTCTAGCAAGTAAAGTCTAGCTTTGGTTAGGTATTTTCTATGAGATATGTTAATCAATTGTCATTATTAAAACCTAAATGTGAGCTTCCTCTGCTTTATCTCTAAAACATAGAAATTGAGTAAAAGTTGAAAATATCTAAATTTGTAAAGACTCTAGAAGGATTATGTTTCTTATAAATATTTGCAGAACCATATAAGCACTCTGAAAAATTCAGTACAGAACCATTTTAAATAATAAATTGTTGATAAGAATAAGTAAGCATTGTATTAACTTTATTACCAACAGTTTCAATATACAATGCATTAACCACTTAAGATACTTTCCAATAAGTAGACTTACTTATCTTATGAAGGCCTTGTGACTTTTTAAAATAATTTTCTACAGATTGTTTCATTGGATTTTAGAAAGTTATTCATGTACCTCTTTGTTATAAATCTTCATTACACTTATTAATTCCGTACATGTCAACAGATTAGTTTACTACTTTAGCTCAACTGCTTAATGAAAAATAAAAAGAAAATTTTCATAATTAGTGACATTCAGCTTTGAAAAGTCTATACTCTTTTGTCCCACTCATGTACAGTCAAATGTTTCACCAACTTGTGGTCCATGAACCTTATAAATCTTTAGGTAATATTTAATATTTGTCCTATTATATCTCCAATAACTTTTTCACTTCATTTCTAATAATGTAATTGCCCCTTAAAGGATAGTCAATATTTTGCATTCAGTATTTTTAAAATCAGGTTAACATAAACAGAAAAAAAATCTTACAATCATTTGGAAGAACATATTTTAGTCATGGAGATAATTTTTTATCCTCTATTACATTCTTCATGTCGGAAACACATCTTTTCCTTCAGGAGTATCTCATGTGTATCAAGACTTGCGTAGAACACAGACAATGTAAAATAATTGTTATCCTGATTGATAATAACACAGTCAAATTGTGTTATACATTGTTGAGATAATATAGATTTTGTCTATTTTCTTGTTCATATGGAATGATGGTCTGGGTTGTTCATTATTTTAGAAATTGAGGCATGAAATCATAATCCTTCTGTTTTGCTAATACCACAATATATTTCCCATAGAGACAATTTCGTTAAAAATTATATTCTGAGTTTTGCTCAGATTTTTTTAAGCCCTTATCTATAATTTTATCTAATCTGAAAATCCAAAATGTTTAATACTGATTTCTTTATTTCTGCCTTGCAGGAGAGGTTATGCATCAGAGGTAAGGGCTTTATGGTGTTATATTATATCAAGCTTACTAGGAAAAGATTTGTGTAACAGGCAGGACTAATGTACATTCTTTTGAAACTAGGTTATTTTCCCTCATTTCAACAAAAACTTAAAAGTATGCTATGAATTTATTTTCTTTTATATATGTCGCTTCTTTGTTTTGGTGTTTTAAATCTATGATTATTCAATGGGTGAAAAAAGATCAACTGCTTACCTTTTTAAATATAAATTTCTTTTATCCTGAACTACTATTATTCAATATTGTGTGACATCCCCCCAAATTTGTTTCTTTAAGGCTATAAATCTAATTTAGAAACCATGTGATTACTTAACCTTTGGTAATTTTGCCAGTTCACATCTCATCCTATCACCGTGTTAAAGCTTAGGATCTTAAATATTAAAAAAAAAAAAATCAGACCATTAGAAAACTCTGGATTTTCTATTGTGCTAATTTGACTCTCAGTCTGTATAGAACATACTGGGCATTCTGTCCAGTAGCATTTGGCTCATGATATTGTAAGTGATGTTATCAATGAAGTCACTGAGAACCTAGTTTGATTTAGCATACAGCTTTTCAATCAAGAGAAGTTTATAACCTAATAAGTACATGATCTATTGGCTTATAGTTTAGAATACATAAATCCTAGATTATGTGGAAATCAAGTTGAATGCCTCTGTGAATAAGTGCCTCTATTATCAGGGATGATAATAACAGATAACAGATTGAATCAGAGTATCTCTAACTTTAACTTCCCCCCCTTTAAATGAAATAACCTAACTAGACTAACTCACTAACAACTATATCATAAAAAGTCTATCCCTTCAGTCAAATAGCTGTTCTACTGGTCATATTAAAGAGTCAATTCATTGGTGGAGTTATCTCCCAGAACCATTGTATACACCTTCTCGATGCTCACTTTAAGATATGTGTTGTTTAACTATTTCACCCCAGAGAGTTGATAACCCAAAGTTTGAATTGTGTATTTCGTTCCCAGCTGGTTCAAGTTATCATGAAAGAGACCAATAGAGACTGTTTCTTTATATAAGTATGGGTGAAAGGAGGAAGAGGTAGGAAGCAATCCCTGCAAAATCTGAAGAAGAACAATTTTCGTAATCACAAAAGACTTTCCGAAAACACCCTTAACGCTTTAGTGCAAGCAATCCACATTTTGATCAGAAGAAGGAGGAATGGAAGGATGTCTTAAATATGATAACTACTACATCACAACTATATCATTCTGTATGTTCTACCTTTTTTCCAATTAACCTGATTATATTTAAAGTGATTGGGGAGAAAAAAAGAGAGGCAATTTAAAACAAGGTTAAACTTGTTAAAAATAATTGTGTGACACTGAAAGTACTTTAGAAGCATAAATAATTTTTTGTACTATGAAGCTTAAAACAAAAAGAATCTTAGAGATTCCTGTTTATTAAGGTTATAAAAGTTGCTATTAATTAAAACAGTGATAAAATTAAAACAAGTGAATTCTTATTTTATGTTTCAATATACAGAAGTAGTCAAAACATTATTTAATGCTTTTGGTAGCTATCACACGAGTAATGAATCATAATCCCAAGGTAACCAGTTTTAAGCTGTTGCCTTTTTTTCTCTCTTCTGAATCACAATCTACCTTTTCCATCTGAATTACTTTATAAATCTTTTTCTATTTTAATTTCCTTTGGCAGCAACAACAACTACTGAGGCCTTCTCTTCTTAAACCAGAGGTATCAATTTTCATTTTCTTTTCAACCTCACTGAGTCTTCACAATACTTTCTTTTGCAACTTGAAGGTCCATATTACATGTAGGCAGAGTGAGTATCTGCCAATGTGGCATAATTTTACAAAATAGAGAAATGGTGCTTCAAATTAAAATAAGAAATGAATAAAGAAACAAACAAGTCACCTTCCCATTGCGTGCTGGTGGCTCAAATTTCAAATTTCATTCTCTGGGAATTGGACGAATAGGCCTTGTTCCTAGTAAAAACAAGCCATCATTGAATGAAATAATTAATGAACCTGATCAGTAGTTACTTGTCTTAGTGAATCTGGATTCATCAGATCCATTCCTAAAATCAGACTCGATTATGCAAAGTTTAAAGAAAGAACACTAACATCTGTACTGAAATATTTCATGGAATTCAAAATACTGCCTTTGGAAATATGTCTATTTCAAATTGCTTTTGACATTTTCTTCTGCAATGTGGAAAAGACACTCAATTAAACTCATATTATTTTCTTTATTATGTTTATATACTGTTTAGATGTTAAAAAATAAAAATAAAGGAATGCTAGTTTAAATTTTTTTTCTTTGGCAAATTTAGTATTTTATAAGCTCCACTGACAATTTTTTCTTTTCCTTTCCTTAAGAACAGAATTTTGACTGTGTTAAAGAGAGGCATTTCTTGGTTTGAAATTATTCCCCCAAATCTGGAGGTTTGGTGTCAAAAATATTCAACTTTTATAAAGTTTTTAGCAAAAATTTCCATGGAGAGGGCTCCATAGACTATTGAATCAGAAAACCCAGGGTTAAAATCCAAATGCCAATTATTGGATACAAGGCCTTCATCAAAATAGCCATCCTCCTGAACATCAATTTCATCTTCTATAAAATGTTGGCAGTAATATCTAATATATAAGCTCCTAGCTCAGCACAACTGGAATGTGGCAGGAAAAAAATTCAGTAAATGATAATTACTATTTTTGTTTACATTAGTATAAGTATTTATAATAACAGGACACTAAGTTAATTCTATGTCTTCTCAATGTGGTCAACAAAAATCAACATTGAAAGTAACACTAACTGATCTACGTTACTAGTACGCTATTTTGCATGATTTTCTAAAATCTAGGATTCACCACCTAAGGAGGGATGTCAAGAGGGACTGTGGAGCAGCAAAAAGGGCCCACAACACATTGTCTGTTTAGGTCAACTCAGGGATCTTACAGGTCACTAGGTCCTTCCTTGATTTTTTTTTTTTTTTTTTTGAAGGGATGATGCTCTGCTCTTCATTCATGGGTGGTGTAAGCATGCAAGAGGCACCTTCAAATTATTCTCTTGCCAGTCCCTGTATCTTCTTACCCAACTCAAAACTATAGAGGGACTATCTTGCTGAGTTTCCTGGATTCCTATCCTCATCCCTTCTATCCTTCTTATTATATTTTTAAACTAATTGATGCCAAGTATATATTGTAGCTAGTAAGAGCTGAACATTATTCTCTCTTTAGGAAAATAAAAAAGTATGTCTACGAAGAAAATTCTTCAATTCTGACTTTTAAAATCTGAAATTCACTCAGTTGCATTGTCTCTATAAATATTTACTTGAATGTTTTATTTTGTCTTCTTTATTATAACTGAAAGTTATTAAAATTCCGCTTCACAACCATTTGAAGTCCTTTTCTCAGTCTCTGCATATTATCAGATTAAACACGCATTTGGCAAGTAATTTAAAAGTATTAATTCTGAGACCCATTTGCATCATTTAAACCAGTATCATTACATCGGGTTTTAGATACCTCAAAAATCTAAGCTTACGAATATGAAACATTTATGTTTTTTTCAAAGCATTTAGGTTGAATAACTTAAATCTAGGCTTTAACTTTGTCCCAGTTTCTTTTTTTTTTTTGAGACAGAGTCTCATTCTGTTGCCTGGGCTAGAGTGCCGTGGGGTCAGCCTAGCTCACAGCAACCTCAAACTCCTGGGCTCAAGGGATCCTCCTGCCTCAGCCTCCCAGGTAGCTGGGACTACAGGCATGCGCCACGATGCCCGGCTAATTTTTTCTATATATTTTTAGCTGTCCAATTAATTTCTTTCTATTTTTGGTAGAGACGGGGTCTTGCTCTTGCTCAGGCTGGTCTCGAACTCCTGAGCTCAAACGATCCACCCGCCTAGGCCTCCCAGAGAGCTAGGATTACAGGCGTGAGCCACCGCGCTCGGCCTTGTCCCAGTTTCTTACTGATCTTCCTCAACCTCATTCCCACCCTCCCTTCAACCTGCCTATGATGAAATTCTTTTGTTGTTGTTGAAATAAAACCTACACCCATAACAAGTGTTCCAATTATGCTGTACGGCTAGATGAATATTTACAGAGTACATATGCCCTGCTTGCTCTCCAGAAGGCCCTTCCTGTCAACACCCAGATATTAGTTACCCTTCCCCAACCACTCACCTGGCTTGTAACACACTCATTAATTAGTCTGCATTTGAAGTTTATATAAATAGAATAATATAATATGTTTCATTTGTACCTGACCTCTTTTGCTCATCATTCTGTTTGGGAGATTCATTTATGTTGTTATATGAGTAGTGTCTTTGCCTCAGGGCTCCAATTTTTGCCTGTTATGAATAATGTGTTTTGGTGCACAGGTGTACATATTTCTCCTTCGTATATAACCATAAATTGAATTTCTATGAAAGAGGGTATGCGTATATGTAACTTTTGTATTATTGCCATTTTCTAAAGGGTTTACCAATTGATAATCTCTCCAGAAATGTATGAGAATTTTAGTTGTTCCATGTCCCTGCCAACACATGCTATTGTTAATTTAAATAACTACAGGATCCAGGGAAGTAATGTAAGTGAAGGGAGTTTATTAGATGCATAACAATAGTGGATGGCAGATTTCATGGTGACTACGGGTACAGATGTAGAATAGCATGGTTGGGGATACTCTCGTAACCAGGAGAGAACATGTTTGCTGTGAGGAGCAAGCAGTACCACTAACTAGGTTCTTGGCATGTAAAAATATAATTCTGGTGTTGCCATCTTTTTATTTTTCAAGAGAAATAAAAATGCAGATTTTTGGTGGAATTTTCTGATTAGAATTGTTGGCAACTATTTCAATTTGCCAACAGAAATTCAAATAATTCCAATTCTTAAAATGATATTGGCCAAATTAAGTACAACTGAAGGTCATTGTCCATATCCATCATGCAGGCTGTAAATTTCCACACTTTTTAAATGATATATCTGTGCTCTCAGAGGAGGACATTTTTTCCCTGACTCATTATTATACCTGGATCAACAAAATTAAGTCTTATAAATAGAAAATTTTAGAAATACATGCCAACCCATTTTCCTGAGGGTACGTATACTTCTGCCCGCTTCTCTTCTCTTACTCTATTGCAAAAGCACTTTGATTAACCTTTGCCGTTTAACCTGATTAACATGTTAAAATAGAATTAAGAAGGGAAATGTAAAGAAATTGCATTTAATAACTATTGAAAACTGTTTTTATGTGTATGTTTCAAAAAAAACATTTTTTGCAAGAGTTGAGTTTGACAAAAATTAGTATTCTTTAGAGTTTAGAACTGGAAATCTAGAAAGGGCATCTACTCTAACAAATCCTTTTTTTAAAAAAAAAGCTTTAAATTTATAATTATCCATATGTTTTAAAACATAAATATCCTTGGAAGATATCATACATTAACTCGAATTCTTATTAATATATAAATTATTGTCAGATGATTTTATCAGAACAGTTGTAATGAATGGAAGAACACTTAGTACTAAAGAACTATTAGTGGTAAGATGAAACAAATGCTGAAAACAGTGTTATAATTTTCCTCAAGGCTAAAGTCAGTTAGCCTTGTAGTCAAAAATACTACTAAATATTAACTGTTTATTGACAATTTTACAAGTTATCCAAAAACAAATGAAAATGCCCATCTGCAATTTTTAACAGGTTTACCTTTAGGAAAAACTTGTTTTTCCTCCACAAGTCTAACATAATCTTATTTTGTATAAAATAGTTACAGCCAGAAAAAAAAAATTGAATATGTTTAACTGACACTTGTAATTAAAGTTATTTTGGCAGGAGTGTTTTGAGAGTCATCAAATTCTATTTGTGAAAATCTGACTTTAAGCTGAAATATCATATGAATTTTCTTTCAAATACAGTTTCTCTTTTTGAACAATAGGAATTATCCATGGAATCTGGAATTGATCCTGGCCAGGAATATGGACAAGATTATTACAGTTATGAGCATGGGTACATCTTCAGATTTTTTTATTCAGAATCTTCCTGTAGTATTTATTAATAATAGGAAGTTATTGATTGATTATTACTAACATTTGTTTTTAAATGTCATTTTATTAGTTTAATATTTAAAAATAAGTAATGTATCTAGCTTTAATTTCAATGACGTTTTAACCATTTTTCTATATTGAGTTCTGTATTGATGTTTTACATTGATGTTGATTACAATTCTAGAAATGTGGTAAAATTACTCAAAACTATTTCAATGGAAAAATAGAAGTCAAATGTATTTGCTCAATTCCTGAATTCACCATTTATTTTATGTGAGATGTTTAACATTTTATCTAATCAGTCGGCCTAAAGTTTTGCCCCAGAGAGCAATTAAGAAGCAGAAAACATACTTTAGAATTCAGTAATAAGTAGTTCAAAAGTCACTTATACACATAAGTTAATTGCTTTCAAAAATAACAGCAGAAAAATGTGAATACCATTACAGATCATGTTTGAAGCAAACTTTTTTGCTATAAAGATATAGATTTTATGTTCTGAATGAGCTATTACACTTTTGGAAAGAACCTATTTATGTGGCCTGGGTTCTTCAGTTAATTAAGAAGCAATATGCCTTTTTCCTCATTCTAATATCTCCCAAAACTTATATCTGAAATAACTCTCTTTATTGTTATTCCAGGGCACCATTATGGCAAAAATCATTGGTCATCAGGTAGTAGTTCTTACTCTATAGTTTTGTAACTAATTTGCAAGAAGCCTAATAGGTGCTGTATAAATATCTGTTGATTGAATGACCGAAGAAAATGAAGAAAGGAGAGCTCATCTTGGTAGATTCTACTCGGATCACATGACAGAATGTTTAAAGTTATAAGTTTATATTACAGGTATGAAATGCCTCAATATGGAAGTCGCCGCCGATTGTTACCACCGGCTGGACAGGAGGAATATGGTGAGGTGGTTGGTGAAGCTGAGGAAGAATATGAGGAGGAAGAGGTAATTTTATTATGTGTAGTAATATTCCAAGAACAATATTTTTTAACCCTATATGACTAGCAGGCTATAGAGCATTTCAGCTTTTAGAAATCCTATTCATTTGCTTTGCATAGAAATTTAACAAATGCTGACCATTTCATTGCCTTGTCTATGAAGGAAAATTAATTTTTAATAGTTTAATTTATTTCCTTCTATAAGATGTCAAACATTTGGAAAAACTTACAATAAAATTTATGTTTTCCAAAATTCTAAATTTTACTCCATAAAGATAATATTATAATCAAACATATTTTTAAAATTCTGCAACACAATGGCTGCTTTTGTTCCCATGTTATCTAGCATAACTAAAAATCATGAAAAATATAATCTGTTTTTTGATTATCAGAGAAAAATAAAATATTTCCTCCAATATTTTTGAAGGAATTATGTTTAAATTAGCATGAATCATTTCTATCAAATTCTTATACTTTGTCTGCAATATTTACTTGGCAAATTTATCCCAAAACAACAAAAACAACAAATAAACATCACTGTAGCTTTAACATGTTCAGAATTTAACAAAATAGTCAAATTTCTCATAGGATATGATAAATCATCACGTTTATGATTATTTAAAATTTTTAGACTTTAAAGGAAATACATAAAGCTATCAAGCAAAGTTCTAGGAATAGGAGAAAGAAGAAACATTGATTATTTCTTTTTTTCTTTGATCTAAGATGCAAAATAAACTTTGAATACCAAAATCTATTAATTTCCCCCTTTTTTTGTCATATCATAACTACCCCCAAGCTGACACTTCAATTGCATTTTCACAATTTTCAGGAAAAGCCAAAGAAAATTATAAAACCAAAAGTTGAAATTAGAGAGCCTAGTGAGGAGGAAGAAGTAGTCGTAACTATTGAAAAACCACCAGCAGTTGAGCCTACATACACAACATGGAAGAGAGCCAGGATATTCCCAATGATATTTAAGAAAGTTAGAGGACTAGCTGATAAAAGAGGCATCGTGGACCTTGAAGGTGAAGAGTGGGAGAGACAGCTGGAGGAAAAAGAAAAAGATTATTTGAAACTAACTCTGGACCAAGATGAAGCTACAGAAAGCACTGTGGAATCAGAGGAGGAGTCCTCCAGTGACTACACTGAATACAGCGAGGAAGAATCTGAGTTCAGTGAGTCTGAGACTACAGAAGAGGAATCTGAGTCAGAGACACCCTCTGAGGAAGAGGAGAGTTCTACCCCTGAATCAGAAGAATCTGAATCTACAGAGTCCGAAGGAGAAAAAGCAAGAAAGAATATTGTGCTTGCAAGAAGACGACCCATTGCTGAGGAGGACAAGGAAGTCAAGGGTGGAAAAAAGGAAGCAGCTGAAGCACAAGCAATACGACCTGAGGTGGAAGAAGAACACTCAGAAGAAGAAGCAGAAAGTGAACTGATCCCTGTGGAAGAATCTACAGACCTTGAAGCTCAAGATGTCCCCGAGGAGGGCAGTGTAGAATCAGCTTCAGTGAAAGGTGGCGTGGAAAGTGAGGAGGAATCAGAATCGGAATCTGGCAATAGTAGCAGTAGTAGCGAAAGTCAGTCTGGAGGTCCGTGGGGCTTTCAGGTGTCAGAATACGACAGAAGCAAGAGGACAAACCAAAGGAAGTCTCCAGGAGCAAATTCTGAAGGTTACAACACCGCACTTTAAAAGAGATCACAGTAGGTGGGGGTTTTGCAGTGATGAGTGCCCTTGTGTGCAGTGCCTCTGTGTGCTCTCTGAAATCCACTTGAGGGGTAGGAAGTTGATCATGATTTTGAAAGGACTTAAGATCAGAAGCATGCTAGAAGTAAATATATATACTATCCAAATAGATTTGTATGTTAGAATGTATTAAAAGTGACTAATCCTTCTTGCATTACTAAATTGGAACACATGGAATCAACTAATCAATATTTACTATTTTCTGGTGAAATTTTATAAATGCAATGTGGCATTATGTATTATCGGTGATGCCCTGTCTATTGGAATGGATAGGATGAATATATATATATTCATATATATGTGTATATATATAACGGTTTTTATATTGTCTTTCAAAATAAATACTGGGACAAGCTGCAACAAATTATCTCTAATAGTCCACTTTTGCATATATGTACATTTCAACTGGCAAAGGTATCATCAAAGGTATCATGAACATGTTCAAATAAGTTTGTATCTGCCAATTTCAAATATTAGGAGTTATGTAATATTTAAAAAAATAAAAGTTATTACCAATTATTTTCTGTTGTGGTTATAAGTTAAAGTGGATTTTAAAAAATGAATTATAACACTTATGAATTTTTTTCTGGGTAAGTAAACACAAAAATTTCTAAAAATTAGAAAGCATGGATTACTCAGTGTAAAATGTTAATATTTATAGCTCACATATCCCCAAAATGCAATACTCTTTTGAGAAGAACATAGTATAGTTTAACCTTTGCTCCTTGCCATTTTAAATGTTGATTGGTAAAAGGAAAATGAACTGGTGAAAATGTCCATTGTATTCCAGTTGCTTAAAGAAAGAAAGTTTAGAATAATCAGCTTTCAGTTTTGTGTATTACTAAGTGAATTATGGAAGTTAAGAAAATATTTTCTTTAAAGTTAACAAATATCTAAGTGGGATAACTCAGAAAATAAGGGTCCTTCAAGTGAATAATACATTAAATTATACAAAAGTTTTGGCTAACAATGGAGAGTAAATTAAAAATTAGAATCATGTGAGTTTAAATTTTTTTAAAATATTAGAAATAGAAGCATTAATATGGACACAATATACTAATGCTATTCATTTCTTTCAGTTTAACTTTCCTGAATAGTGTAGCAGCTGGCAAACAATGGATCAGTTCCTTAGATATATATATATAGAATTGGTGCAAATAAACTGATGTTAATAAAGAGTTGCTTCCTTCTATCTCTCTTGAATTAAGTTTGGTGGCTTTCTAAATGCCATTGTTTTGGATTTCACAGGCATTGTAATGTTCGCCTTTTTAATTCCTTTGATAATAACTTACTTTTTTTTTTATTTTGTCAGTGGGCAAGAAAAAGAATGATCAAATTAGTTGTCGATCGAGAGTATGAAACTAGCTCAACTGGAGAAGAAAGCGCTACTGAATGTCAGAGGAACCGTCTTCACAATCCTAATATTCACAGTAATATCAACGGTAATATATATATTGCACAGAATGGTTCTGTGGTGAGAACCCGCCGTGCCTGCCTCACTGATAACTTAAAAGTTTCTTCACCTGTCCGATTGGGGAGGCACTTTAAGAAACTAGACAAGTTGGCAGTGACACATGAGGAAAATGTACCCCTGAACACATTATCAAAGGGGCCGTTTTCTACTGAGAAAGTAAACACAAGGCCAACTCTGGTTACATTTACCCCTTGCCCTGTGGGGACTGACAGTATAGCAGCGAAGCCTTTGGGGAACAGACTGAAAAGCACAGTTGAACAGGAGGAGTCCATGATTGACAGTAAGAACATCAAGGAGGCTTTGGAATTTCATAGTGACCACACACAGTCGGATGATGAAGAGCTTTGGATGGGCCCCTGGAACAACCTTCATATACCAATGACGAAACTGTGACTGATTTTTTAAAAAGTTATGTTAACTTTTACTTCAGTTTTTAATAAACTGTGCTTTTTACTGTCACCGAGAAAACAATGTATGGAATTTATATCATGCACACAAGCTAAAACTTTAAACAATATGCTTTAAAATTTAAAAAGAGACAAATTTCCACTCACATTTGTATCAATTATTATAATTGTTTTTTTTTTTCCAGAAAATCTTTTTGGACAGATTCTTGATTCACTAAATAACATATCATCTAAACATTTAGCTGCTTTATGGAGTCTTGTTTTTTTTTTCATTTTAATAAATGAAATAATTTACTAAGTAATCATTTATATTTTGTTGGTTAACATAGATTACATTTCATTTCTAGCTTCACAGAACCTTTTTGGTACATGTAATTTTACATTCCATAGGCAGATGGGGAAAAAATATTAGGAGATTTTTATAGTTAATGAGTTTGTACAGTTGCTGTCTGTACTGTTCTGGCTTTTTATAAATGAAAGATGGAATTGCAGAGTAATAGTAAATGTGGGAATCACCTGTAAATTATTTTAAATTATGAACTTATTTTCCTTATTGTCTAATATAAAGTTTTTCATATTTTTACATACACACACACACACACAATTTTCAAAGAACACTTGAAGTTATACCTCATACCCCTTTTTATCAATATTATTTACAATCTTCCCTGGTGCCCCCCTAAACATTCTTTCCATATGAAATATAAGAGATAATTTAGTTTAGTCACTTGAAATTAAATAACTTTTTGGAGCAACACAGAATTCTCACCCTTAGCAAAAGCTTACTGAGAAGTGGGAAATGGTCAAATAGGCAATAATGCATCTAGACCAACAGTTTCAGTATGAAAAACATGGTAAGGTCAGGGAGATCTCACATTAATGTCATTGGACATGAATGGTTTCTAAACTCAGCATAAAGGAATTTGTCAGGGTCAAGACTTTATGTAATAGGAGAATGCCTATAAAGGCTGTAAATCCATAATTTCAAATGTATTATTGCATTTAACTTCTTTCATTTTCAGTTTATTTATGGAATATTTTAGTGCACACATATTGATGTGCTTAAAGTCCAGAGCCAGAAAATGTGATTGCCTGGGCATTTTTTAATCAAGGAACACAGTCTTGATTTTTTATCATTGAACAAAGCACAGTCTTTCACCATTAACAGAAGTGAAAACATAATATTCTTTTTAAAAAATTGCCTTGTGTGTTGCATACTTTCCAGATGTAAAAAGAATGAAACAATATAGATTAAAAGATTCAGAATTCTATTGAATATGACTTAGTATGATATAGATATAGCTCACCTCAAATTTTGCACAGTATTGACCAAGTTCAGATTTAATGAAATTCCCACATGCATGCAGATTCTCTCGTTGAAGGATTGAATAATGCAGTATTTTTTATTCTCCCTTACATGTTTCACATTTTAAAAAATAGTTTGTTATATGCTATTTCCTTTTTCCAAAGTGAATGAATTGCATTAACATAAACTTGCCAACTTATATGAATAGTATATTTTTATTTCAGATTTCCAAAAGTATTTGGAATCACATACAGTAACATCTCATTTACCTAATTTTATTGAAAATTAATGCATCCTATACCCTTGCTAGAAAAACTGTCAGCATTAACTAGGAGCTTATTAGAAACATAAAATCATGCCCATGTCCCCAGGCCTACTAAACAAGAGTCCACATTTTCATAAGACCCCTAAAGTGGTTTATATGCATATTAAATTCTGAGAAGCAATGATCTATATACTATTGAATTCCAGGGTTTACTCCTTCAAGCACCAAAGTAATTGTTTTTAGTATAAAATATTTTGTATAGAAATTAGATTAAGAATATTATATTTCCATACTGGCTCAGAATCACTGAATATAATTTAATGATGTCCCAAGTTCATTTCAACCAGCATCCCATGGTATTCTCTTTGCATACATCTTTAGGTAATTTTTCTGCCTTTAATTTCCAGCTGTGATATTTAACTTATGTTGTTGTGCCTTTCTCAAATTTTTTTTCTTTCAGTTTATGTCTTCTAATATCCTCGTGAGAAAGTTTGTGGTTTTTGTTTGTTTGTTTTGCTTGTTCTTATTTTAAAAATCATTATACCTGAGTTGGAGATCAGGTAGGTGGATTCAAGCAAAAATTTTGTGATTCTCAGAAGCTTTCTTTGGTCACTATTGGGATATGTGCACTGTTTTGGAAATCTGATGTTGGCAGAAGACTAATGCTCTGATATATGAGATGTCACTGTATTTTAAAGTACAATTTTTATAAGAAAATAAAAAAAATTACAAGCTACTTAGAAGACACATTTCAGCAATTTCAAGTAAAAAAAATCATTTCAGTAAAAAAAAAAAAAAAAATTCATGAGGTTAGTCTATCCCTTAGTTAATGGAGACAGTATAAAGAGAAGCAGGATTTATGCAGAGCAACCAAATCAAATATTTGGTCAGTATATTTTAGGGTAAAGTATGCACAGTAGTAAAAATATTCCTAACTAAATAAGTCTGGACCAATTAAATAGTTACTTTGATAGGACTTCCACTATCTTATAAATCCATTACTCAGGATTAAAGCTGTGGAACCCAGGGGAAATACTCAAGTATGTTTAATCTTAAGAATACTTCATATAAATGATGTTTCTGTGTAAATGTTTATAAAGAAATTGGTGGGTTTTCTTTGTAAAAAGGCATAGGAATTTTTTCTTGTTGTTGTTCTCAATCAGCACCTGCTTTCAATCAGGCAGAAGAAGCAGCAGATCTTGGCTGATTAAGATGAGAACAAACTTTTAAATGACTATAATATTGCTAAACCTATTGCTTTCAGAATGTCTTGTGGTCATTAAGTGAAAGAATGAGTAAATATAGTCAGGGTGACATAGGACATTTGTGACTCGACCATCAAATTACAGATGCTAATCTCTTTCTAGACTTGTCTTTTTCATTAATTACAGACTCCAAGAGTTCTCATAGAATTACAACTGTAGGTTGGCCAAGAGCATCTTTGTAAAATACAGGAAAAAAAGTTTTCCTTGCATTTTACATGCGATACGTCATTCATGTTACTAGACTACATTGTTAACAGGGATGTTAAAACATGTTATTACTCTAAGTGGTTCCTCCAAATGAGATATGGTGGCTAATATTAAAATATTGTTTCATAACATTTATGTATCATAGAACCAGAAATAATTGAATATTAATTCTTGAGTGAAGACTTTTTTTTCTTTTATTTCATGAGCCTAGCTTTTTCTCTTGCTCTGCTTCACCTTCCGCACTTTATACCTTAAGTGGGACTTAAATATCACTTTAATTAATTAGTAAAAAAGGCAGAAAGTGCTAAAATTTATTCTCAGGGCAGATGCCTATTGGTGCCTGCAAATAACACAGCGATAAGTTTGAAGGATAGGTTCAAAATAATACTGAGTACCTCTACTTTTTATTGATACTTTCTCCCTGTTCTAAAATGATACATGAATTTTTTGTCCTATTTTTTCTCTTGTTATTGCATTAGTTGAACTTGATCTCTATCATAACAATCTTTACTTTTAGATTGGTATTTTTTCATTGCAATCTACTTTAAATTTATGGTAAGTTAAACACATGTATGGAAGACTTGGATATGGTCTATAGTTTGAAAAATTATCAACACATCCATTGCTTTCCCAATTTGTTTACCCAAACACCTGTTCTTCCTTAACAAATATTTATGTTACTGTATGAAGAATCTGAATTAGAAAATTTAAGTCAAAATGCATTGTTATCACTACACGATGTTTCAAAAATAAATTTCCATTTGAAAAAATGAATTCTCATTATTCTACCAGGTGGGGATAAAAGTCAGTAACTATTTTCCCATTTATATATTTAGTATTTCAACTCAATAATAAAAAGAAAAGCTTGCTCTGCAAACTCTTTATCTTAGTACAATGAGGAGGAAAGTGTATTTTAAAACTCCTATCCAGTCTCTTGTTACTTCCGTCATGTACTTGTGCCACCAAGTTCTAAGAAGAGTGGCAACTGTTTCCTATCATACCACATATTCATTTATGTAAAAATTTATAATCACATAAACACAAAAGTTTTCACATGTAATCAGTCAGTTATGTTCATAAAAATGCTAAATGACAGCATAAATGTGGCAAGAAGTATAGTCAACCTGAAGTTACATTATTTGTCTTATAGTTGAGCCTGATGTTTCAGAGACTCATAATTTATATACATATACCTAAATCTACAGCACTATCTATCTGTCTATGTCAAATGTGCTCCTATTTCTCAGCCACATCCCTTTTGCTTAACTTTCTAATGCAATTGATGATTTACTAATTTCAGTTGTGTTTTATGGTCAAATAGTCAGGATTGAGAGGAATAAATTTTCCAAAATAACAATCTTGAACTCAGAATTCTTGGCCCTTTGCCTTCTGCTCTACCTAGTGTGGAGCAGAATTGTATCCATCCATGTATTTCTAGTGCCCAACACACCTTGCAAAAATAACAACTGTTGAGGAAAATTAGATTAAACAGAATGCATGAATCCTAGCCCTATGTAACCTTGGCACATCATTTTACAATTTATCCTTTAGAAAATAGTAATAACAACCATTTAAGTCCACCTCAATTAAAAGATAAAATCAGATACTTAATCTGAACATATTTTGCCAACTCTATAATGATATATGTAGAGAATAAAAGACTGCAAATTTGCCCTCATGATCTTCTTCACAGATTTGGCCAGACTTTAATATTTTACTGGCTAGATGGTAGTGTAAATCTTATTGACCTGGTTTACATAGTAGATATTCTAAGTTACAAGAAAATTCAGTTTTTTCCCATCATACTAATAGAAGTATATGTTTTT
>NW_012152785.1:524845-543329 GCF_000956105.1 Propithecus coquereli
TACTCATATATTTGAACTGTCTATAGACAGTGTTATTTCCACTGATGTGCTGGTAAACAGACCTCAAGAAAAATAAATAAAACAAAGAAAATGATTTGTTGTGTTTGCAGATATTTCTGATATAAATACTCCCATCATGGTTGATTTCAAGCTATTAATGGCTTAATGGCCAGCTTGCCAAATTCTTGAAAATTTAGTAATTGGCTTTCACAAGCCAGTATGGACTTGGTTTACATGTGTTTTACTAGTGCAATTATTAATAATACCTACTTTCACTCTAAAAAAACAAACAAACAACAAAAAAAAACACAGGAATTTTCTCTGGAAGCCAAGAAATACTTTACAGAAGGAGTGATGCCTAAAGGATAACAGAAAGTGGTCAAACAGGCAAGTCTTTACATACAATGGGAGACAAAGGGGGACCAAGAGAATTCAGGAGGAGGATGCCAGTCAAGCAAAAAGATCATTTTGTACAAAGGTCAGATGTATAAGAGAATCAAATTATGTATTTAAAAAAACTACAAATAATTAAATTTCACATTTCTGTAAAATGCAATGGAGAGGGGTGGGATCAGGAAGTGGAAAGATAAGCCTAGATATTATGCAAGAACTAAATCATTAATGAACCTATTTCCATCTTATCACGTAGACAAAGGACAATCACTTGAATTTAAATAGAAGAGACAATCACTTGAGAAATGTATATAAAATGAAAGGCAAAATTCATAAGGAAAAAGTTACGAGTAATAGAAAGACGAGAAAATTTCAACATAAAAGGCCTGGATTCAAACTTCAGTTTACCAATAAATATACTAATGAGCCTTTTTGTTGTTAAGCCCATGGACCATTTCTCAATACTATTTACATAGTCTTTTTTTTTCCTGCTTAAGTTAGCACCACTGCTTTTCATACTGTGGATTTCTCCTCTATCTCATCTCTCACCATCTTTGGAATTTATAGTCTTCCCAGATCCTCCCATTCATTTGGATAACTTAATAAAAAAAGGGGCTTAAATAATATTTTGAAAATATTGAATTAATGAACATGTCATTCATATGTAATTCATGTTTTCTCATTCTGCCTAATCACCTAACAGAGAAGTATAGCATAGTAAGTAATCTCAGATTTGAGCGGACCACATGGGTCCAAATCTTGGCTATACTACTACCGAGCTAAATCCTTTATCTGTAAAGTAGGGAAATAATAGTAGTTATCTTGTGGGTTGTTACAAAGATTAAATTAGTTAATTTTTGTAAAGCTTTTAGAACAACCCTTATAAAATCAAGGCAGGCTTTTTTTTTTCAAGTAGTGAGGGGGGAAGAGGGAGCCTAAAAGTAGATTTTTTCTGATATAACAAATGTATGCCTTTTAAAAGTAAGTACGCATACTGTATAACTTTTAAAATTAACCTTTAAAGACTTACTATGCTAACATGTACATTTGAAATATCATAACTATAACTTATTTGGTGAGTAATAAGCGTAGGCTAGAAATAAGTATCTACATAGTATCATTAGGTTAATATCAGGTTCTTGCAACTAGGAGACAAGTTTACCCAAAAAACCATTGGTCTTGACAACAGGGCAGAAATAATTTGGGTCCTAACCTACCAACATATGATTATCTAGTCATTTTTCAATGTTTGTATCTATAAGGGAACTTGGAGGATAAATCTTGGCTCTAGCAATTCTTTCATTACTGTATTACATCAGCCACATCCCAAACTCTCTGATTCAGTTTCCATAACTGCAAAATTAGTTTGGATGTAAGTATTCCAGGGCCTTTTGAGTAGAAGCTGAAATAAGGGGCGCAATATTCCCTTGAAACAAGCAAGATTTACAAGTGCAACTGTGCTTTACGGAGCAGGCTGCTGTGTTCATCTCCTGCCTGTGTTATTTATTATACCCCATTTCAGAACAAAAAGGTCTTAGAGTGATTTACAAAAATGCATAGAGTACAAAAGAAGAAATAAGGTTGAAAGAATGAGACAAAGGGGAAATAAAGATAGAGAAAGAGTAAATGTAGGGCTTAGATTAGCATCCAGACTTAAGTGCCCATGGTTCTATACATTAGTTATTTAGACCTCAAATACAGCTCTAATCTTCCCAGCTGTCAGATCAAAAAGGAAAATAGGGTTAGTTACAAGATTCACAGTGTGCATAAAGTTAGAAAACAATTATTGAAGAAGAGAAGTCAGCTTTGCCTGTTATGAAAACCTGAGAGAAATTTTTCCTAAGGGTCTTTATAAAAAGTACACTATATGATGTATTGGCTTAGTTGTAGTCATTCAAATTTGATTTCTTTGTTTTTCAGTTTCTTCTTATGCAGCTTGCAAACATCAGCCTTTTCTCCAGGAGATCGTCAAGTTTTTTACACTGGCTCTGTTGCCCTGTTATCAATGACTTCTACAATGTCTGCTGGAAGGATAGATTGTCAGAATATTTTCTACTTCCACTAGAATTCCTTCTTACCAAAAGATGTATATTAATCCCACTTTAATTAAGTCATTAATCAAAGGCCAGGTTGTAAAGGTCTACAATTTTCATAGCCCTATTGCTAATGGCACATATAAATGCAGACCTCTTTCTTTAGAATACAGATTTTTCCCCCCTTGAAGCTCAAGCCTGAATTTAGGGAACTTTTTTAAACAAATAAAATAGTTTTTTATAAGGTAAGTAAAAATATGAAGAATGTGACATCACCTTAATTGCTTGCCTAATTTAGCCTAATTATGTTCAGTACATACTCATTTTATGTCCAGTATATATTCATTTTATACTCATATATTTGAACTGTCTATAGACAGTGTTATTTCCACTGATGTGCTGGTAAACAGACCTCAAGAAAAATAAATAAAACAAAGAAAATGATTTGTTGTGTTTGCAGATATTTCTGATATAAATACTCCCATCATGGTTGATTTCAAGCTATTAATGGCTTAATGGCCAGCTTGCCAAATTCTTGAAAATTTAGTAATTGGCTTTCACAAGCCAGTATGGACTTGGTTTACATGTGTTTTACTAGTGCAATTATTAATAATACCTACTTTCACTCTAAAAAAACAAACAAACAACAAAAAAAAACACAGGAATTTTCTCTGGAAGCCAAGAAATACTTTACAGAAGGAGTGATGCCTAAAGGATAACAGAAAGTGGTCAAACAGGCAAGTCTTTACATACAATGGGAGACAAAGGGGGACCAAGAGAATTCAGGAGGAGGATGCCAGTCAAGCAAAAAGATCATTTTGTACAAAGGTCAGATGTATAAGAGAATCAAATTATGTATTTAAAAAAACTACAAATAATTAAATTTCACATTTCTGTAAAATGCAATGGAGAGGGGTGGGATCAGGAAGTGGAAAGATAAGCCTAGATATTATGCAAGAACTAAATCATTAATGAACCTATTTCCATCTTATCACGTAGACAAAGGACAATCACTTGAATTTAAATAGAAGAGACAATCACTTGAGAAATGTATATAAAATGAAAGGCAAAATTCATAAGGAAAAAGTTACGAGTAATAGAAAGACGAGAAAATTTCAACATAAAAGGCCTGGATTCAAACTTCAGTTTACCAATAAATATACTAATGAGCCTTTTTGTTGTTAAGCCCATGGACCATTTCTCAATACTATTTACATAGTCTTTTTTTTTCCTGCTTAAGTTAGCACCACTGCTTTTCATACTGTGGATTTCTCCTCTATCTCATCTCTCACCATCTTTGGAATTTATAGTCTTCCCAGATCCTCCCATTCATTTGGATAACTTAATAAAAAAAGGGGCTTAAATAATATTTTGAAAATATTGAATTAATGAACATGTCATTCATATGTAATTCATGTTTTCTCATTCTGCCTAATCACCTAACAGAGAAGTATAGCATAGTAAGTAATCTCAGATTTGAGCGGACCACATGGGTCCAAATCTTGGCTATACTACTACCGAGCTAAATCCTTTATCTGTAAAGTAGGGAAATAATAGTAGTTATCTTGTGGGTTGTTACAAAGATTAAATTAGTTAATTTTTGTAAAGCTTTTAGAACAACCCTTGCATACAGTAAACACTACATAAATAAAGGGAAGTATGCAGGGGGAAAATCACTTTAAGAAAGAAAGGAATAGACATAGGGAGAAATCTCATCTAGACAGGAAGAAGAAATAGAAAACCTACTTATTCCATCTTCGGGTGAATTATGTGGTAATATGTGCATACAGACATTTCCTCTCTCCTTTTCCCACCCTTGCCCCCAAGTCTATGAATGATGAAGCAATTTAGAACACAGATTTTTTTTTAAATCTGGGTCATCATTTATGACATTGAGGACATTTTTATGTGTCAGGGGGATTGCCAACATGGACAAGCTCATCAGAGTAAGGTCAGTAGTTGCATAGGAAGACACCAGCCTGAGATTAGCTCATGGGAGTCCACCCTCAATCACACATTATGTAGAAGATACATAGATGTTCCCTCAAGGTCTGTGCAAGAATGTGGAAGAGATGAGAAGGAGTAGGGAGTGGCCTTACTGGGCCCTGAGTTAGGTCATTATGACAAGACTTAACTGTTACAAGGAGGAATAGGGCATAGGCAAATGTTGGAGAGAGACTTCCAAGGGATAGGTAGTGCCAGCAGGAGCTGAGGCAGATCTGAGTCAGGAGGGAAAGCCACAACTTCTGGATCAAGCTGAGAAAGCAAGTCATAAGTTCAGTCTCTGAAGACTTTACCATCATAGTTTTACAGGCAGAACAGTGATTAGAGGATAAGGAAAACCATCACCAGAATCCAGAAAGAACCCAGAGAGTATCAATATCTATACTTGGATCCGAGATCCTGTTCCACATTATCATGAGCAAAAAGTTAGCAGCTCTACAGCATATCCAGACACCATCTTGAGTTGGAAGAGGAGGAGGGGAAAGGAGGGAGCTGAATATCTAAGCACCTACTAAAAGGTGGACTGTTTAAACCAGAAAAGATTAATATCTTGTTAATTGAAAAGCTTAAATCTTTCCTCTGAGCATCTGGGTTGTGGATTTTGAAAAGGTTTAAATCAACTACAGAAATATAAGGACACTTTTTCTCTTCACATTTGCGCTATAGCAATCATGCAGGAGGAGATAGCTTTTTCATTTTGTTTGCTTCTGAGAAATAGAATTAAGGACTTTCAAAAGTAGATTACTGCCTAATAATTTTCTTAGGGTCCTTATACATGTTCAAAGTTTCTAATTCCATTTGATGCCACAACACAATCTAATTTTAGGTTTCTTTCTGCTTTCATTCACCAAACCTTTGCTCTTCCTCCTTCAGAGAAATACACATCTCATAAAATAGACTCAAAGAAGCAGTTGACGTGGGGGAAAAGGTTTTCTTAAGACTCAAAATATATAATTTGCATCCTGACGGCCTCCAAAATGATAGATTTTTCACAGTGAATATTTCATTCATTTATTGGTGTTTGGAATATACTTTTAAGTGGAATAACAAAAACCTTCATGGAGTTTATAGTCTATTCTGCTATACCAATAGTATGAAATATTTTGAAAGAAAAGAGGAAAATCAGATATATTTCACCAGTGCAGGATAAGATCTCCTTCTGGCTTGCCTTATAGGTTTAAGTTATCAACTCAAGTGATATGCAATAAAACTCTTAGTAAATTGTGAAGCAGTGTGTCAATTTCTATAAATGAAGAAATATGCAACATAAATACAATGCCACATTTTTCCAGGGTGTTTTTACCATTGATTCCTATGATTGAAAATGTCAATTATAATCTCTCTGCTGAGATCACCTGTCAGACAATGTCCAATAAATGGAGAGGCAATATATCCCAACTTGCTTTGGATAGTCTGAATTTATGCAAATTTCTATTAACTATGCATAATCATTAATTTCACTTTGGATGGTAGATAAATAATGCAGTCACTCTCCAAATTGACATTTCCTCTTAAAGTTGCACAGAAACTTCAAATTTAGCATATTCTGAAGGGAAAGTATTTTATCCTCTCTTCCTTAAATCCTAGCAAGCACATCATTTCTCATCTCTATCCTAATTCCTGTAATGGCTCCACTCTCCTTTAAGGAATCCACACTTTTGTCACACTGCTTCCTAACTTTACTTCTCTTCCTATGCAAATAACAGGCACCTGGCTCTGTTTATCTTTCTTTAATATACCCCCAAAGGAGTAATTTTTCCGTATTACCACAGCTACATCCCTGACCTAAACCTTCAACATACCTGGCCAAGACTAGACCAATGGATTCCTAATGGGAGTTCCTTGTTCTAGATTTTGTCTCTTTTAAAAAAACTCTTAATTTGCTGCCATAATGAATTTAATGAAATATAAATTTATCATCTAACTTTATTTTAAAAGACTATCTGTGTTTCTGTGTTTTCTAATTGCTTAAAGAATGCAATCCAATATCATATAGTATTCAACAACTTCTAGAATACAGCTCAATCTGTCTTTCTAGACATATCTCCCATCTTAATATCCAGGCACGATTCCTCTTAAAAGACAAGAAACTAACTTTTTAAGGAAGATAAGAGCCGAGAACATTTAGAAGATTTTAGCGAAGTTTTTAGCAGGGAAATAATAATTTATATTAATTAGAAAGGGCTTTACATTAGAAATTTGTAGTCTTAATTCTCATTCATAATTGAAATTTCTCGTGCCTATAGTGCTGCATCAAAGTAGCAAAATTTCATTCAAGTCAAAAATCCCTGTAGGCCAGGATCATGAATATCTCAGTAGTATTAAATTGATAATGCAATTATCAAAACATCCTTGACTATCATATTTGCATTTGGCAAAATTCAAAAATTTCCACAACCTCTGTGTTCTCAGAAAGCCACCAAAAAGCACAGAGGTGGCACTGTGGCCTGCAAGGGAGATGGTATCCACGGGAGGAGATGTTAAAAATGAGATGTCTGGGCCAAGGCATTTGGAAGTGCTAGAAGGTATAGCAGGGATGAGGTGATACCAATTCAGATAAAAAAACAAAAGCATCTCAAACCCCCAGCCATCTTTCTCAGGCTAATCCCTCCTCCACTCTTCGCACCAATCCTCATCTGATAAAAACAATAGAGAATTCCAGAGGAAAAAAGAACAACTTTAATTGAAGACTTGATGGCTGCCTGAGTTTCAGAGGCTATTTCTCAATACAGAAGTGCCACCTGCTTGATGCAGTTTCCAAGTGTATCTTTCCATTCCTTTTCTTTTCTTTTCTTTTCTCTTTTTTTTTTTTGTTTTTTGGTAACTGAACACCTAACCCATGGAGGCTTTGTGACTTTCTGTCCTAATGTTCCTACTAGGACTTGGTGACTAACAAAGCAAGGGTTCAACAGATCTTGCTTAGTCAAATTAAAATGGTATATTCAACTGACATGGTCTAGTCCCATCTTAGTCTTATACAAAGGAATGTCAACTACCTCCTTGGGGAAAACCATATCCTCCAACCCCCACCTGAAAAAAAAGCCCCTGGCTCAATGAGGCCCTAAACTGATAGAGCTTCTTCTAAATATATGGACAAACATGGTTCAATGAAGTTTGGCTAAGCTGAAACACAATAGGGTCCACTGGGCTGCTGCAGGTGTTCAAACTCAATGCCAGCTATGCAGAACTGACAATTAATGTGGTCACTCAGTTCAGTGGGCAGAACTCAAGTTCATTCTCAAAGCTCTGGCCAATATTCTCCTTAATAAGAATTGACATACTATTTTTTGTTGACTCTTGGGCAGGAAAATTCTAGGCTAGAAGATAAAAGACACCCTTTTATGGGGCCACAAATTGTGGAAACAATCATACAGCTGATAATATTGTGTGGCTAATTAATGTAAGGTACCCATGGTATGGTTCCGTTTCCCGATGATCTATAATCCTGATATAAAACTCACTGTGACAGGTTAGACTTGACTCCTGTCCAAAGTTGCTCCATTCATCTTTCCATAAAGGAGGACACAGTGCTTGGGGCCATTCTCCACAGATTGATCACATCATATTTTAGCCCCCTCTGAGGACAATAGATAGGGTCTCTCCACTATTGCCATTTTTGAGGTTATAGTGCTACTACTATTCCAGCCGGCTTGGTCTATTCTATACACAATTTTGTGTCCCCTGAAACTCATCTGTGTCATGTTTCTGGTTTTCTGGACCATTCACAGTCCGCCAATGTTGCACCTTTTCTTATAGTGACTACCCAACAATGATCCAATAGTAAAGATATTTAATGGACAATCTGTGCTCCCTGTCACAAACAGCCACCTGGAATTGTTGAGTATTGGGATGACTTCATCAAAAATCAACTCAAAAATATTCCTAATTCTACCTCTTTCATTTCCTCTGGGTTCACATACCTTAATAAGATAGTTTGATTACTAAATATGGCTGTCCCCCCAAAAAGGGTTATCTCCTCTTGGCTGCTTTCTGAATCGTGAGCAAAACAAAAGAGGTTTTGGGGAGGCTACTTAAATCTATTTTAAATTTTGGTATTTAAATTTTTTAAATTTTAAATTTCTTGGATTCAATGTTTGTGTCTTTACCCTAAAAGCAACCTCAGGCCAGCCCAATTTTACATTTTTGGGTGGCAGCATGACCAAAAGGAGCTTGGAAGCTTCCAATTTAATTCTGATTTGGCCACATGGATTAAAAACGCCCTTGTCCCTCTTGGTTCTGACTCTTCTGGATGAAAATTCTGGGTGTAAATAGGAGACGATTAGAGAAAAGGTAAAGTTATCAGTACTGAAATGGGACACACCAATTTTGCAGTGGCAGAGGAGGAGTAGCAATAACCCTATTACCTGGGATTAGACCCTAGGAGTTAAATGGGGACTAGGAGGCATACCACTGCCTAAATCAAGCTGCAACTGTATCTGGCAATGTGACCCTCAGCTGGGTTTGTAACCTGTCCATGTGCCATAAAAACAGAAAAATATGTGTAAACATGGCTGCTCCTAAATTATTCTGCTCTTTCTGAAAGGATAAATAACAATGAAATCTTCAATTTATTGGTGATACTATGTTTTGTCATGGAAACAACGTGATGGTGATCCAAATCACATTTTACAACACAGGCAAGTATCAGCCATAGAATATCTCCCTTAAAACTGGGGATCTTTGTGGCCAATTTATTGCTTCCTTAATTGTTGTCAATGACATCAAAGACCAGCAAGTCAATCTCAATTCCTTTGCACAGGCCATGTTAGATAAATGCCTGGCCTTAGTCTCTAACTTGGCTATCTAAAATGAGACCTTCTGGTCCTCCTAGAATGTATTTACAGTTGGCTAAGTCCCAATGTCTGGGGAAGAGGGGCCATAATTGTAGGCAAAACCATAGAGTGGCTTTATCATGATACTTGGAATTCAGTTAATGGTAGCCTTAATTAAGGGCTCTATAACATATTTAGTACTAGCCTCTGTAGTCAGATTTATTGGAATGACTGATGGAGAGGCATACTCCTGCAATTTTGGAATTCACACAAGAATATACTGAGAAAGGAAATCTGCCCAAATTCCTGAGCATGTCTCAAAACTGCTCACTGCAGCCCAACCCCGAAAAATGGCCTAGGTAAAGAGCAGTCAGGGCCTTGCATTCCTCCAGTATTCTCTCTAAGGCCTTTTTATACCGGAGTGCTTCCAGGGAGACACCTCCCTGTGAATAGCTTTTGCCAGTTCCCTAGAGGGCAGATTGACAGCAAGTTTCAGATAGCAAATTTCTAGCACATTTTGCCCATGTGACATAACAGTATCTTCTCTGTTATAGGAGAGCCAAGGTTATCCCTTACTCAACATTATCTGGATCTCAGGACTAGGAAAGGGGGTCTTCCTTGGGTGGTCTGTCTCACCTCCAGGATTAGTGTCTATTATATATTTTATATACATTTAACCTATCTGCTATTGCATTATATATTATATGTGCTATTACATTCATTTAAGTTCTCCTTACTTTTTAACAATCCCTCCTCATTCTGATCCCCTGCTATATTTAATAACAGGGTTGGCGTGGCACCAGCATGAGGTCAAACTTGATTCTGATATCTTTGTTTTAAAAAGGTTTGTCAGACAAAGATGAATATCACGTTTGATATATGTTGAATGTGTTGCAAAAGTAATTAGTGGTGGAATGTTCCTATCAAATGATTTTTCATCCAAGTAGTAATCATTTGTTTATAAGAAGTTAATGATGTTCTACTTGGGTTTACAATAGTTTTATTTTTCCATTTGCTATTTCTATATTTAGTACCTTTTAAAATTTCTACAATAGATGGTATTGTTTTTGATAATCAGAAAAGAAAAGCTTAAATAATATTTAAGCTTAAATATTATTTAAGCTTTTAATACCATTTAAAAAATCATTAAGAAGAGTTGACCTAACAGACAAGTTATAGAGTAGCTTAAAAATAAGGCCTGAGTGTTTTGGGAATACTTTGTGTTCCTATAGCATAACTATTAGATTTTTCCCCTCAATGTTATATATATTATGATTATATATGTATAATTTATATTAAATGTGGTGAGCAGATAGAATTATCTAGATTTGTTATTTGGGCCATTGTTCTACTGAATAAAAACCAAAATAGGGCTTGTTGTTTATAATTTTATTCATTATAATTTAACTTTCATAGAACAAAGGTACTAATGGATGCCCCAGGGAACAATTCTTTGGAAATGAACATATTTAATATTCTAATTAATGATCTGGAAGAGAGAAAACTTGGCCTTTAACAAAATATCTGGCATGACTTATTTTAAAGGTGCTAAACATACCATCAGGGACAGAAAAATCATAAAAAGTAACTTAGAAAAATATAAATAATTGAAATGAACTCATATTTTTCACAAAAAACTCAAGACAATCTAAATAAAATGAAAACCATGTTCTTATACTAGCAAAAGAAACAATAAAACGATAAGATTGGGAAGGAAATTGTTATGCATAATAGGAGGTTTTGTGAGTCAATGCTAATAATTTTACAGTTTTTGAATTAAGTGGACTTACGTGTTTGCAAGAGTAAATGACTTTTTGTTGAAAGCTTGGTTTGATTTTCTGTAACAAAATAGCAATTTTTTCATATTCATTTTATAAAATCTTTATTGGTTTATTGGTCAGACCATCAACCTTTCCCCCATCAACAGGGTCTAAGAATTCTAATTCCCCATGTCCTCCTAAATTTTATATTATCAAATTTTTAAAATTTTTGACAGTATGATTAAAGAATATGAAAATATTTCATGATTTTAGTTTATATTTTCCTACTTATTAATGAGGTTGAGCATTTTTATGTCCTCATTTGCAATTTCCATTACTTCATCTGTGATTTTCCTGTTTATATACTTTTCTCAATTTCTGTTAGGCTTCTTTGTTCTACTTTTTTGTATGAATAGCCACAGTAATTACCACTCCACTAAAAAAAGAAAGATTTGTACTTTCAAAAAAATGTAAAATTTATTCTTTTAAAAAACATAAAAATTTGAATATTGAGTTGGTGTGGCTATGAGTCATTTCTGTAAAAACCAAAAACACATCTGCCTTTTGTTTTTTTTCTTTCCACTTACTGTTTCATCTTCAGGAATTGACATTCTATTCATGCTCTTTTTCATATTTTTTAATCCACCTTCTCCAATCATACTCCAAAATCTACTCAACTTGAATAATGTGATTATTTATCAACTGGGATCCATCACTTAGTTGATGGGGATTGATGGGTTTACAGATAAAGTGCCACATATATAATGGGAACTTGATAAAGTGCTGGGCTTTCCTGGCTGAGAACAATTCAATTGAACATATATTTTATTAAAAATAAGCTATTGACTTTTGAATGCTCTGTCTATCATGTAGAGAATCACACAAACCTCTGAGCTGTGCACTTCATTGTCATGAGGAGAATAGATTCACAGCTGGTGATGAAATCACTTATCGTAAATACTGTAGCTTCAAAACCTTCATATTTCCTTGGAAATATTCACTGAAATATTTGATGGGGGAAAAGTTGACCCTCTGAAAGTGGTACTTTGTAAGTATAACTGCCATATGGTGCCAGGGTGGCTATTCAGGTGGCCTCCTGGGTACTGCACCTCTGAATAGAATACAGGGGTAAAGATTCCAGCAAACTTCTGAAGCCTGGTAGCCTGTTTATTTTTTTCAACAAAGTATTTGTCTACCAACATTGATTATAGTGCGTTATCTATTCCATGATTACCCTTTTCTGATGGCACTTATTCCCTCCCCACTCAGGAGTACTTTGCTCCCGCGTCCTACATTTTCGGGCAGCATTCTATTAAAATAGAATAGTACCTCTCTTATTGGTCCTTTTTTGTTACTCATCTGTGAATGTTGCAGTTCCTGCCTTTCTTTCCTTTCTGACCTCCAGGATCTACTGCTTCAAGATTAAATGCAGTTGTGGTTGTTCAGTAAGCTAAATCATCTCTTGGAACAATAGCTATCACTTACTGTACAAATAATAAGTTGCCAGTCATTGCACATTACATTACACAATCTTCACAACAATGAAAATGAAAATGCTATCTTTATTATTTCTGTTTTACAAATGTGAGCTGAAAGAGGTACACGAGGTTATATTTCTTACCCAATATTGCATGACATATCTATGAAGAGGTGAAGCAAGGATTTAGAAGCACATGGTCTGACGCCAGAATTTTAGTTTAATCATTTTGCTAGTAGCAAAATGTGGCTTTGGGCCATCATGGAGAATGAGAATATTTGAATGAGAATTCACACATGTATGATAGGAGAATCTGCATTTCAGGCATTCTATTATCAGTTCAACTCTTGCTCTGGAGTTGGGCTTTCAGCTAGGGATTCATTAATACATAGATCCATTTCTACTTGATTATTGGTAGGATTCAGACTTTTGTGCTGATTAGGTATCAGAGGTGCCCAACCTTTTTGGCACCAGGGACTGGCTTCATGGAAGACAATTTTCCATGGCCGGGTAGAGGGGGCTCCCTGGCAGGTGGAGGTCAGGCATTGATGCTTGGCCTGGTTCCTAACAGGCCACAGACTGGTACCTGGCTGCAGCCCCTGGAGGTTTGGGGACCACAGAGACCTATCATGAAAAATAATTTGGGATTTATTTGTAAAATATATAAATATAGTCTGTGTAAAAGAAAAGTTTTATTGTGCCTACTTTAAGAAACTTCTATAAGTCTATGAATTGATGCCTATTCTTTCATAAATTAAGACTGACATTTTTTAAATTGCCAGTAACCATTTTGAAAATAATAATATTGATCAATGAATTGAATTTTTAGATAAGTAATGGTTTATCCTTGTTTATTGTCTTCCTTATATTATTTTTAAAAGTTTTTACTCACATGTTTTTCTCCTTAATGTGATAGGAATTAAAATTTCATAAAAATCCTACTCTTCCAAATAATAGTGTGGGTAACATCAATGCCTTGTGGCTAATATGTATGTTAGCACTGAGTGCCTCTAGCTCACTAATAGACATCCTGATTCAGAGATTTCCAATATATTGGCTTTCTCTGTCTGACTTCACCTAGACTGTTTGGGAAAAGGACAACCTACTTAACAGAGGTTAGTTACGTCCAGCCTGACCTCATGAAATGTAAGTAAAGTAATTGTCGACTTTTTGCTTCTATTCCTTTTGCATTTGGACACTGACACAACATTAAGAGATTTGTTAGACATATCTTTTCACACACTGTCAGGTAGGATTATGGCAATCGACATATAAATCTTCAATGAAGCAGTTTTGTAAATTGCTTTGTGACGACTGAGATTTGCAGTGTTAGATTATGCATTTACACAGAAACCGGCAGGAATATACCCAGGGAAGGAAAGTAGTAACTACTAGACCCTCTGAGAAGCTTAGAGTTTATATGCCTCACTGTGGACTGAATGGCAAGATAAATTTGATCTTTTTGATTTCAAGCTGAGCAGTGAGGCTAAAATCATCTGCAAATAGGAAGATAAACAGTAAATATATATTGGTCTATTATACACAAGGCTCTTCATTACATAAAGAGAAATTTTTTTTTATTTCAGCATATGGGGGTACAGATGTTTAGGTTACGTATGTTGCCCTTGCCCCCCGTCCCTCCCAAGTCCGAGTGTCAAATATGTCCATTCTTCAGGTGGTGCACATTGCACTCTTTGTGTATGCATATACCCGTCCCCTCCTCCCTCCTCCCCCCTCCCCCCCCGCCCAACATCCAATAGATGTTATTCTTATATGTGCACTGATGTATTGATCAGTGCACCGATTTGATGCTGAGTACATGTGGTGCTTGTCTTTCCATTCTTGGGATACCTCACTTAGTAGAATGTGTTCCAGCTCCAAACAGGAGTATACAAGAGGTGCTATATCACCATTGTTTCTTAAAGCTGAATAGTACTCCATGGTATACATATACCACATTTTATTAATCCACTTGTGTATCGATGGACACTGGGGTTTTTTCCACATCTTTGCAATTGTGAATTGTGCTGCTATAAACATTCGGGTGCAGGTGTCTTTCTTATACAGTATCATTTGCTCTTTTGGGAAGATGCCCAGTAATGGGATTGCTGGATTGAATGGTACTTCTACTTGTATCTCTATAAGGTATCTCCATATTGCTTTTCAATTTTTTAAAATGCAGTAATTATAGGTTCCCTTCTTTTTCTCTCCTTCAAGAGTGTCCTTAGCTACCCGCTGGCACAGGGAGAGGGTAGGCAACACAACCTTATCATGCTTGCAGTTGGGGTATCTAAGTTGAGTGTTTTTTGTCTTCTGTGTTTGTGGGTACATAGATACTTTTAACTGTCCTGTAGTCCCTTATGAGGCCCTTTTTCTACACTATATCACGAAGAATTTGGATGAAATTTCTGGGAGATTGATATTTTTCCTAGTTTTCAGTGTCAATGCCACTCTCGATTCCTCCCACTCTTCCTCTTACTTGCATTTTTGTACTAGGTTGTTCATCTCAAAAGAACGTCAGAATGCATGAGAGGTTTGACAAGTGTGCTTGTTTATGTTTCTACCTCACAGGAAAGTGTCCTTTTCCCTCACCTCTTACTAATTCTTCAAAGTGTCACCATTATTGGGAAGCTTTCTCTGACTCAGGGAAACAGAATTGTCTTTCCTTCTGAGTCTATCAGACTATGTATCACCTTATTTTACGATTGTTCATTTATGTATTTGCCTCTGCCACCAGGCTAAGAGCTCTTCCCAGGAATGAATTATGTCATGTTCATCCTACATGTATAGTGGGATCTGAAAATGTTTTGTTGAATGAATGGTGACATCATTGCAAAATTTAGAAAAGTATTTTAACAGAGATTTTTTTGTATTCTTCTTATAACATTTCTAGTCATTTGAGGTCAGTGTTCACAAATTGGCTACATAATTTTGTGGATAAAATAAAATAATATAAACTACTTTATGTAATTTAGTGGTTAACTTGTATTCTATATGTTTATTTTAAAAATATATTTCACTTAGAAGAAAGCATTTTTGTAAAAGCTCTGGACAAGAAACACACCACACTTGCATGCATTTTACATTTTTAATAAAGGCTTCTCTGTAAGAAGAGGTATTAAATGTAGGATGGAAGTGAAAATCTGCCCTTCTCCAATATTAAATGCCAATCAAACGTCACAAGAAAAAGTACTGAACACTCGGCAAATGACATGAAGTCAAGAGATGAAACCCAGCTTTTTTTGTATACTTTCCTTGTGGCCCACTTTTACAGCAATTCATGTTTCCTCTCACAATCTATTTAAAGGGTTGGAGAGAGCTCAGCATAAAAAGAAGAGCCAAAGGCTTTTATTTTCTCTGTGGAATGGATTGTGGAGAAAAATAGCATGAGGTAAACCTAGGGTGGATAGTGGACTTTCGAGTTAGTCAACATTAAACGTATCTAAAAGATCTGAGGGAAATATTTAAATGTCTACATTTTTCAATATTTTTAGATAGGGAAAATGAGGATCTATGTAGTAAGCACTGTTGATCTCTTCTCTCACATCCTGCCAGTCACTTTCTATGTTCTTCTCCTTCTAGACTGTAATCTATACCTATGAGTTAAATAAAACAGATAGTATTTATCAGAAAATTTGCTTGACTATTTTCTATTAAGTAGTGCCACAAATTACTTGAAATTTGATTATTAATTGAAAACTGATACTATCAGGTCCCTGCTTAAAGTCTTTGATGGCTTCCCACTGGTCTTACTCTAAAGTCCAGACTTCTTAGACTTGTACTCACAAAACTGATCTATGTTTCTCCCCAAAACAATCCAGCCTCTGCTTCCATACAGAGAGTTAATTCTCTCTGTTCCACTATCCTATAACTGTGACTCATGCTTATTAAAAGACTCTGAATTCCCTAATCATAGTCTTACATTTCATATCTAGATATTTGGGAATGTTCTTTTTTGTGTTCATTTGTCAAAATATGTTGCTCAACTCTAACAATTAAATTACAGTTGTAACCCTCTGAAAAATACTATTAATTTCTACCATAAAAGGGAATGAAGTATTTCTGAGCACTACTCATTCTCTCAATTTTATGCTTATTTTAAGAAATATTTCTAAAATTAGTAAGTATTTCTTATCTAAAAATAATCTTGCCTTAATTCTTCATTTACTAGATAAATGAATGAAAGTAAAGATCAGGAATTGGTATTTATTAAGAGAATGAGCTTTTTAAGGTGAAATGCCTTGATTAGCATCCTCCTTCTTTCATCTACTTGTTATGTGACCTCTAGCAAATTTCTTTAACTCTCTAAATTTCGGTTTTCTAAACTATAAAAATGGGAATAATAAGAGTGTCTTCCTTGTGTTGTTTAATGGGTTAAATATATCTATATACTGTATATCTATATTGATATTTATGTTATGATAAGGAGGATACCTGTATCCTATTAATCACTCCACAAAGAAAACTATAATTATTTAAAAGTTTTCATTACTAGTTAGTGAGCCATTTATAATCATAGAGCAAGTTTTATTTAATCAACAAGTTCTTATAACACCTAATTAAATAAACATATTGTCAAGAATAGTCTTTAAAATATTTTAAAAACATCACATGATAACTTCATTACTCATTAATTTAGCCTAGCAACTTTTCAATTTACCCTTCTTTTTCGTTGTCTTTGTCTTAACAAGATTGAAATAACATATCAGGAAATCCATTGAATCCTTTTATGATTTATTGGGAATCACATATAAACTGGCCTGTGATGCTCTGATTTTTACATTAGCCTCTTTTTTCTGTCTTGTAAGTAAAATTACATTATGGATAATGTAATAAAGCCATCCTTTGATAATGTAATAAAGCCATTCTTTAATGATGTTCTAGGAAAAGGAATTAAAGGGTGAGAATGGAAAGATTTGTTAATATTTACATCATACCCTATTTTCATTCATTCTTCCCACTTAGCCACAGACTGTGCAAGATCTAATTGATTCCAATGTAAATAAGGTACAGAATTTGCCCTTAAATGGAAGAGCCACCCATCATTTACAATTATATAGTTGTCTTTTTAAGGAAATAGAAGAAGAATTTATGAGAGCAGAGGAGAGAGATGATGCACTTTGGTTTTAGAAATATGCTTGTTTTCCTTTCTTTTACTACGTTTGTGCCAAATTACAATGCTCATAATGAATTAAACACACTCTAATGAGAGTACATAGTCTGTTGATTAAATAGACTAATCATGTAGAGATTTAAGATCATGTTGAGCATATAATATGTTTAAATCCCATTAGCATCACTAATATAATGTAATTCAAATTTGTACAAAAAATGTAAATACTTGATAGGTCCAATTCCTATTACCAACTTCATTAGTTGAAATTTCATTCTATAGAAGAAATGTCTCTAAATATGCATTCCAGAAATAATAATTCTGCATGTATTCAAAAGACAAATCCCCTTCACAAAAGGGAAATGGCAAGCCTCATGCTGGTAAATGATTGTCTTTAATTTGTTACAATGCCTCACTATTAAATTAAGAAAATGATAATATTATAGTTCACATTTAAGTGTATGGAGAAAAGTGTCACAGTTCTTGCTCAAAAACCCCACCCGTTGTCATCAGAAAGTACAGTGATGCCAGATCTTTGTAGATGAAGCTAGCTGGCAGATCAATATGTGAGGGTGCACATTTATCACTCTTGGAAACTCTTGAACCTACCTGCGTGAGATTGAAAAGAGGGAGGGAGCCAAAGCTGAAGGGAAATAGACCAATAATGAGCATTTCCAAATTAAGTCAAAATTATGTTCTTGATAGAGGCCAATCTCACCGGGGTTAGGTGATACCTCACTGTGGTTTTGATTTGCATTTCTCTAATGATTAGAGATGTTGAACATTTTTTTATATGTTTGCTGGCCATTATTCTGTCTTCTTTTGAAAAGTTTCTGTTCATTTCCCTTGCCCATTTGTTGATGGGGTTGTTTGATTTTTTCTTGTTGATTTTTTTGAGTTCTAGATAGATTCTGGTTATCAGCCCTTTATCA
>NW_012152785.1:545387-565201 GCF_000956105.1 Propithecus coquereli
CTTGGGAGCCAAGTAAAAAAAAAAATGTGAAGAAAAAAATTATGTTCTTGAAACATGGCTTTATTTGGCAGTCAGTAATGTGCTGCAGAATGACATGGTCAATGAAGTACTGCATATATTATGGTTGTCCCCACAGACTATAATACCATATTTTTACTGTACCTTTTTTGTTTAGATACACAAATATTTACCATTGTGTTATAATTGCTTACAGTACTCAATATAGTAATATGCTGTGCAGGTTTGAGTCTAGGAATAATAGGCTATACCAGATAGCCTAGGTGTGTAGTAGCTTGTACCTTCTATTAATAGGTTTGTGCATGTGCACCATGATGTTTGCACAAAACAAAATCACCTAACAATGCGTTTCTCATAACATATCCCCATCATTAAGTAATGCACAACTATACATACATATGTGTAAATATGTATATTATATGTGTATGTATATAAGGCATGTTACATACCTTACTCTTCACTTTCTCCTGTTTCCCTGACTTTGGAAATTTTAAGCAGCGTGCTCTCCTTTTATCTTTTACTATCTGGAAATGTCTTAATTATGTTCCAAACTCTATCATGAACTTAATTTCCCCTGTCAAAAGTTTTTCACTAACTCTATCAAAAATGTTTCTCCCTCTGCACATTCATAGAACTTCTTACTTATTGTTCATTCACTCACCCATCATCAAATATATTACTGAATATCCACTATGTGTCAAGAACTGGGCAGTAGCAATATAGCAATGAACAAGACCTAGTGTCTTTTCTAATGAAGCTTACATTCTATTAGAAATATGGCTAAGAAACAAATAAGGACTTAGTTATAATAATGATATCCCATATATTTTTGTGTTCAGCCATCTATCTTCTTTATATCATGAGCTTTTTTAAAGATAGGGTCTCTGTTTTATTGACTGTTATATTATCTTTTCTCTATTAGCATCTAGCAAAGTGTCAGATAAGTAATTATTGCTCACTAATTGTTTATGGAATTTTATTGACAATAACTCATATGTTTATAGATTTGCATGTGCTCATATGACAGAGTTATGGATGTCAATTATAAGGAGTACATTTCCACATAAGTACGTCTGATGTTACTTATAATTGAGTAATATACAGTAATGAGCTGCATAATGACACTGACAGGCCCTGATGCTGAGCTGGGAAGAACCTTCATTCATCCAGAAACCATCCACTAGACTTAAGATTATTAGAAACACTTTCACCAAAAGGATAATGAAAAAGCCAAACTGTAAATAGAGTGTGAATTTGACATATTAACCTTAAAATATGACATATTTTTCTTTGAGTACCATTTAGCAAAGAGAAAATCAGAGAAAAAAACCAACCAGACAAAAAGACTTCATAATTTCCTAGGAGTCAATCCTGCATTTCGATTAAACAAATATTAACTACTATATCCCAGTTATTTCAGTAAACACAGGAATAGTTACAAGTAGGACAAAGGCTTTGAATTCATGTTTTATGCAGTGTAGTGTGTTCAAGTTTTGTAGTCAGAGATCTACAATATGTAACTCCAGAACGATGGCCTTGTCAAGAAAGAGAGGGTGATACAAAGCCCACTGTTAAAACACCCTTTTTATTAGTTGGTCATACCTACAAAATCCAGAATAAAGTATAGAAGGACTTTAACTTGTACATCATATTCTCCAGCTCACACATAGTACACAAGATCTAGATATACAAGACTGGCTCTCTTAGGCTATTCTACTTATAGACTCTGGTCTTTGCTGCAATTTTACAATTTTAGGAAAGTGTATGATCAATTTTATTTGATATGTATCTTACAACATCTCCTGCATTTGTCTCTCCTCTTATTTAAGTACTTTGCACAAAATCATTTTTTTTTAAATTTCAGAATATTAGTTTTAATGGAAGTTTGGCAAATTTCTGAGGCCGTGTATGCCTGATATTATATTATTCTTACATGCTCATATTTGAATAGCAATTTGACTGGATGGAAAATTGTAGGTTCTAAGCTTTTTTTCCTCAACATATTGAAAATTCCACTTTGATCTTATCCACCTCTAAACTTCTAAACTGTATCTGATACCTTGCTGCAAAAAGAATTTGGCATCATGAGGGGAGACAGTCCAAGAGGACAAGCCACTATTCTGGGGATCACAGAGCATAACATTGAGTCTTTGATCATGTTAATCTGACACTGAAGGAACCACCCTGCTGGAACTGTCCTACTTCTATGCTCTGTGTATATAAATAAAATTTTATTCCATCGTCATTTGTATCCAATGTTGCCATTGAAAAATGTTATTCCTATTTCTTTGTATGTGAACTATTTTTTCTTTCTGTAAATATTTAGAATACACCTATTTTCTTAATCTGATATTTTCACCTTTTTTAAATCAGGGAATTTTCTCTTTAGTGTATCAGTAAATATTTCCTCCTACTTATGTTTATTTCTCTGTCTTTTTGAGATCCTATTATTTTAGGTTTTAGCCCTGTTATTTTTAACTTCCCTATTTCTTAAGTTTTCTTTTATATTTTCTATTTCTTTTTTCTTGCTTCCACCTAAGAAATGTCCTTAAACTAGCCTTCTAATCTACTAAACCACTTTTCATTGACTATATCCATTCTTCTAGTTTCCTCAACAACCATGTCTGTTTTTAAAATCAGCTAATTACGTTATATGTAATATTTATGCTTGGTTATTTTTTATGTTTTTTAAATTCTTGTTTCATACTGATAATCTTATTTCTTTTAGTGTATTAGGCTAATTTTAAATCCTTGTTTTGTTTCTTCTAATATTGCAACTTATGCTATAGAATATAAGTATTTATTTTGAAATAGCTGTATGTCTTGTCACTTTGATCCAGAGGATTACAAAATTGATGGAGAGATCTACAAATTTACTGCTTCTATTTTATTCTCCTATAGACATGCTGAATGTCTTCCAGCTCCAGGCCAAAGATTTAATCATATAAACAAAGTCATTTGAAAACAACTTGTCATCAACCCAGGGATGTTGCACAATTTCCTCCACATCTTGCATCTTGGTCTTTCCCTCTCTATTTTCTGAGACTGATATCAAGGGAATGAGCCAGCAGCTATGATGAATCACCATCTTGATAAGCACTGGAAACTTTAGTTTATGAACCAGTCCTACATAGCTGACTCCTCAAAAACATTAAGAAACAAAACTTTTCTCATAGGCCTTTCTTTCTTCAACTTTTTTCCCCATGTGTATTCATTCGCTGGGATTGCTATGAAAAAATACTACAAACCAAGTGTCTTAAACAACAGAAATTTATTTTTGCATGCTTCTGGAGGCTAGAAGTCTAAGATTAAAGTGTCAGCAGGTCTGTTCTTTCCTTAGGCCTCTCCCGTTGGCTTGTAGGCAGCTGCCTTGTCATTGTGTCCTCACATGGTCTTTCCTTTGTACACAAGTATCCCTGGTATCTCTTTGTATGTACAAATTTCTTCTTCTCATAAGAGCACTAGTCAAATTAGATTAAGGCCTTTCCATCTGGCTTCCTTTTAAATTAATTACCTCTGTAAAGGCTGTATCTCCAAATACAGTCACATTCAAATTTTTATGTTTTTTGCATATGTAAACATGAGGATACATAGTTGAACTAGTAGAAAATCAGAAATTAGATGAAAATTGAAATGATAAAATGAACCAAAGTTAAAACAGGAAAGTAGTATCACAGCAATGATATACAAAGAAAAAAGAGAATCGGAGGGCGTCTTTGATACAATTAGAGTTGTTCTTTTTCTTCTTAGCACCAGCTCCCTCCCTCTGTCTTCTTTTTTTCTGTACTTAACTTCTTGTCTTCCATTTGCCAATGGTAATTTTGTAAAGGACACTTGGTGATAATTCTGTGTTTAGTGTGAATATTTTCTTAAGATTATTCAAGTCAGCAAGTCAGGCAGATAAATTATTTATGTTTAATTTGTCAATTAAAATAATTTTTCCTTTTTTCTTTATATTTACCATTTTTCATCCAGTGAATTTGTGTTCCCAGAATGAAATGGTTTATAAAATTGAATTGGCTAATAACTAAACATGTCATATCTCTGATACTTTTTAATTAATGCATATTACTTTCATGTATAATCTCATATGAAAATAAACCTGAGAGTGTTTCTTAAAGCTTAAATAAATGTTTATACCCACCTGATTAAATGGTACAGCTATTATAAAGTAAGTGGTTGTGTGCAGGTAGACAACTACTATTACCAAGACCTTGCTGTAAACATTTCCACTGCCAAATAGTTGAAAGATCTTTTGGAAATATCATGAATACAGTAACAAAAACATAAAATTATTATTCCCATAATAACTTTATGTAGTGTATTAGAGTGTTCTGAGGAAGCCTAAACTAAGACATCTAAATTTATTTGTGATAAATAGAAAGTGTTGGGGTTTTTTGGGGGGGCAGGGGACTGAAAAGTAGGGAGGGGTTGTTATTGTTTCCATGTATACCTGAAAATGAAAATTGCTGTGGGGCTGCCTAAATTCCCTTTACTTGGCTCCTTGAATTGGTATTGAACCCAGAGACAGAGGTTAGGAGCAAAACTGATGGAGCTAGTTATTACAGAATCAGATATACAAGCAATATTAATTCAGTAACCAAGTGACAAAGCAGGACACAGGCTTAGGGACAGGGCCATCCACCACAGCTCTGGCCTCTTCATGGACAACTGAGGGCATCAGTAGTAACAAAGGGCAACACCAACACCAATGGTGTGGACTTTGGTGTCCAAACCCAGAACACCATCAGCAATGCCACTCTTTTAAGTGAGACTGCCTATACAGACTTTAAAAGAAGGAGGAAAAGCTGGGGAAGAAAAACAAAACACAAGAAAGACACTGTATGATAATCAAAAATTGAACTTCTATGAGCTATGCTTCGGGAACTCCGAACAATAATTTGAGATTTTGGAGGGAGAGCATTGTAGAGGACACTTTGTCTGGGAATGGTTCCTTGTTGTTTTTCTCAAGAACATGCCTGTGGCCTTGCATGCAAAGCCAGGGCACCCTAACCCTGCAAACAGGAGGGGCTAGAGATGCAAACATCTGCTTGCCAGAGACAAAACAACAAGCAACAGGGACGTGTTGAGTTGGGAGAGTGTGGAAACAAAGAAATTGTGGTGGGACAGTTGCCAAACAGGCTGTGTTATAAATAAAGAAACTACAGCAAGAAAGTTTGCTGCAGTCTTATACCGTCTTTGTGCATCTGTGTCTCTGTAGTGGCTGCAGTTCTGTACCATCTTTGTGTGTGTCTGTGTCTCTTTGTCTCTGTGTTCATTCCTTGGCCCCTAGAAACAGGCTACATCAAGTGGCGCAGCAAGCAGGGTCTGCGTCACTCAGGACCAAGGAACCAGAGTGGGACCTCTTTGGCATAAGGTAAGTGGCAACCAACAGAGGACCTCTGGCATTATGGGGAAGTCCCCTTCAGCTGTGGAACAAGAATATCGAAAGTTAGTCCAGGGACTTTTACATTCAGTAGGAGTGGAAGTTAAAGATACCACTTTGAAGCAATTGTTTGACTTAATGCAGCAGCACTGCAATTGGTTTCAGTTTCAGTCCCAAGTTCAGTTAAATTTGCACAGCTGGCAACAAGTTGTTAAAGCTTTTCGTGTAGTCCACCAACAAGGCGACATGGTTAATTTAAAAATTTGGACTGTTTGTAGTGCCATAACTCAAGCACTACAGCTATTGGAAACAGACTCGGAGAAAGCTGAGTCACAGAATGGGGAGGAACTGGATCCCCCTCTCCCTGAGGAGATCCCAGAGGTGACTCTTCCAGTGGATAGTCAGGAAAAGGCTGACTCTTTATCTCCCAACACTGAAATAGCAGAATTTATTGCCTTATTAAAGAAGTGTTTACCCTCTGTTATCACTAGCCCCGCAGCCCCGACAGCGCCCGTGGCTTATCCTGTCTCATTGCCACCCACCGCTGCGCATCCGCTGGCCAGACCACGTGGCTGCTCTGCCTGCGCTCAGGCGCTTTGGCCGCCGCCTTATCGGAGCTACACTGGGGACGGCCGAATGAGCCCTGAGGGACAGACATTTTTTTAAACCATCTGTGAAAACTTACCTGTAATTCAATTCATTTTGCCTCACTCCAGTGATAAGAATAATACCAAATTAAAAAGATATGAATGAGTATTCCAAAAAAAAAAAGGGAGAAAAAGGAAGAAAAGGGAAGACTTTACACCCTTCTCATTATTCGGACTTCTCTGGAATAAGCAAAATTGCAGATGGATTCAATGGAATTTTTTCTAATCATGGTTATAGTGTCTGTTCTATGAGACAGCCAGACTTAAAATATTTTAATAACGCAGTCATTTCTCTGCTGCGATTGGAATTCCTCCCAATTTTGTGTTACCCCTATTCCTTTTAATGCGAGCAGACATTGGAACTCACTCCGTAATCTCTTATTTGGCAGTGTCAATATGACCTCTGATCTCCAAAATTTGGAACAAAAAATAACTGATGCATTCCATAATAATCTCCCTGAGATGAATGAGGTGGAGATCTTTCAAGGCCTGGCTAATGGTCTCACCCAATTAAATCCTTTTGAACACCTTAAGGCAAGGCTTACATCAATTACTAGCAATCTGTGCATTGTATTATTGGTTGTTGTCTGTTTTTTCATAGTCTAAAGGTGATGGTCCCAAAGAAGAATGAATAAAGAACAACAACATCATAAAATAATGGTGGTGCTGCAACATGTGCGAACACAGCGTCCTGTGCCTTAAAACAAAATAAAAAAGGGGGATATGTGGAGGACACTTTGTCTGGGAATGGTTCCTTGTTGTTTTTCTCAAGAACATGCCTGTGGCCTTGCACGCAAAGCCAGGGCACCCTAACCCTGCAAACAGGAGGGGCTAGAGAATTTAGATGCAAACATCTGCTCGCCGGAGACGAAACAACGAAGAACAGGGACGTGTTGAGTCGGGACAGTGTGGAAACAAAGAAATTGCAGTGGGACAGTTGCCAAACAGGCTGTGTTATAAATAAAGAAACTACAGCAAGAAAGTTTGCTGCAGTCTTATACCGTCTTTGTGCATCTGTGTCTCTTTGTAGTGGCTGCAGTCCTGTACCATCTTTGTGTGTGTCTATGTCTCTTTGTCTCTGTGTTCATTCCTCGGCCCCTAGAAACAGGCCATGGCAGAGTATCATGAGGAAGGGCTGCAGATTCTTGAAACCTTATTGAATGTACAGGCCTATGATGCTGGATACATTCTGCATAAATTTTTTTTATGATTATTAATAGCATAGAAGCTGTTGAAAATGTGAAAAATGGAACCTTTACAATGTTTAATAAAGAGAGTGAAAACTGACTCAGGCTGAGTTAAGCAGAAAGGAGTTTATTAAAAATGTTAGGTAGTTTCCTGGATCATTGATAGAGCTGAACATTCATACTTGATAAAGGAATATTTCTCCACATCATAGTATAGAATAGTTAAATGTAGATCAATTTTAGCTGCCAGTAGAACAGGAGAAGTAGCCGTTTTGTTTAATTCTAAATATTTGCTCTCAAATTTTAATTACTAAATGCTATGATTTGGATGCTCCTTCCAAAATATATGTTGAAATTTAATTGCTATTGTAACACTGTTAACAGGTAGGGCCTTTAAGAGGTGATTAGGTAATGAGGATTCTACCCTCATGAATAGATTAATGATGTTCTTGAGAAAGCGGGCTAGTTATGATGAGGGTGGTTTCCTGAAAAAAGCAATGAGTTCGGCTTGATTTCCTTACTCCCCCCTCTTTCCATATGATGCCTTCTGCCATGTTACAAGGCAGCAGGAAAGTCCTCACCAGGTTTCGCCCCTCAGTCTTGGGTCTTGGACTGTCCAGCCTTCATAACCATGAGCCAAATGAACTTCTATTGTTTATAAATTACTCAATCTGTGGTATTCTGTTAAAGCAGCAGAAAACTGACTAAGACATTGAGACTTATTAATACTCACTGTTAGAAAGGATCAGATTTTTCTCTTCTTTCGTATAATACCCATGCTTTCTGTGAAAATAAAAAAATTCTTTCTATAAATTTTTGGACATAATCCCTACCCCCCAAAAAACTATGTTGAAATTTAACTAAAATTTCATTGAGGGCCAGGCACGGTGTATGAAAACAACAACACAATGCCATAAATCTTTGTATCCCCCCTCCTATCCTCCTGTCCCCTTCATTAATTGTTATTATTATTACTTTGCTTGTGTTAAGACCACCTAACATAATATCTACCTTCTTAGCATTTTTAAGTACATAGTACAGTATTGTGTACTATATGCACTATGCTGTACAGCATATCTCTAAGACACATTCATAGGTATTATCTAAACATATGCCCTTAAAAAATACCTCCACATATCCCCCTTCATCCAGCACATGGCAAATGCCATTCTTCTGTCTTCTTCTATGACTTTGACTATTTTAGATTCCTCAGATAAGTGGTATTATGTGGTATTTATCTTTCTGTGTCTGGCTTATATCATTTAGCATTATTTCCTCTGAGTCCTACCATATTGTCATGAACAGTAGGATTTCTATTTTTAGGGCTGAGTAATATTCCATCATATGTACTGTTAGAAGAAAATCTTTAAACAAATTCGATTTAACAGAGTTTATTGGAGCAAAGAATGATTCATGAATCATGCAACACTCACAACCAGAAGAATTTCGGAGAGCTCCACTCAATAACATGAGCAATGAGCTTTTACAGGCCAAACGTAGAAGAAAAGAAGAGAAATCACCGGTTTGGCTACATTTAGGCATTTGTCTTATTTAGGAATAGTCTGATCAGTTGGCTGCCTGTAGTTGGCTGAAACTCGGGTATTTGTGGTTGGCTGAAACTCAAGGGTTTGCTATACCCCTAAGCCAGGTTCTGGATTATTTACATACTAAGTTAGGTTGTGGTTCACTATGTAGGAATCCAAAATAAGGACAGCCTTAGGCTAATGGCTTTCTGTTTATTTACTTTGACAGTATACGTATCACATTTTTTCAGATCTATTCATCCATGAATAAGCATCTGGCTGCTTTCATCCTTGCCTGTTGGGAATAATGTTGTCATAACATGAGAGTACATATATTTCTTCAAAATCTTAATTTTAATTCTTTTGGATATATACCCAGAAGTGAAATTGCTAGATCAAATGGCAGATCTATTTTTAATTTTCTGAAAAACTTTATACTGTTTTCCATAGTGGCTGCATCAATTTACATTTTCACCAACAGTGTGCAGAGTTTGCCTTTCTCTATATCCTTGTCAACATTTGTTATCTTTTGTTGTTTTGAATAATAGCTATCCTAACAGGTGTGAAGTGGTATCTAATGATGGGTTTTATTTGCATTTCTCTGATGATTAGTGATGTTGAGCAGCTTTTCCTATACTTGTTTGCCATTTAAATGTCTTCCTTGGATAAATGTCTATTCAGGCTGGTTTTTTTTTGTCATTATTCATTTGTTTTTCCTTACTTTTTCATTGTTTTTTTTTCTTCTATTAAGCTGTAGGAGCTTTATATATTTTAGATATTGACCCTTTTTTCAGATATATGGTTTACAAATATTTTCTCCCATTCTATAAGTTACCTGCTCATTTTTTTGTTGTTTTCTTTGCTTTGCAGAAGCTTTTTAGTTTTGGTGTAATCTCAGTTGTCTATTTTGCTTTTGTTCCCTGTATTTCTGGTGCCATATCCAATAAATAATTGTTATGGCTAATATTAAAAAAACATTCTCAATATTTTCCTCTTTGAGTTTTATGGTTTCAAGTTATTTAATTCTTTATGCCATTTTCAGTTCATTTTTTTGTATTGTGTCAGAGAATGGTTCAATATATTTTTTGCATGTGTATATCTAGTTTTCCCAACACCATTTATTGAAGAGACTGGATTTTCTCCATTGTGTATTCTTGGCACCCTTGTGGTAGATCAGTTGACCATATATCCATGGGTTTATTTCTGAGCTCTTTATTCTGTTCCATGTGTCTGTGTAAATGTTAGTATTACAGTGTTTTGATTAACATAGCTTTGTAATATCAGGAAGTGTGATACCTCCAGGTTTGTTCTTGCTCAAAATTGCTTTGGCTATTTGGGATCTCATATGGTTTCATATGAATTTTAGGATTTTTTTTTCTATTTCTGTTAAAAAATACTATGGCAATTTTGACAGGGATTTCATCGAATTTGTAGATCCCTTTGGGTAATATGGACATTTTAATGAACACAAACTTCTTTTTCCTTCTTCCCAATTCTGTGAATAGGAGATCTATTCTTACTGTACATCTTAACAACCTTAGCTTATAATTTCTTTCTTTATTCAGTTGAGAACTTTTACCTTTTCACTTAAGGAAGTAATTTATGACTTCTCTTTGGAATATCCAAATTGAAATCTCTACTCCTGCATTATGAAGTAAAAACAGGGTTACTTAAACATAAGTACTGCGATACCATGACGGTTGATCTGATGCCTATATGGCTACAAAGTAAATAATGAGCAGGTGGCATATACAGCCTGGATATGCTAGACAAAGAGATCATTCATGTCCAGGTAGGACAGAGCAGGATGGACAAGGACAGCAAGAAGTTCCATCATGTTACTCAGAATGGTGCAATTTAAAACTTGTGAATTGTTTATTTCTAATATTTTCCATTTAATATAGTTGGACTATGCTTTACCATGAGTAACTAAAACTTCAGAAAGCAAAAATGAGGATAAGCAGGGACTATTGTAATTTTAACCTATGACAGGAAAGAGAATCCCTTCAATAAATGTGACATGTATTGTGACAGGGAGATATGCCTATGCTCTAAAACATGAGAGAAATTTTAGGCTGCTTATCCCAATGTAGTATATTTGAAACTTACACCAGACAAACAAATTCATTCATTTCATTATACAGGAGGCCTTATAAAGTATTTCACGGTGTTTAGCAATGTCTGTTCCATTCTAGGCAAAAGTTTGACTTCATCACCATCTGAAAAAATTTTATTCATTTCAGTGTCAGATGTTGACAAATGTAATTATCACCATGGGGTTCTGAAACATATCTAATCTTCTTTTTTTCCAATTATAAAACAGGTATTTATATGTATCATTTATGTTTAGAATCTTCTTAGTAGCCAATTGCAATGACATGAAGATTTAAGTGAAGGAAGTGAATCTGTAAATTAATTATTGTGCTTCAGATAAGAGGACTAAGTTACTTATCTACTGATATCAAAATAATCGGGTCACTGAAAAGAAGCATTTAGAGCTGCACGTCAAGGCATAGAAGCTGAAAATAGAGTGTTCTTGCTTCTAATTATAGCAACTCTCCTTCTCTTCCATATTGACATCTTGGAGCCATTTCATTCTAATTATTTTGTCTACTAATATCTAAGGAGGATTAATATAATTCATGAGAGCATTAGTTCTGCTAGGGCCTAGACAGGAAAAAATTATCAAACAACAAACCCCAGTTTAAATTAAGGTTAATCATTATGTGCTATTTGAGTTCAATGTGTTACCATTTTTTAATCAGAGAAATATTCAATGTAAGGATCAGAGACTTCTGTGGATTTAGGTTAGAGTATTAAGACCTATGTTAGAAAATGTTAAAGAAATATACACAAAATGGATAGCTGAAGGTTTTCAGCATTGATGATTTTATTGAATAAAAAGGAAAATCTCAAAGGTGATGATTTTAAAATTTTTATAATGGATCAAAACTACATCTGATAATATTCTGGCAAACTAAGATAATCTCAAAGGACTCCATGACTTTAGAAAATGTCAAAGTAATGAGAATTTAAATGAGATGGCCCAGTTATTTGAAATTAAATTATACAATAGTTATAATTTTAAGACTATAAGCTCCAAAATGATATCAAGTAGCTTTATGAATTATAGAAGATAAAAGAGGATAAAGTAATACATAAGAACTGAAATTGATTATTTCTTATCTTACTCTCTTTGTTAAACACAGACAGCATATGCTGGTTATAATATTTAATGAGTAAAGCTGAGCTGTTATAATCCCAGCTTCTATCTTTTCATGAAGCTACTTATCTCATTACAAATCTAAATTCCAGTTGTTCTACTGTAGGATTCAGGGCAAGGAAATCCGTCTTATGTGTATTAACTGAAGTTTACGGTGGGAGCTTTAGTATATATAGATTAAGTAATGTTAGGAGGAAAACTGTATACAAAAGAAATGTACTTTTCACTTTTATACTATACATTAGCACATTTTTGGATGCTAACATGATTTGGGAGGCAAAGACCTTTTAGAATATATTTTTTTTAATTTATTTTAATATATATATGTAATTTAAGGTTCAAGGTTTTCCTTTTCCTTACAAAGAAAATCTAAGTATCCCATAAACATGGCATAGGAAAAACAGTATAAACTCTACATTCAGTGAGACTTTGTTCACTGGAAAGACGTGAAAAACAAACAAATAAATAAATTAAATAAAGAGACTTGGTTTCCTTTTTTTGCTTCTCTCTCTGTTTTGTATTCATTCTTTTTACCTATAATTTAACAAATATTTTTGAGGCATGCCCTGGGTTCTAGGTTTTATGTGAGGCACTTAACCCTTCTATGCAGTAGCTGAGCATTGGTGAACAGTTGCATAACTTCTCCAAGCCTCGGTCTCTTCCTTTTAGAAAAAAGTTGAAATAATATCATCAGTGTCATCAAAGTTTGTAAAGACTAAGTGAGAGGATAAGTGTGAAGTAGACATAACATGGTAGCACTAAATGAATTATTAGCCATTACTCTTTTACCTTAATAATTGTAACTTGAAAGCATTGAATTCCATCTCTCTCACAGTGCTTGCTTCTAGCAACTTCATTATTTCATTCCCTCTCTTCATACACAGCTTCTTGAAAGTGGCTTTGGCTCTCAGTGACTAATTCTTCACTTGCTATTCATTACTTAAACAGCAAACTATCACTGCACTAAAATTTTTTCTATTTTTTTGTTACAATACCCTGTTTGTAAATTTTAGCTATTATTTCCTAGTCTTAATTCTTCTCTGTGGCATTTGACATCTATCCATTGACTCAGTCCTTAAGCACACCTCATCCAGTGTATACTTGATGCCATTACTAAATCAAATCCTGGGAATACAATTATGCATACTTGGGGTGCTGTGTGGGTGTTCACGGATTTCAGAGTCTGGAGCTACTGATCACTCTCTGATTCCTAGAGTTTTTGTCTTTTTGGACCTCATAAAGCTTCTACTTTCTCTTAATTCAACTTTCATTTTGTGGTATTTTTTGAAACAAACTTTTTTGGGGAAAAATAGAATATATACAAAGAAGTGAAAAGAAAATTAGCAAATAACTAGATGAAGTTTCAAAGTGAATACACTAAAATAGCCACAATACAGAAAAAAATATATTATTAAAATTATTTCAGAATTCATCCTTATTCAACCCCTATTACTACTATAATTTCCCTGAAGCTAATCATTATCATGACTTCTAACATTTTGGATTAATTTGTCTGTTTTTAAATTTAAATCAGTAGTACCGTGGAATATCTAATCTATTGTAACTCTGGGCAAAGGAGAAATAAGAGTAGTGTAAATGTTTCCTCAGTCATCTGAGATGATATTTTCACTTATTTGTCTCTATCATCTTGTCTTAACACCCTCCCTCCTAATATGAGTTGGCTATATAAGATAATAAAATTATCTTTTATTGGAATCCCATGCGGACTTATTCTTTTAATTTTATTTGACCTCTTGTATATAATGTTTTCTTCTTTTTATGTAAAAGAGAAATAAAACCTTGGAGGTCATGAAATAATTTTTTTTTCATTTTCTAATATGGAAGAGTTGAGAATGAGTTTAAGAATAGCATTCCCACACCCCTTCTTTATGGGAGAGAGTTGGTCTCAAGAAATGAACATTTTCTCATATTTTCTTATGTTTATTTCATTAGGATAAACTTAAATATGTGTATTTTAATATAAAAAATGCAGATATAACTTATTGACAATGTCTAATGGGTAATATATTTATCTGGAAAAACTGCAGAGGCAAGCATATTGACTTCAGTATTTTTTAATAATTAAGTGTTTGATTTATAACCCTGAAGTAAGAGATTTCTAATTAATATAATTTTTTTCAAATTTGCTTTAATCTATCAAAAGGATTTATATATTACTGAGGAAGGATTGAAGTTACATTTAAATTTTAAGCAATGAAATTTAAACTTTTTTTAAAGTCTTTTTTTTTTTTTTTGGATATTTAAAATAGGTAAAAGTAGAGGAGTTCTCTGACTGATGTTGGGACTTTGATATCCCAGGGATCAGCTAGATTGCAGCACTTGCATTTCATCCTGACAACTGAGTTACACTTGTGGCACCCACAAAGCAGTTTATAGACAACTATTTTGGATTACTAAGATGGCAGTGGCAATTGGAAATGGAGCCTGCACATTTAAAAATTTTTCTCTGGACTATGTTTGTGCTATGGGATCCAGATCCATTCACTAACGGCTGACTGGATTGTCAATGGATCCCTAACTCAACTGGAAACAATCAAGTTACTGGTCAGCAAATAATAAACTTCCCTCACATGGGAATTCTAAGAGGAAGCCTATCTTCACAATGTCCACTAAAACAGAAAAGTCATTAGTTAGGGCTAGTGACATTACTGGGCCATGTCCAAGCAGAGAGTGCTAAGAAAAAGAATATTTAAAGATAAAGTGATGAAATAAACACTACTACTCTAGAGTGAGACAAACAAAAAAGAAGTTGTGTGTAAGATAATGTTATTTTACAGGTGGGCCCAAGTGGCTTTATATTTGTCTGTGGGTATGTCCCAAAGACTGGAACTCACCCTTTTCCACAATAAGGGCAAGAAGGACTAAGCTAGTGGTTTTTATTGTGGTATTTAAAGTTCAAAAATCTTCTAGAGATTCTCAGAACCAGTTATCTACATTGTTTAGTGATGTATAGATTGATGGCTTATAGCTCATTTAACTAGTTACGCAACCTGACTTAGATATGTGACCAGCAGGGTACAGAAGATCCTGCTGGAAAACTTTTGCCTGCCCTCCCCTGAAACCAAAATACCCTGCACATAACTTGCTGTTTCACACACCAAAGACGAAGTGTATCTCATGTGAATAAGATCTAGGGAGCCTCTCCTAGAAGGCTCTCAGGCCTCTGATAGTTGCCTATTGTCTTAGTCCATTTGTGCTGCTATAACAAAATACCTGAGACTGGGCAATTTATGAAGAACAAAAATTTACTTTTCACAGTTGTGAAGGCTGGGAAGTCCCAGATCAAAGTGTCAGTAGTATTGGCATCCGGTAAGGGCCTCTCCCTGCTTTCAAGGCAGCACCTTGTTTCTACATGCTCTGGAGAGGAGAAATGCTGTGTCCTCACATGATGGAAGATGGAATGGCAAGAGAGTGCTCCCTTCAAGTTTGACCCCTTTATAAGAGTGCTAATTTCAAGACTTTGGGAGATGACTTAATCATCTCCCAAGGGCTATATTTCTTAATATTGTTGCATTGGGAATTAAGTTTCAACATAATTTTTGGAGGGTACACTATCAAGCATAGCACCTGTCCTTTCTTTGCCTTATTTAACCATATCCTTTATTTTTGTTAAAGCCTTACAGGAATATGTTCTGAGAGTCTGGGAGTCCTTTTAACTATCTGAGCCTATGCAAACTCACATCTGCTTTGGATCACAATAGCTTCCCAGTTTTTAGGATATTACAGTGATACAAATGTTTAGGTTACATATATTGCTTTTGCCCCACACAAGTCAGATCTTCAAGCATGTTCATCCCCTAGACGCTACGCACTGCACCCATTAGATGTGAATATACCCATCCCCTGCTGCCCCTTCCACCTGCCCAACATCAGATGAATGTTACTATCATATGTGCACATAAGTGTTGATCAATTAGTACCAATCTGATGGTGAGTACATGTGGTGCTTGTTTTTCCATTCTTGCGATACTTCACTTAGTAGAATGGGCTTCAGTTCCATCCAGGATAATACAAGAGGTGCTAGATCACCATTGTCTTTTGTGGCTGAGTAGTACTCCATGGTATACATATTGCCTGTTCTCGTCATCCATTTCCAAATAAACATATTCTTTACATAATTTGAGTATATTTATATTATTGCAACCAAAGACTTTACTAGAGCAAAAACAATAAAAATGTTCTGCTGAGAAAGACCATAATACATGTTGCCCAGGAGAGTTATAAGGATCAGGCTGTTAAAAATTTGACCATTTAATCTCCAGATGATTTTAAGCTCTATAAAAAGCAACTGTAAAGGAAATGGATATGTGTTCATAGCACTGGAAACCAACTCAGGGTCAGGACTACCCAGGTAAAAGAGTATTCAATCAAAGTTGAGGGGTGGACTGCGGAGTTACTGACTACAAAGCTCTAGGCAGAAATATTGTTTAGTTTCACCACAGCACAGACTCTCTTTTCTTTCTCTTAGGTAAGACTTTGGCCTTCCTGATACCAAACACGCTATTTACAAACTAGGAGATCCTGTTGTGTGTAAATAATCCCATTAAATGAAAGAGCATTATTGCTTGTGAAAGATCTTTCTAAAAGATAATACAAGCTTTGAACAAGAAAGATAGTTAGGAAGCAAGAGCTATTGCCACAGCTGGAAAGAGGTCCCTTACTGTGACAGTGACAGCAATGCAAGTGGGACCCTCTTTATGATCTCTGGCTGTCTAGGAGACAGCTTAAGCTTTACAGTGATAAAGTGACTATGTGTCAGCACTCTGTGGACATCTATTTTCTGAAAAATATATTGTATTTTTCACTAATTAAATAAGATGCAGACAGACAGCTTAGTGGAATGTTATGAGTGACCAAAAACTGATTTAGAATGCATAGAATTGTTGCAATGGACAAATGCTTCAAGAGTATGATTTAAAAACCCTCTGCCTCATTAGATACCCTATCTTTTCTCTACTCTTTCCAGTCCTCCTCTACATCACCTTTATTTCCTGCACTGAGGTGGTTTGGATAGCAAGAAAGGAAATGGGAATGGCAAAGCAACAAGAAAACTGATTTAATAAAGGAAATACTTGGATAATTGTGCATGTTTTGCTATTGTTTTTGAAACATTTTAATTTATTTTTCACCCTCCTCTAGAAAGGTTGCTAAAGCTGTAAGGAGATACATATTTTGTTTCATTTTGTTTTACACTTAATGTTGACAGGATTAATTGTGATGTCTAAGGGATAGTTCTGGAAACCATCAAGTGACATTTTAGGATAGACAACAATGGTCCTTGGAATGTTCTTTTACCACAATCCCTGTGATTCCCTCAGGTATCTTGACATCCAGCCTATCTCTATCAGTGCACCAGGCTACCTCCCTAAGGCTTTTGAGAACAATTTAAACCTTATCTATTGAGTGCATATTTTTGTGAATGTCATCCAAATATATCCATGTGCTCTGTGACTTTCCTGTCAATAATTAACTAATTTTATAAATAGTCATAATGAACTCCTGGAAAAATATCTATATTACCATGACAGACATGTGTCCTTCCAGATAATGCAGGCATTTTCATATTTGCAATTTTAGATGATAGTCCCAGTGTTTAGGTTCAATGTCATTTATAATTATATGATAAACTATTCAGAGCAGTGAAAAGGAGAAAATGATGCTAAGACTAGAGGGCTTTATGTTTAGGTAAGTCAATTATGAGATCCTAGATTGCTGCTGTTTCATAAACTCTAGCATTAAATAAGATCTAGTTTCCTGCTCCCATACTATTAAATTTAAAAAATAATACCTATAATTACATGCGTAATTTATCCTAATGAATGAAGATTTTAGGAATGTGAGAAAAGATATTTAATAATAGGCCTCTGTTGTTTCTGATGAAAGTCAGGTATCACTCTTACTATTGTGACTTCTTTTCTTTAGATGTGTTAAAAAAAAAAAATACTCCGTTGTCTTTATCTTTGGTTTTCAGCAATTTGTCTCTAAAATAGCTGCATGTGGTTTCTTTTTAAAATTGTTCCATTTGAGTTTTTCTGTGGTACTCAAATTTGTAGCTTGTTTTTAATCAAATTTGGAAAATTTATGATAATTGTTTCTTCAAATTACTTTGCCTTATTCTTTCTCTCCTCATCTCTGGGACACCAAGATCCTGTATGTTAGACCATATGATACTATTCATTTAAAGAATAATATATGCTAACAGAAACATTTATCTTCTTGGGAATATCCTTGAGATTTGGCTATGGAATTCAAATCCTGCCTCTGGTTCTTAATTAGCCACTTTGTCTATGTAATTATTTGCCAGACACATAAGAACTTTCAGAGCTTAAGAGTTTTTGTTTTGTCATTGATTTTTATTCTGTTAAATGTTGTAGGTAACACTTACTTTGTGGGTTGTTGTAATTGATATATAAATTTGTATGTGATTTCTTATGAATACTTGACACATTGTAAGTGCCCAATAAAAGTTAATTTTATTATGGATTATTGCTAAAGCAAACTGTCTTCACAAAAGGTACAAACAGCTATATCTGGTAAGCTTCAGAAACTGTGTTTGTCATAGATGGGTTTTAAACTTTCCATTTAAACAGCTTGGCTCTGGCTACAAAGCAGATATCCCCATTTTACCATATAACTTCAACAATCAGTTGACTGCCACTTACATTGCTGATAGGCTTATAAAAAAAATCAAGAAAGTAAAAATACTTCCAATTACTCAGTTACAACGTATTCTTCTGACTGGGGCTGCTAAGAGAGAACACATTAAAAATAATAGAAGCCCCTATGTTAAGGGTAAGAGTCTAAACGACAGGGCTGAAACCAGCTGCAGGGGCTTGAAAATTGGGTACAGGTGTTAAACAAAACAAAACAAAACAAAACAACAAAATACAACTCTTAAGCGAAAGTGAACTAGAAGGGCTGACAACTGCAGGTGAGAACTGACTTTAACCAACTTGTCAGCTATCTTTACCACCTTACATGAACTTTGGCTAATTACAATATCATTTACATTGTAGTTTTAAAATTTCTCCACCCTTCAAATCACCATGAGAGTTCCAAGACAACCATATAAAGTATGAAAATAGGAGGGAACACAGTTCTAGAAATCATGATCGAAATTCTTAGTAAAAGCCAAACTCTTGGACTTAAATATTCCTCCCCTCAATTATCCAGACTACAAAAGATTCTAAACACTTCCTCCCAGTGTAGCTACCCTCTTTTGAGCCTGCTACTCTGACAGTATACTTTCACTTCCAATAAAAGCTATTGCTTGCTTGGCTGAAATTCTTTTCTCAACAAACACCAAGAACTTGGAAAAACCTCCACTTGCAGGCCAGTAACAACTTTATAATAAATATTTTTTGATACTTATGAAATCCCACTTTAAGGAAACATCTTTAAAATGTAAGAATCTCAAAACTTAAAATAGATACTTATTTGTAAAAAATGATTTTTCACTTTTTATAAACGCACTTTGTAAACTTATTTAACAAGTGATTTGTATTTTAAGAAAAGAAAGAAAAAAAGAAGAAAAATGTCATCGGTTTACTTTATATATAGCATGTTTGTACCAAATGAAGTTGTAGCTATAACATTAAACAAACTCAATGAATTTTGTTGAAAGAAGTATCCTTTATTATATTTCAATAAAAAGAGGCATGCTTAGAAACTGATTATTTATAAAATATATTTGAGGAAAAAAGTAATAACTAATAAGAGTTATTCAAAGCACCTTTTTTAGAGACATGTAAAAGTAAAAATAAGATTTATGTATTTTTGCGGACAGCTCTGCAAGATTGAAAATCAAAC
>NW_012152785.1:575226-577477 GCF_000956105.1 Propithecus coquereli
AAACCCACACAAAAAATGACCCCTTTACTCCGCCTAGTGGCAGAGGCAGTCCCTTTAGCGTGGTGTGTTGGGGCGGAGGTCGGGTCGCCTGGCACAGGGGTATTTACGTGTCCCGGATCACAGTTCTATAGGCAGTCTCTCTCAGTCCACTCTCAGTTCCCCATCATTTTGCGGAAAGCGCCAGCGACTGAGTGGAACAGGGCCGCTGGAGACTGCCTGGACACTCGGCAGCAATATCGCTCTTTCTCTCTTTTCCGCCCTTTCAGAGGCGGGGCTTGAGTCGGCGGCTGCGACAGATTCCGCAGATTTGGGAGAAAAAGTGGCTGCGCATGCCTCTCCTTGCAGAGCGCGACCAGCTCTGCCGCAGAGGCAGCGGCTGTAGTGAGCTGAGATGCTTTGAAGGGTTAATGAATAAAAAGGTATAATGCAATTATAGTTGCTAGGAAACTTTAATGAACGCTATTTGCTTCTGTACAAAGCTTGCGGTTAGCAATTGTTAAAATTCAGGGCCTGATTGCCCTCCACATGTCAAGGGTTCAACTTATGATCAATGTATAACTGAAAGAATGATCTGTGTTTAATCTGTAACTTAGATTGTGCTTTACTTCAATGATTGTAATTTGTCTTTGGGCACCAGAGATCTGTGAGAACAGCCAGATCTCAGAACTCTGTGTCATTGAAATATTGATTGTACATTCTGTCTTTGTTTCCTTTGTTTTCAGAATACCTGTTTTATGCCACGTAGCCTCCCTCAAATTAGTATAAAATTCCTGTAGAAGCTAAAGACCGGTGCCATCCTCTCGTACTGCTTTACGCGGGCGGAGGTGGTCGCTGGCCAGCTAATAAAGACTCTCAATTTGGCTCCATTGAATTCTCTCGTGGTCTGTTCGCGCCCTCCATACTACAACACGGCTATGACTCAGGCAGGCACCCGGGCAACAAGTCGCTGCAGTCGCAGGCTTTGGGGTCCCCGAATTGCAGCTACCCATCCCCTGCTAGTCAGCGCGGAAGCCGACTGCACCGGGAGGGCATCCGGAGCCCGGGTCCACCGTTGCCTATTCCCAGAGGTGCGCCCCAGGGCCACCTGCCGGCCCGCCGTGCGCCCTACCCACGGCGCCTCTGTGCTGTGTCCCTCCCAGCACCCGTGGAACTTTCAGCGATTTCCACAGGTAGAGCCTCTTTTATGGAGTTCTCCTCCCCCAATCCAGTCCTGGCGGTCTCCTGTGGCAAGAAGCCGCCTCCAAACTCTCCCCTGTGGACTACGGCACAGCGTCCGATCGGGGAGCGCGCACTCAGGCCAGTCCCTCCCCTCCAAGGCCGACCCCACGAAATGCTCCACTGCATTCGAAATGGACCCAGCTCCTGTCTCGGCTCCCCACCGCCTGTCGGTCTGCGCCACCACCTCGCACCGACCTCCAGAACTTCCCTGCCTGCGTGAGAGTGGGGCTTGGTGAGGGAAGAGTCGTCTTCCTGTGAGTCAAAACTCCCCATTCGGGAGAGCCTGCCGCAGGGCGCGGACGAGCCAGCCGCAGGGCGCAGTTGTCCCGCGCTGCCTTTCCCCTTTGTCCAAACTGTACGGTAATTTGCGAGTGTTTTTTGAGTTCACCTGCCTCTATCCGCGGGGCGGCCTGTCCCTCGCTGCCCCTCTGTAAATTCACGAAGCCAATACTGCAGGGCAGCAGCTCACTCGCGTGTGAGTGTCTGCGTTTTTCACCTTGCACTCTGGGAGAAGAGAGCCAGGAAGTCACCCGTAATCGGCCATCTTCCTCCCACCTGTCGACTCCTGCTTTCTAAAGCATGTTTTAGTAAAAACTGTAGCCACTGCTTTCTTTCCCAAAGTTGTGCTATCCTGTAAATTTGGCAAACTCTAGCTTCTTTTTCTGAGAGAATACATGCATTTGTATCTGATTCTGAATTAGGAATAAAGGTTTCTTACTTATAATGAAAAGACTCCTGCTTTCTTACGTGTGCTGTAGTACAAACTGTACCCACTGCTTTCTATCACAAAGCTGTACTAGCCTGTAAATTGGGTAAAGTCTAGCTGATTTCTCTGAGAGAATACATGCACTTGTATGTGAACCCGCTTTGGACGAAAAGGTTTCATACTTATAATGAAAGGACTCCTGGTTACTTACGTGTGTGTTAGTACAAACTATACCAACTGCTTTACTTCCCAAAGTTGTGCTAGCCTGTAAATTTGGCAAAGTCTAGCTGCTTTCTCTGAGAGAATACATGCGTTTATACCTGTACC
>NW_012152785.1:577527-578581 GCF_000956105.1 Propithecus coquereli
GGAATCAGCGTGCCTGAGGCAGTATACTTCAGGAATCGCTTGATCTGTAGCTATGAGAGAGCTGCTAGTATGTTATTCAGGGCTTATTAGGCACTCTTGTGGAGAAACTCCCAATGAGTATGCCAGTTGGTGCAATTGCTGAGGACTCTGGTCGAAATTTTCCTTTCCAGACCACTAGCCCCTAAGATGAGTACAGCCTGGGCACCAAATGCAAGCTTTTGTGTTATATTCTTATGAGGTGTTCAAAACCGATCAGCTGTATCACGCCAACACACTGTCTCCTTTTGCTTAGCTCCAAGGTCATATATATTCAGGCTAGTCCTATGGGGAAAGTATTTTTTCTCCTATCTCCCTACCTTCAGGGGCGGGCTCTGTCCCGGAGGGCTGTGGGAGGGGTGTTGGCTGAGACTGTCACAAGGCCCACCCTGAAAAACATCTTCTCTCATTTCTTTCCTCCTCCAAGGGCAGATTTTCACTTGCCAGAGGGGCAGATAGCCCCCCAGACTGAGGGAAGGGTGCTTCCTGAGGCTACCTGGCGTCTCAGCTCAGGAAGTGGCGATCCTTATTATTCCGCCCCTTCAAGGGCAGGGTTGACTAGCTGGGAAGAAGTACACACTTCAGGGATGCTAGAGAAGCCTGGCCTAAGACCCCTGAGGGACCCAGATCCAAAAGCAGACTGTCCTACTATTCCACCCCAGTGGATGTGGGGTCAGTCCCTTTAGTACGCAATATCGGTGGTCAGATCGTATTCAAGGGTCATCCACCTCCCCCACAGTGTCACAGTCCAGAGAACAGCTTCCCTTGTTCCTCCGCACTGCCAAGGATGGGGAACTAATTCCTTGGGAGGAGGCGCTGATTGCCAAGTCACCGTGAAAATGAGGCTACAGGACCCCGCTGGGAAAACAGCCTCCTTCACTCTCTACTCGGCCCTTTCTGCAGTGGAATCTGTCCGTTTGGCCAGCAGCTCCAGCCACTAAGTCACAGCAGAGAGGTGAGCGTGTGTCTCAGCTTGAAGAGCGGCCTCCTTGGTCACTGGACACTCTCTAGGGTGCGC
>NW_012152785.1:590152-590337 GCF_000956105.1 Propithecus coquereli
GGTACAAATTGCACTCACTGCTTTCTTTCCCAAATTTATGCTATCCTGTAAACTGGGCAAAGTCTAGCTGCTTTCTCTGAGAGAATACATGCGTTTATACCTGTACCCACTTTGGGCTAAATAATAGGTTTCCTATTTAGAATGAAACGGCTCCTGCTTTCTTACCTGTGTTTTGGGACAAACTG
>NW_012152786.1:0-395 GCF_000956105.1 Propithecus coquereli
CTTTAATTTTTTTAAATAGAAATTGATTTAGGCCTTAACTTAATCATACCCAACCTTCAAATAATATAGTAATTTATGTATATTATAAACCTTACAGCATGTACCTCCATTCCCCCTCCTATCTCCTATATGCTTCTCATACATTTTACTTCTACATGTAACCTGTAAAACATTGTTTTTATTACTGCTTTAAACAATTATATTTTCAAAAAGTTAAAACAAGCAAATATTTACCCACATTATTTACCTTTCTGTTCATCTTCATTCCCTTTTGTAGATCTGTTGTCATTTTCCTATCTCTTGGAGAACTTCTTTTAATATTCCTTATCATATAGGTCAGCTGACAATGGATTTTCTCAGATTTTCGTCTGAAGATGCCTTCATTTTGCCTTCAT
>NW_012152786.1:1960-2331 GCF_000956105.1 Propithecus coquereli
CTAAAAGGGATTCAAAGAGCACGAAAGAGAAAATAGCTTTCTAATTTTCTTTGTTGCATAATAAATTGTCACGAATTTAGCTGCTTAAAATAGCACCTGTTTGTTAGCTCACAGTCTATAGGTCAGAAAGCCAGGCACGGCCCATTTCGCTTCTCTGTTCCAAAGATAAAGAAAAACTTTAGGAGCAACCAGGTGTGGGGAAGATACATTACACACAAATATTTTTATGATTCCAATTTATCTTCACTATTGGCTTATTAGCTATATGTCCTTGGTCTTTAATTTTTTTAAATAGAAATTGATTTAGGCCTTAACTTAATCATACCCAACCTTCAAATAATATAGTAATTTATGTATATTATAAACCTTAC
>NW_012152786.1:5096-6040 GCF_000956105.1 Propithecus coquereli
CCAGACTGAGCAGGTATTCCTTTTATGGACAACCTGGCCTTCACAATATGTGAGATCCTTGAAACCACTTTAGGAATTTACAGTTATATTTCTTCTCAGCCCTCCCATGCACCTGTTAACATGTGTTTTTGTTTCTTTCAGGGGAGACTGCAATTGGAAAATCAACACTGATTGACACGTTATTTAATACTAATTTTGAAGACCAAGAATCTTCACATTTTTGCCCACATGTGAAACTTAAAGCTCAGACATACGAACTCCAAGAAAGTAATGTTCGATTGAAATTGACTATTGTGAATACAGTGGGATTTGGTGACCAAATAAATAAAGAAGAGAGGTATGTGTTTTCTTCTTATGATAAAACATGTTTATCTTATTTAAAAACTTAAGCTTTCCATTTTGTGAGTGAATATACCATAATTTACTTGGATATTTTCCTATTTTTGGAAATCAGATGTTTTAATATTGTAAATAATGCTGGACTTTCATTGTATGAAGGGGATGACAAATGTGTATTTTGAGGGTCTGGATACAGACTTCTTTTCTGAAAAATCTGCTTAATCACTTGTAAAATCTTTAGTTTCTTTGATAAATTATATTGATCCTTTCAAATGTGCCTATATCCCATTTAAGTCAAAAAAAATTTTTTCGTTTCTGATCTTTTTGCTTTTTTTTTCCTTCAGAAAGGAGAAAATATTCGTTCCTTGACTATGTCTGGCCATGTTGGCTTTGAGAGTTTGCCTGATCAGCTGGTCAATAGATCCATTCAGCAAGGTTTCTGTTTTAATATTCTCTGCGTGGGTAAGTGCCACTTACTCTTCCTCTGAATTGTTCCTTCGTATTCCTTATGCTCAATTCACTCTTTTCATAAGCAGTGTGATGCTTATGTCATCAATTTTAAATCATGATCCCAGAGTTTTTCTGCAGTTATTTAGATTCTATTG
>NW_012152787.1:0-1118 GCF_000956105.1 Propithecus coquereli
CATCAAAAATAAAAATCATAAATGGGCCAGGCACAGTGATTCATGCCTGTAATCCCGGCACTTTGGGAGACCAAGGTGAGAGGATTGCTTAAGACCGGAGTTCAAGACCGGCCTGGGCAAGACAGCAAGACCCCATCTGCACAAAAAAATTAAAACTTTAGCCAGATCGGTGATGTGCCTCTAGTCCCAGTTACTTGGAACTCAGGAGGCTGAGGTGGGAGGAACCCTTGATCCCAGGAGTTCAAAGCTGCAGGGAGCTATGATCATGCCACTGTACTCCAGCCTGAGCAACAGAGTGAGACCCTGTCTCTTAAAAAAATAAAATAAAAAATTAAAGACCACAAATGGCAAGGCTGATGCCATTCGGTAAGCCCCAACAAGATGGCATGAGTGAAAGCACTGCCACCTCCAGAGAGATGCCACATGGCACTAAGAGCGGCAGCACACAGCGCCTACTCCCCAGCGAGTGCCGCAAGGCCAGGACAGCTGGGAACAACAGTCTTTCTAGATTGAAGCTCACCAAATCAGGAGTTTTTAGCCATTCATCTGTGCCCTGAGAACACTGGGAGGTTCCCACTTGGGGAGGGGATGAAGACACTTTTTAAGTTCTGCTTCACCCCCCGCGGTGTGGCTCTGGGCCCGACTGCACCCCAAGTCGGGACGTCGGGCTGTGCGCACACGGAGTTAAGACCGGCAGGGCCAAGACTGGCAGGAAACACCTTTCCCGCTCCAAGGCCATAAACTGGTTATCAAGCCCGACTCCTCATCCCAGGGCCTGACCTTTGGGCCCAACACCTCCACCATTCCAGCAACCACCAGTTTAGGGGAGACTTGCACAGAAATGACACCTGGAGAGGGGAGGAAGCAGCAGTCCAGGCAGGCGGTTCACAGGGCACAGAGAAATACGACAGCCCCGGGGCCCAGGGAGAGCGGGGTGCAGGGCAAGGAGAGGCAGCCACCACCTCTCCCCGAATGCTCACCACTCACCACGGGGCAAGCGTGGAAGCGCGGCAGGGGGCACCAAGGGGGACCTGGACTGGCAGGCCACATTCAGCTGCTCCTAGCTCTGGGCTTCCTCTTCCCGCCTCGGCTCTCCCCCCATCACCCCACCCTGCTGG
>NW_012152787.1:2948-3281 GCF_000956105.1 Propithecus coquereli
AAGGAGGAAGTTAAACAGGGTCCCTCAGCTTTTGCCAAAGGTAAATCTGGACTCAGAACCAGGCTTCTGGCTGGGCTCACACCTGTAATCCCAGCTCTTTGGGAGGCCAAAGTTGGAGGATCGCTTGAGGCCAGTTCAAGACCAGCCTGGGCAACATAGTAAGACCCCATTTCTACAAAAAAAAAATAAGTCAGTCAGGCATGGTAGTGTGGCTAACAGGTGTAATCCTAGCTACTCAGACACCTGAAGTGGGAGGATCACTTGAGCCCAGGAGTTGAAGCCTACAGTGAACTAAGAGTCACTGCACTCCAGCTTGGGCAACACAGCAAGACT
>NW_012152787.1:3821-4703 GCF_000956105.1 Propithecus coquereli
GTACATATTCAAGTCTGTTAAGAAATCAGCATAGTACACAAGAGAGGTATACTCAGGCTACTGAACAGAATAAACAGTACCTCAGCAAACGGTTATCGCACAAGAATCTTTCCAACGAGGCATCGGAGCGAATGCTAGATAGTCCCGGCAACATCTGGAAACACAGAAAGTACTAAAGAATAAGCCCTAGAAATGTCCTGCTATCGGACAGCAGTGAAATCCACCGCAGCTGTTGACTGAAGTGGCCATGTGGCCCAAGAAGGCTCTCTCCCCACCAAGCCACTCTTCAGCAAGTTCAGCGCTGAGTCAGTCCTCAAAGCCTCTTGCCACCTGACTCCCAGGGGGGCACCACACTGACAGAGCACTGTCCGAGGTGCAACGATCTGGAACCCACAGAGTCCAGGCACACTATCTTCTGCCCAAGGGCTTCTGGGAGCAGGAGAAGCCAGGATGAGCCCAAGTCTGCCCTGCAAGGGCTTGGTCTCTCTCTTTTATTTTTTGAAGACGATGTCTCACTCTGTCGCCCTGGCTAGAATGCAGTGATGTCGTCACAGCTCACCGCAACCTCAAACTCCTGGGCGCAAGCCATACTCCTACCTCAGCCTCCCGAGTAGCTGGGACTACAGGTGCACACCTCCACGCCCGGCTCATTTTTTCTATTTTTAGTAGAGACGGGGTCTCACTGTTGCTCAGGCTGGTCTCGAACTCCTGAGCTCAAGCAATCCTCCCGCCTCCGTCTCCCAGAGTGCTAGGATTACAGGTGTGAGCCACCCCGCCCTGCCCCTGCAGGAGCTTGGGTAAGGGAACTATGTTATCAGCTGCACAGCTATTGGCAGGAATTTTCCAAACAGGCACTCAGTTTGTATCCATATAAGCCTTGCA
>NW_012152788.1:0-326 GCF_000956105.1 Propithecus coquereli
GTTTTTTGCTACAAAAAATGAGATTAGCATCAATATCCACCAAGATACTTTAGTCAATACCTGGAAATCTCCTGAAACTCTTCCCTTCCTAAGATTATTTACATCCAATTAGAAATCAAGATCCCCAAATTCTGGTTAATTAATGTTTCTTGAATCTGCTCTCATTTTTCTTTGATAGTCACAACTTGGTTCAAGATGTCATTTCTTATGTAGATTATTGAAAAAGTTTATCTGCTCTCTCTTCATTTGATCTGGCAATTTACAACCGAACCTTCAAACTTATCATAAGAATGTCTAAATTATTCAACTAGTTAAAATATTTTGAT
>NW_012152788.1:11436-12033 GCF_000956105.1 Propithecus coquereli
TCAATAGCACAGTAGGGTGACTATGGTTAACGTATATTGTATATTTCAAAATAGCTAGAAGATTTCAAATGTTTCCAACACGAAGAATGGTAAATTCTCAGGGTGATGGATATCCTAAATATCCTGATTTGATCATTGCACATTGTATGCATGTATCAAAACATCACATGTACCCCACGAATATATACAATTACTACGTACCAGTAAAACAGTTAAAAAAAAAAAAAACCCATCAGCTCTATTTGTACAGTTTCCCAGAAAAAGTGAGCAATTGTGGAAAATAAAAGAAATTCAATCAGAATTATGAACGCGGGAGTTTGCAAAATGAAGGGAGAGTAGAAACAACACCGGTACACACAATATCAGATAATTTTTACCTTAAGCTTCAATTTGTTAGTAAAAAAATAATTCTAAAACCAACAATAACAAAAACACTATACTGAGTTGCAGATATTCAGACCTCTAAAGTGTTAGCATATGGTCTTATTTTTCTCAAGACCAGCCTAGTTTCATTAACTACCCCATTTTTCTATGGAAAATAAATAACAATAATCTTAAACTGTCTATTTATATAAGAATAGGAAGTTCAGCAAATTG
>NW_012152788.1:21739-22090 GCF_000956105.1 Propithecus coquereli
ACTTCAACACCCCACTGACAGCACAGGACAGATCCTCCAAGCAGAAAGTTAACAAAGAAATAATGAACTTAAACAGAAAAATACTCAACATCTTTAATCATCAGGGAAATGCAAATTAAAACCACAATGAGATATCAATTATCTTCAGTGAGACTGGCCTTTATCAAAAAGTCCCAAAACAATAAATGTTGGCATGGATGCGGAGAGATAGGAACACTCATCCGCTCTTAGTGGGACTGCAAACTAGTGCAACCTTTGTGGAAAGCAATATGGAGATACCTTAAAGAGATACAATTAGAAGTACCATTCAATCCAGCAATCCAATTACTGGGCATCTACCCAAAAGACCAA
>NW_012152789.1:0-1035 GCF_000956105.1 Propithecus coquereli
GGGAGTCTGAGGCACAAGGATTGCTTGAGCCCAGGAGTTTGAGGTTGCCACTGCAACTCTAGCCTGGGTAACAGAGAGAGACTCTGTCTTAGAAAAAAGAAAAACAAAAGACAAGAGACGAGATGAGATGAAATGAGACGAGAGAAGAAAAGAGAAAGAAGGAAAGGAAAGAAAGGAAAGGAAGAAAGACAGACTTCTATCAAAATGAATAAACTTCCGACAATAAGAAAAATTTAACTTCTCTGAAAAACTAACATGCATGCAATTACCCAAGCCATGATTGTCAAGTGAGATATTACTTGATAACAATAGAATATTGCAAAGAACTAGCTTTTATACATCACTTATAGCTCCTACACGATACTTTTAGAATTACAAGCAAAATAAATACCAAATTCTAATGATATACCTGGTCCAAGGAACTGGCAGCCCCTAGCCCTGACTGCTGCCCAAAGATTGGAAGAGAGTTGTTGAGGATTCTGGTGCTGGAGAATGAGCTCTGTAACTGTTCGTTCACCTAAAGATCGAGCTGCCCTCATGGCACGAATCCTCCCTTCTTCTTCCACTAGTTGACAGTGGACCAGAGTCACAAGCTTCCTCTGCATTGGGCGACTCAGAACACTCTGAGTAGTGCTATTCAAACCCACTCCTTTAAAAGAGAGTAAAGAAGTTATTTCTAGGTTTACAGTGCAATTTTACAATCCAAGAGTACTTCCTCTGATGGGTTGATTGACTTGTGGGTATGTGAACAGTTCTGGGTCCTACTAGAATATTTAAAATAAACAAATAAAACTACCCAAGTGAAGCCTAGTTAGCGTTTTAAAAGTATACAAACATATACATGCGTTATCTCATGTACATTTAACACTCATTATGACCTTAAATATACCATTACTCATTTCAATCATAGAGGAAGAAAAAAAAAGGCCAAACAACATTAATAATTAGTTTAAGACCCAAATCTTGAGGTCACAAGAATTCTGGCATATATTTCATAGTGGTTACTTTTGTAATTAAATAGCAAGCCTTTTCTGT
>NW_012152789.1:22785-24393 GCF_000956105.1 Propithecus coquereli
ATAGGCTGGGCGCGGTGGCTCACGCCTGTAATCCTAGCACTCTTGGGAGGTAGAACAGCTCTCTTTATCTCCAACATACATAGTATCAACTTTCTCTACATTTTAGCAATCAAAGTTCCATTACATTTATTCAGAAAATGATACACGGTAAATATATGGGACTTCAGACTCACACTCCACAAATTAACAGGGATTACCTAAATGAATTCTATCTAGCACTCAAAAACCTAACTCCTTTGGCTTTATGAAATCTTCTGAAGATACTGATTTCTAATTTGAGAATACTGACATAAAACTTCCAAAGTATTACCTTCAGCATTACCAGAATAACTTTCATATTTAGGTACCTAGGAATATTTGCCCTACTCTAAAAAACAGTTCCCAAAAGCTGTGCTCTATGGTTTGTCGCCCTTCTTATCTTTCATTTCAGTTCATGTAAACTAAGTAAAATTGCCTAAAGGAGCATCGCCTTTCTTACTGAGTAAAGTGCAATGGTTTTATGCATATTTTCCTCAATGTTAAGAAGTCCTTATGACTTACCTCTTAGGTTTCTCTAGTGATCTGCATAGCTAGGATTACTGAAAATCTACCACAAGATGAAACAGATGCTACTGTACTATGACTGAGAAACACTGTGCTACTAAAATAAATCTCCTAACATACTGAAATAAAGGATTTGCACAGTACCGAACAGAATTATACCTATTCAAATATGAAGGCAACGTTACTCAATTTTAATTCAACAGGTTTCACTGAGGCGGAAACTATACACATTCACAGAAATTAAAACGTATTAAGTCACCCATCTTACCTGAGCACCCACTAGCTGCAGCAATGCTGAATTCACAGGGAGGAGCTCAATGTCTGTATTGATAGTGGTCTGGTCAAAAGGGCAAGCCTTGCGGTGGAGTTTATTCAGGCACATCTTGCAGACAGTATGGCCACAGCCCAAGCTGATGGGCTTTCGAATTGTTTCGTCGAAAGTCTGAGTGCAAATTGGGCAGGAGAGGAAATCCGTCCATTGTGGAGCTTGTACGGGCATTGCTTCTGGAGTTACGATTCACTAACACATACACACACAAAAAACTAAAGCAAAGATTCCACTGGAATCAAAATCTTTGAAAAAAGTTTATCTTTTTTTTTTAAATATCTTCTGTAGATACAGTCAGCACATAGTGTGAAATATAACCTGGAAAATAAAGGAAAAGGAAAAACTTGAGAATGTCTTCCTTTTCAAATAAACTGTTGAAAGGAGCCACAAGTCCAGTCTCACCCTACAAACTTTTATACAACATTTACATCACAGTAATCCATCTCTTTGCACTTTTATAGAATTAGAGCCATAATAAAACACCTGATTTCATTCCTTAATTTTAGAGATGGGGAGCAGCCCCCAGAAAGATGAAACGACTTGCCTAAGGCGACACTTGAAATTAGGAATAAAGTTAGATCCAGGACAACCTAAGCCTCTCAAGTTTATCTAAGTCCCTGATTTTTTTTAATATTGAAAATTTAAACTTTTTAAGGAGGTTAGTAGTACTTTGTTTCTTGATCTGGATATCAGTTACATGGGTTTGTTCATTTGTGAGAATTTATCAAGCTCTTCAC
>NW_012152789.1:24443-24717 GCF_000956105.1 Propithecus coquereli
AATTTCTTCATATTCTTCCCAAGACTTGTTAATTTCTATGTTTTGATTATAACTATCTTGGTGGGTGTGAGGTGGTTTTGAGTGGCATTTCCCTAATGATTAATGATGTTGAGCATTTTCCCATGTGCTTGTGTTGGTTATTTGTATATCTTCTTTGGAAAAATATCTATTTAAGTCCTTTAACCGTTTTTAATCAGGTTTTTTTGTTGTTGTTAAGTTGTAGGAGTTCATTATATATTCTGTATATTAATCCCTCATCAGATATATGATTTAC
>NW_012152790.1:0-405 GCF_000956105.1 Propithecus coquereli
ATATTTTGGCAGGACATGGCAAAGACTTTTACGTTGACATTAAAAATATGTAAAATATCAAAACCTTGTTGGATGTTCTTATACTTATTTTATGTTTCAGTATTGTTTCTATTTTAAATATATACTATAGGTGAGTGGGGAGTGGGGAGTGGGGTGAGGCACCATGATCTTTTTAGCATGTAGGATCTCTTAAAATCTTCGTCTGGCCTTCATGTTTAAAACTTATTTTGGTCTTTATTATTATTATTATTGTTGTTACTTTTAGAAACAGGGTTTTGCTCTGTCACCCAGATTATGCCAATGGTGCAATCCATAGCTCACTGTAACCTTGAATTCCTAGTGTAATGATCCTTCTGCCTCAGCCTCCCATGTAGCTGGGACTACAAGTATGAGCCACCACACCTG
>NW_012152790.1:12150-12550 GCF_000956105.1 Propithecus coquereli
AATTAAATTAATGAAAAAGTATCTTTAATGCACCTTTATTAATTGTATCCTTATATAGGTGATCTTGATCATGTATTGCAGTTGTACATTGTTTGATTTGCTAGTTTCAGACTACTTTTTCTCCATAATGCAGATTTTAATAATAGTTTTGTAGGATAACAGAGAGATAAAATTTTACTGTTTAGGCTTTTTAAAAAATTTACGTATGCACAAAACAACAACTAAACTGAAGGTACAATTTTTGATCTGATTCCTCAACTGACAAGATTGGCATCTATTCATCTGTTACATCCACCATTTATCTATCTATCCCCTACATCTATCTTTTTTTCTGTTTGTCATATACACCATTTATTTTGTATCAGGAATAGGAAAAAAAGGGACATATATGTTTCCTTAC
>NW_012152790.1:14975-15292 GCF_000956105.1 Propithecus coquereli
TTGGATATTTATGGGATGATTTTCTCCCCCTTCTGGATCATCACTTCATCTTCTGCTGTGCCAAATCAGAATCAGAATGACTAATATTCTGAGAAGTATATAAAAATCAAATTCATCAAGGAACCAAGAATTTACTGAAGGCTGGTATTAATTTGGAAGTCTGCATTTTTACATGTGAGTTATACAGCCAGATCTTCATTGAAACATTACTGTTCCCTTTGCCAGTACTAGTTTTAGAATATGAAAATGAAAATTAAGTTAAAGAACAAAGAATTTAACCTTTCACAGGCTCAAAAAGCAACAATGATTATTTACTA
>NW_012152791.1:0-360 GCF_000956105.1 Propithecus coquereli
ATCACAAACTACAAAATTGGTCACGATTTAACATAACAGATCAAAATTATTCTTGTGTGCACACAATACCCACCTACCACCAACCAACTTTTATATAAGTCAATTGGAATCATATGTAAAAATGCTTAGAAAAAATGTTAACAAAACAGTTAGATTTTCTGAACATTATGGATATTACTTTATTTTTATTGGAACTGAGTTCTTATAATTAAATTAATCATAATCCTTGATTTATAAAATCCTTTTCTGATTGGCTCATGTATGGCCATGACTTATACATTTGTTTGCTAATTTGCTCATTTTTTGACCATGCATTTATTCATTCTTTCTTTTTTATTATAATATTATAATATTGAAAAT
>NW_012152791.1:2695-3250 GCF_000956105.1 Propithecus coquereli
TGAATAGTGAATACCAGTTATCTAAATAATGTACTGAGTATTGTCATTGCTGTTCCATCCAGTGTACCAGGAAGAAAAATCCTGCCTCGATTTTTGACATCAATATGTTGAGAATCCAGCGATCTTTTCTTCATGTGAATGTTTTTAAGTAAACATTTGAAATCTTCTTTTAAAATAATATCACAAACTACAAAATTGGTCACGATTTAACATAACAGATCAAAATTATTCTTGTGTGCACACAATACCCACCTACCACCAACCAACTTTTATACAAGTCAATTGGAATCATATGTAAAAATGCTTAGAAAAAATGTTAACAAAACAGTTAGATTTTCTGAGCATTATGGATATTACTTTATTTTTATTGGAACTGAGTTCTTATAATTAAATTAATCATAATCCTTGATTTATAAAATCAAGGATTTTCTGATTGGCTCATGTATGGCCATGACTTATACATGTGTTTGCTAATTTGCTCATTTTTTGACCATGCATTTATTCATTCTTTCTTTTTTATTATAATATTATAATATTGAAAATCTATCATTCAGA
>NW_012152791.1:6435-6758 GCF_000956105.1 Propithecus coquereli
CAAAAGTATCACATACCACAGAGTTTCTCCATAAGAATGTATGTGTAAAAATGCAAAACTATTTCACCAATAAAGTTTTAAAGGTTAGCAGGACATTGAAGTCCTGGGAAAATTATCAACCATTTTTTTTTAAGTTCATCTATTTTAACCCATAAGTAATTCACCGCCTTGGGAGCCAAATGAGGCCACATAAATAGCGAACTCCATAGTTCACCGATTGAATAGACATAATCTGCCGAATAGCAGGAATGCAGAACTTTCAATGGTCTCTCTTCCTCCACCCCTTTCAATGGTCTCTCTTCCAGGAAATGTCTCTGGAGCAG
>NW_012152792.1:0-499 GCF_000956105.1 Propithecus coquereli
TTTTCTCTTATAATTTTAGTTTTACCATTAATTTGCTAAGAAAACCTTTGTCTCAAAGGTAATACAAAGGTCAACACAAGACCAGTTTCAGTTGAAATCACCATAAAATGAGAAACACCACCACTCAATTTAGTGAGGGCTTCATGCCTAATCGTTAAGATTTCAGAACCCTTGAAATAAAGTAACTAATTTTTGCTATAAAGATCTACTTAGGTTCCTTTTTTTTATTTTCCCCTCAGGAGTAATTTCCCCCATTGTTTATAGGCCATACTATCACTCCAACTGATGTGCGCCAGGCTGAGCAAGACTATCCTCTCTTTAAGGCCATTGACTGTCTGGCTCATATCTTCCCAGTTGGATGGCAGGGAGGTGGGAGTCGCTGCATGCTTAAAAGCTCTTTCGGAATCTGCAGGAGTAGATAAAAACCATATGTAAGTAAGGACATATTCATTCACCTGACCTTAGGGCATGGGGTGAAGAATAAACAATTTAAATCATA
>NW_012152792.1:11229-11712 GCF_000956105.1 Propithecus coquereli
TCATCAGGAATATGCAAATTAAACCCACAATGAAGTACTATCTCAAACCCATTAAAATGACCAATATTAAAAAAAAACAGAAAATAACAAGTGTTGACAAGGATGTGGAGAAATTGGAACTCTTGTATACTGTTGATAAGAATGTAAAATTATGTAACCACTATTGGAAACAGTATGGAGGTTCATCAACAAATTAAAAATATAATTACCATATCATCCAGCAATCTTACTCTGAGTATCCAAAAGAATTGAAAACAGGATCTCAAAGACTTATGTTCATACCCATGTTCATTGCAGCATTATTCACAATAGCCAAGAGGTAGAAGCAACCTAAATGTCCATGGACAGAAGAATGGATAAAGAAAATGTGGTGTATACATTCAATGAAATATTATTCATGCTTAAAAAAGAAGGAAATCCTGTCACATAAAAGAATCTTGAGGACATGCTGAGTGAAATAAACCAGTCACAAAAAGATAAACA
>NW_012152792.1:13617-14343 GCF_000956105.1 Propithecus coquereli
ACAGGGCCATCATTGCCCCAAAAAAGAGATAACACTCCTCTATCAATTAAGAAAATATTGATCATTCAACTAGAAGATGCCATGAGCAAGATGCAAATAATTCTTGTAAACACGTTTTCTGCCCTGAAAAACCTCAGAGTAGCGATACGATGTGGTTATACACATAGAAATATAGCAGCACAGGTGGAGACGTAAGTATCAAACTAAGAAGGTAGATAGGCTCTAATTGACCTGAAATCCAAAGTCTGGGATCCAGGTGGTCAGAAAAGGCCTTAGGAAGAAGGAAGAACTAGTAGTGCTCTATGGAACATGGGCAATTTATGTGTTTAACTAGAGAAGGCTTTGTTTTAAAATTTTCTCCCTTGCTTATTTTTCCACTCACTCTTCCATTGGTAAATAAGCCAAACCACACCAAAATCATATTACATATAATATCCTAAAAAAGCCTTTAAAATGAAAAAAATTAATATCTATTGTGAGAATATTTAATATTTATGATAAAGAAGGCCAAACACTTATCATATTGGCTAAAATTCACTGTTTTGGGAGAGCTTTGGGGGCAGAGCCATGCACAGTATTGCATATTTCAGCCTGCCTTCTGCCAGTGCCTGCCCTTATGTGAGACCTTCTACCTTGGGATTGTTCACTAAAAATGTTATCATAATTATGCTTGTGAATGAGTAACAGGAGTCCCGCTTTTTTTGTCACACTGACTAGAAGCATATA
>NW_012152793.1:0-352 GCF_000956105.1 Propithecus coquereli
AGCTCTCATGGCTTCCAAAGTGAAGAGACGTGAGTTACATATGCTTCACAAGGCCCTGGGCTCAAAACTAGCGTGAGTTAGATACAACTCACATGCAGTTAGTGTATTAATTTTTATTTTCTGCTGTCATATTTTTAATTTTCAAGAACTCATTTTTGGCCTCTGTGTGTGTGTGTGTGTGTGTGTGTATGTGTGTGTGTGTGTGTGTGTTTTAAATAGCATCCTACTCTTGTTTCTTGGTTGCGGTATCTTTTCTGTTTGTCCGAGGACATTAATGGTAGCTTTCTCTATATAGTCAGCTTTTTTTCCCCTAAAGTGCATTGTTTTGTTTGTTGGTTTTGGTCTCTTTTAT
>NW_012152793.1:8712-10194 GCF_000956105.1 Propithecus coquereli
ATTTCTAGCTATCCTTGCTCATTGGTTCCCAAACTTGAGGATTAAAAAAAAAAGTAGAAATAAAAATTTGGATAAACTGAAAGTTTCCAGCTATTTTTAAATATACCAAGTGATCACAATAAAACAAAACTACCACTGTATTTTGACACCTCATTTAATAAAATTAAAAGGACAGCTTAACAGAATAGGAGGACAGATAATAAACTCAGAATTTAAACCTTGGATAAATTTAATTTTGTAAAAAATTCACCATATTAATTTTCTCCTTTTCTGGGAATTGCAGAAGTCTCTTGGACTGTGAAGTACAGGTGGATATCCCTGGTGTCTGTGATGTCTAATAGTACATCAATTATTAGAGTTTTGAGCTGCTTAGACTCCTTTGGACCTTCAGGCCAATGCATACTATAAATCATTAACATATTTTTTCCCTTAAAAATAGACAAAAAATTCCTATCATTTGTGTGTAGAGTGGATTGCATGGTAGACTATGTCTTTGTTTTTGTATTTCGATATGTGGAAATAACCTCACCAATCTTTTTAAAAGTTAACCTAAATAAAATTAAACATTTTTAAAGTATTGTAAATTACCTTGTATCTGAGCCACAGCTTTCCCCGGATGAGGGAAAATCTGTTTGCCTTTTGCAATGTTTTTATAGACATCAGTTGAGTATAAATAGCTAGTTTTGTAAAAATGCTATCAAATGTTGTGGCAGAGTGTTGTAGCGGCCAAGAACGTGGACTTTGGAGGCAAACTGCTTGTGTTTGAATCTGACTCCATCACTTCCTAGTTGTGAAATGTTGGACAAGTCCCTTTTAACCCTCTGTGCTTTGGTTTTCTCATCTGTAAAGTGAGAATAATAAAAGTACAGACCTTCTGGGGTCGTGAAGATTAAGCACAGTGTTTGGCATATAGAACACACTAAGTGTTGACAGTTTTATTATTTTTATTACTGTGGGACATTTAAAACTTGTTGACTTGAGCTTTGTTTCTAATATTGCTCGTTATTTATTCCAGGCTTAAGAAAAGAAATTGCTTTTTAGCACCTAAAAAGAGCAATTAAAAAAAAAGAAAGTCTCAAAATTTTTGTGTTTAAGTCTTAAGATTTTGTGATTACTTTTGATATTTAATGCAGCAGTATGCATTTTAAAGTCTACCTGTGGGATGTCAAATCAAGCACTTCACACATCTCAACTAACAAGTCCACAGGGACACTGCTTTGCTGAGATACATGCAATAAATTTTGAGAGGAAATTCCTTACAACAGGTGTTCACCTGTCTCTGGTTTTTGGCAGTTATTCATTTGGGTAAAGAATTTATGCCCCAAAATTATATGAGAATACCTATAAGAAGTAAATGTTCCTGATGAAAGTCTGATGCATTATTAAAAGTGTGTGCATGAAGAATGGGGACTGGAAGCCCAACCATGGAATAAGATCTGAGAGAAGAACCTCAGTGCAAATAGCCTGTCCTGGAATTTACCT
>NW_012152793.1:11832-12664 GCF_000956105.1 Propithecus coquereli
GGCATGGTGGCACGTGCCTGTAGTCCCAGCTACCTAGGAGGCTGAGGCAGGAGGATCGCGTGAGCCCAGGAATTTGAGGTTGCTGTGAGCTAGGATGACACCACGGCACTCTAACCCAGGCAAGAGAGGAGACTCTGTCTCAAAAAAATAAAAAAATAAATAAAAAATAAAGTGTAAGTACACAGAAACTAAAGATAACGAAAAGTTTCAATGGGCTAAGTATTTTGTACATTTACATGAATGGTATGTGTTTCGCTTTTCTCTTTTCCCCCCTCTGCATGTAAAGCATCTTGGCCCCACTCAGGCCCTGTGGCTTTGTAAGTAAGGAAAATAGAGGCGTGTGGTTCTCCATTTGCCTCTCCCTGCTCTCAGCTGAGCTCTCAGAGTTAGCTGCTGCTGTGCCTCTGTCCACCCCTGGAAGCAAAGAACATGATGGGGAGGTGGGGCAAGAAGTGGAAGCCAGGGCATAGGAGGAGGAGGAATTAGGGACATGGAGAGGCTTTGGATTGCTGTCCTTGACTTCCCAGCCAGTCCCCAGAGCCCTTTTAGAGATTAGAGACAGCAGCAGGCTGAGATAGGAGAGATAAAGCCAGACTGTATGTGCCCCATTCTGCAGCTGGAATGTTTTATGGTATCTGAGGTATACATTAGATCATCTTCAATTTTAAATTGGAAAAAGAAAGCCTTTTACTTGTCTAATCAGCCTTAGTATCAGAGTCTGTCAGAATGTATCATCGAGGTGCAACGCAGTGCATAGGAACATTTTTATGTCAGGATGCTGAGAGAGGAGATCCAATGATGGTGTGAAAGTAAATAGACTTCAGATCAATTA
>NW_012152794.1:0-994 GCF_000956105.1 Propithecus coquereli
AACTAGAGAAGAAGAGGTGGATTATGGATCCATTAAAAGAAAACAGAATGCCAAAACAAACAAACCAAAAAATCCTGTTAGTTACAACAAATCCAACTCCTTATTTCTAAATCTAATTACTTACAGCCAGGCAAGAATATTATTTTCATTTTTCACATCCTTATTAACTAGAAGTAACTACTATTTTAATATTTGAAATAAACCCATTTAGATCCCCAAGAGTTTTTCAAGATTATCATCTGCCCCCAGGAAATGAGTACTATGGGAAAAACAAAACAGTATACGAGTGTCTTTTCCTGGTCCTGATGATAATTGATAAATACATAAACATACTTAAACTGAAGATACAATGTAAATCCTCTATATATGCAGAGGCTTTACATTTCTATTGTTTTTAACTATTTGTCTGCATCAATATTGGTAGTACAGATTAAATTCCTGAAAAGTACGTGTTTAGAAGCACCTATCACAATATCATATGCAAGCAAAATTTAAAAAAATAAACAGACCTAGCGCAATACTAAGAAATGTTCTGATCCAGAATTTCCCAGATTATATCCATCTGTGGAATGTGGCTATGTATTAGTCTAAGATTTCTGCAGTCAAATAACAGACACTGCTAGGAAAGGCAAAATTAAACAACCCTCTTGTTATATGACTTCATAGAGCCTTTAACACACTATTTAAATCATTTCCCAATTTTAACTGATGATAGAACTTTTTCTTTTGCCAAAAACATCTCACAGGGCTGGTGTTTCACAGATTATATCTTAGATAACATTGATAATTTATATAAATTTGTAAACTTAAGCCTGAAGAAGATCAAGGGACTTGCTCAAAACCATAGAGCCAGAGAGAGAAAAACTGAAATCTGAGCACAGGTCATCTGCTTATGATCCAGAGATCTCGCTGAAACTGTTTCTAAGAATCCCCTTCTAAGAATCCCTTTCTAAGATCCACCCTTCATAGGTGGATCAATAAACATGCTTTGCTT
>NW_012152794.1:3669-4249 GCF_000956105.1 Propithecus coquereli
AGTATACGAGTGTCTTTTCCTGGTCCTGATGATAATTGATAAATACATAAACATACTTAAACTGAAGATACAATGTAAATCCTCTATATATGCAGGGGCTTTACATTTCTATTGTTTTTAACTATTTGTCTGCATCAATACTGGTAGTACAGATTAAATTCCTAAAAAGTACGTGTTTAGAAGCACCTATCACAATATCATATGCAAGCAAAATTTAAAAAAATAAACAGACCTAGCACAATACTAAGAAATGTTCTGATTCAGAATTTCCCAGATTATATCCATCTGTGGAATGTGACTATGTATTAGTCTAAGATTTCTGCAGTCAAATAACAGACACTGCTAGGAAAGGCAAAATTAAACAACCCTCTTGTTATACGACTTCATAGAGCCTTTAACGCACTATTTAAATCATTTCCCAATTTTAACTGATGATAGAACTTTTTCTTTTGCCAAAAACATCTCACAGGGCTGGTGTTTCACAGATTATATATTAGATAACATTGATAATTTATATAAATTTGTAAACTTAAGCCTGAAGAAGATCAAGGGACTTGCTCAAAACCATAGAGCCAGAGAG
>NW_012152794.1:7724-8034 GCF_000956105.1 Propithecus coquereli
TGTAGAACAATAAAACCTGCAGATTCCATTAGCTTTATTCTTTTACCTTTTTAGTCCCTTTTCAAATTAGCACTGACAAAAGGAGGAAAGAAAGATTTGACAAAGCAGAAAAGGGAACTTACGTGGTCTGGTTCCAGCTGGCAGTGCCGAGCTAAGGCATGAAGTAGCCTCTGAATGTAAGCTTTGAAGATGCCATGAATAACCTCATCATTCGTTTTGTACAAATGCTCTCCTAGTCGGTACCAAAAGTTAAAGGAAATTTCTACTACCTATCAGATTAAAAGAGAAATGATGATTTATTGGAATGGGA
>NW_012152795.1:0-717 GCF_000956105.1 Propithecus coquereli
ATTGAGCTTTCTAATTCAAATTATATATTTGTTATGTTATTTCAGAGCTGCCTGGTTATTTCCAGCAGTGCTGCTGCTTGCTCATCTTCGTGGTTCTCTTTTATTCCTTTAAACATTGTATACTCAGCCATTCTGTGTTCTGTATCTAATCATTCTAATGTGAATATCTGCAGTCTAAATAATTTGTTGTTTCTGTTTACTCTCACTCATTGTGGATTGCCTTTGGTGTGTTTGGTAATATTTAAATGTGAACTCTTATTTTCTTAATTTTAATTTGAGGGAATACTGAAGGCCTAAATTTCCTATTTGCTTTTCTTCAGAGAGATTTTCATCTGGTTTTTCCAGAAGTCAGGGGACACTACTTTTGTCCCCTCAGGAGTGTCTGACTCGTGTGGGAGCCCCCGTTTGAGGTCATCCGCTGACCCTGTATCAGGCTCAGTGTCGGGATCACATAGCGCTATTGGCATCTGTCCTCAAGAGCATCCTGTGTTGCCCATCTGCTCACCACTCAGTGCTCTTAGTTTCTAGCTTTGATTTAAGCACTTAAGCTCAAGTTTTTTCAAATTTTTTTTTTGCGTGTGTGTGAGTGAGTTGTCCTTAAAGACTTTGCCTAATTTATGAGAGTCCATCAGTACATCAAACTTATGTTACCCAGGGTAGAGTTATCCTGTAGGAGTAGCCCCCTTGCCCCGAAATATCTACTCTTCCATAATACCA
>NW_012152795.1:11266-11615 GCF_000956105.1 Propithecus coquereli
TAACATTTTGGTGACCATCCCTACATGCATTTCTTTTGATAATATACACTACATATTATTTTAAATAAATGATACATGTTCATATTTTTATTGTGTCTACATTTTTAAATGCCCTTTCCTCTCCTGCTTTCTCTTCCTCTGTTTTTACCCACCCTGCTCACATTCCTGAAAATAACAGCAGGAGGTGTACTCCCCTTCCATGCAGTCTTCTCCATGTTTATATGGTCAAATGCAATGACTCTCTCAGCTTTAGTTTTCTTTGTATTTATTCTTCTTGAACTTCTTTGGTGTTCTTGGATATGTAAGTTAATGCTTTTTAAAATAAGTAAATAAATAAATAAATATATAT
>NW_012152795.1:12998-13381 GCF_000956105.1 Propithecus coquereli
AGAGCCCTGATTGATAGATCATAGAAACTTGTATGTCTCCCATTGCATTTCCCTTCTTTAAAGATTTAATCCCCTCAATTTCTGCCTGGTTTTGCCATTCTTTATGATGTAAAATAGTTTTTATGCATTTTTTCCAGAGTATATAATTATTAGCTGCATGATGGTTAACCTATTTTGACATCGAAAAATCTGATTGCTTTCAATACTATCAGGTAACTGCATTCCTGAGATAAATCTATTAATAATTTGAGCATTAGTATAGTATATGTTGCTTATATTTATTTGCTGATATTTGCCTTACAATTTTTACATTGAGGTTCAAAATTAAAATTTCCATATAATTTTCCTTTCTTGTACCAACCTTGTTAGGTTTTAGAATAAAG
>NW_012152796.1:0-703 GCF_000956105.1 Propithecus coquereli
CAGTGTGGTGGCTCATGCCTGTAATCCCAGCCCCTTGGGAGGCTGAGGCAGGATGATGACTTGAGACTAGGAATTCAAGACCATCTTGGGCAACACCTCGTATTTACAAAATACGAGATCCCATATTTACAAAAAATTTAAAAATTAGTGGGGTGTGGTGGCCCATGACTCTGGTCCTAGCTACTTGAGAGACTGAGGCAGGAGGATTGCATGAGCTCAGGAGTTGGAGACTGCAGTGAGCCATGATTGCACCACCGCACTCCAACCTGGGCAACAGAGTAAGACACTGCCTCCTAAAAAAAAAAAAAAAAAAAAAAGTACAGATCAGTCCTTGAATATCCCAAACCTCAGAAATAGACCAGAGTCATGTCAGAAAGACAGGCCCTAAGTTGAGTTTCTGGCCTTCGTATCTCAGGAAATGTCCCTGCAGAGACTTGGGGTAATAAGTGAAAAGGCAGACTCTTGGCTGTGCAGGGGTCATTCTGTTGGTCCTTTCAGAAACCTTCCCTCCTGTTCTGAGCCAGGACGATTTTCAGTGAACTTCTGCCCTCAAGAGGCCTCCCCCCAGATTGGACAGGAGACACTGGCCCTTTCTGTACACACCCTCGGCTGTGAAGAGCAAAAACCAAAGGCATCTGTAGTCCCTGGGATCCAGTGCTGTGTATGGCCGAGTGTGGGCCACAAGGCTGAATGTCCCGACTTG
>NW_012152796.1:3413-21269 GCF_000956105.1 Propithecus coquereli
CCCTGCCTGTGCCCCAACCTGGCTTGTAAAGCCTTCAGTGTAGGTGGGAGGATAACTCTTGTAACAGAGGAAAAAGCCTGAAAAAGGGTAAATGTATTACAAGCTGTCTCTTTAAAGCACCCCTCACTATTTTGGGGAATTAAAACCTGCGTCCCTGCCTCAGGCCAGTGGTCGGGAGGGGCAGAGGAGTATCTTTTGTTCTTTATACCACAGGAGATGGCTCAAGGGAACTGTCTGGGCAGAAGTCATGAGATTGTCTTCACTGGAGATGGGGTCGATCAGAACCATCAACAGTAGTTAAACAACAATAGCCTGAGGCTGAAAGTCCTCCCTTTAAAATCTCTGTATTTCTGCTTATAGAGAGGACTGTGGTACTTTAAGATGCGAGTTGCCATACTCCTCATTTGCCAGCAAATTAATAAACTCCCCTTTCCTTCTCCTCAAACCACCTGTCCTCCTTCTTCTGTCCTCCTGCAGGTTTAGGGACAAGTGCTGGATTTTCGGTAACAGAATGTGGCGTCCCTGGCTGGGCCCAGCTGCGCCCAGTGGAATAGCACCCCACAACTGCTGGAAGCAGCAGGGAGCAACCCCGGGTCCAGCTGTGGGTCTCCACTGGTAGGAGCACCTTCTTTTTGAGGTGAGAGAGTAAGGGGAGACTCCAGCAGCTCCAGAGCCTGTTTTAGCTCTAAGGAAAGAATTCCTGTCTCTTTCCCTGTGAAGCAGATGCAGCTCCTACAACCTGAACTGAGTTGAGGAGAAGGAAATGAGTTTGGGAAGTGTCCAGACACACACCAGGCCATCGTCTAAGTTCCCCAGCATGCAGGCTGAGACCCTTGATTCTACCCTTTTGGGAGGTTTTCAGACCTTTCTGTTGGACTTGTTTTGAGGTCCTGTAGGGGTGGAAGTCATGAGGTTGAGTGGAACAAGGGAACCTGGTTTGGATTTGGAGCTGATTTGCGGTTCCCAGGGAACCTGGGGGCTTAGGATATGTTGGTTCTCGTTTGAGAGAAGTTGGTTGTCGTTTTGGGTGGTTCCTCTTTGTTTTGAAGGCCTTGGCATTTTAGATTGTTTGTGTTGGGAATTCCCTAATATTGTCTCTGATTGTTTGTGAATTTTGTTGTAACATGGGAGGTTCCATTTCTGTTCCATCTGAAAATCCCTTAGGGAAGAAAGAAAATACTGCTTGGCCAACATATGTGTTGGAGTGTGAAGAGAAGTGGCTATTGGATGAAACCTTAAATTATTATACTGTCTTCCAACTGGAATTATTTTGTCAAAGTTCAGATAATTGAGACAAGATCCCACACGTACAATCTTTCATGAGAGCGCATAAAGGCCTAGGATAAAGTTAATGTAAAGGAGAGACCTCTACTGGTGGTGGGTGGGATAGTCAAGAATTAACCAGGTTGGAGCACATGAACCCTTTACCCGCTGCCCCTCCCCCAGCTTCCCACTCATTGAGGAAGGAGCTGCAGGCTTGGCCTTGCTCAGGCTCACACTGCTGGGGCCCTGCTGCCCTGCCCATTATGGGCCTTTGTGATGCTTTGTTTTAATTAAACAGGCAGATTCCCCTGGTCCCACCAGTTCTGGGTCAGCTTCTGGGCGCTGGCCCAGCCCCAGGGGCAGACCAGGCAGGAGGGGGGACCTGCAAGGGGGAGCGCAAGTGCGACAAGTCAGGGAGGCAGCAGGCCTGCTGCAGCTGGGGTGATCCTGTCAATGGAAAAAAAGCAAACTCTGTAAAATAATTTTAAAGAGATTTAATCTGAGCCAAATTTGAGGACCAGGACCCAGAGCCACACCCAAGAAGCCTGAGCAAGTGGACTCGGTGTGGCTGGTTACAGTTTGGTTTTATACATTTCAGGGAGACAGGAATTACAGGTAAAGTCATAAATCAATATGTGGGAGGCATACATTGGTTTGGCCAGGAAAGGTGGGCCATCTCGAAGGGGGGGGCTTACAGGTTATAGGTGGCTTAAAGATTCTTTGACTTGTAATTGGTTAAAGACATGAAGCTTTGTCTGAAGGCTTGGAATGTTCTAACATAAGGAGTTTATCTGAGACAAGCCATCAGACATATGCTTGTTGTGTAAATTGAGGACCTGCAGGTTTGTCTTGCATCCCCTTAGGCCTGTTAATGGGTTACAAAGGATGTCCCCAAGAAGGGAGGGGGCATGATGAGGCATGTCTGACCTCCCTCCTCCTGGCTGGCAATTTAGTTTTAGGATATTCCTTTGGCCATGAAGGGGTCCATTCAGTCGGGGGTGGGGTGAGTCTTATGATTTTATTTTACCTGCTGGAGGCCCATGTGGATCCTGGTGGGGCAACCAGAGAGGGGCCGGGAGGGCGTGAGTGGCTTCAGTCCCATACACTCTAGGTTATGACTCAGGGGAGGGAATGGTCTGTCCTTCTAAGACCCAGCGGGGAACTCAATTTGGCCAGAGGGCACCCATAGACGGGGCAGGGCAATTTCTAGTACTCAGAGACAAAGGAGGGGCCGGGCCAGAGCCCCCTGCCTCCCTAGTAGCTCCAATCCAAATATTCCCCACAGGAGCCCCAGGTAAAATTGACTGTGGGGACTCAATTCTTCTTTTCAAATTGACACTGGAGCTACATTTTCTGTCCTCCCAAATAACTTTTTCTTAGTACAGGTGCCACGACCAGTGGCATACTTGTAAAGCCACTGGACAATATTGTGGGAGGGTGGCCTCCTTGCCTCCGGGCAGTAGCAGCTATTTGCAATTTGTTATTAAAGACTGTATCTATTCTTAATACTGCCACCCTGTTACAGCCCAAGAGAACGTGCCTTTGCAGCATGGCTGATTAGACGTTCTAGAGGCTGTCTATTCTAGCAGGAGGAATCTGTCAGATCGGCCAATGCCAGACCAGGCGGGGATATTTTCACTGGTGGGAGCAGCTTTATGGACGGCAAAGGACTGGATATGTGATGGTCACGGTCACGGGACACACTGCCGCCTGGGACTTCAGCCCAGGAAGCTGAGCTGATTGCTTTAACCAGAGCTCTTCAGGTACCCAGAAGAGGAAGAGTAGACATTTATGTGGACTGTAACTGTGCTTTTGTGGTTGTGCATGCTCACTGTAAGGCTGGGGGCAGGCACCCCTCCCCTCCCTAGAGAAAAGGAGGAGCCCATGAGTCCTGCCCTAGACTGTAACAAAGAACTCTCCACTTTGCGCGCCAAAAGTTCGCGCCGAAGAAAAACCCCCATCCACCAACTCTAAAACCTTTATAAGCCCGCTCAACGCTTCCGGTGCACGACTTCTCTGGCCCCCTCTCTCAGGACCAGTGAACCTCGCCCGGGAGCACTCTCTTTCCCCTTCCTCCAATAAAGCCTTGTTGCTTGCCCTTTTCACTCTGCTCGTCTTTCTTTCTCTGCCGCCGCCCATCCAAAAACCTTATGTTTGGTGCCGAAACCAGGGAAGGGCCAATGGCGCCGTCGGGACCGTGGTCTCCGGGCAGCGGCCCCCCCCTTCCGTGGACCCTCCGGACAAGGATCTTCAGCCACGCCCCAGGTCCCTGATTCTCTCTCGGCCTGGGTGAGTCACTCTGTGTTATCTCAACCTGAATCCCCCACCGGGAGTCTCTGTTCCCCCCACCAGATCCTGTTCTGGTCCGTTAAACCATGGGCCCACATCAGAGGCTCTCCCATTCTGGGGCTTGAGGCTATCCGGGGATGCCTGATTTCCTCTCTCCCCCTTTCCGTTCCGGCACACTAGTCTCGGGGAGACGTCCCCAGACTTCTGTGGCCTCCAGAGTCAGGAAACTGTTCCTGTCTGTTTCCCCCATTCGGGTTGGGGCGACATGGGTAACCAATCTTTTAAAATTCCTCGTGAGATGCCCCTGGGGTGTCTACTGGCCAATTTAAAGGCCCTGGATTTAGACATCCGGCCCAAGCACCTCATTTTTTACTGCCTGGCCAATGTATAAATTGGACAATGACTCTCAATGGCCTAAAAATGGGACTTTTGATTTCAATGTCTTACAAGACCTTGACAATTTTTGTCACAGAAATGGCAAATGGTCAGAGATCCTATATCCAAGCCTTTTTCTGTTCATGCTCTTGTTATCTCTCTCTCTCTCTTTTTTCTCTCTCTCTCTCCCTGACACTGTCCTCTCATCACCTGGCACCGTCTCTTCCTGTCTCTCCAGATGCCTTCTCAACTCTGTTTCTCTTAACTCCTTAAGATCTCCCTACACGGCCCCCAGGCTATCTGCACCCTCCAGGCTTTCCTCTACTGGGTTCGTGCTCCACCTCCCAGGCGCAGCGGGCGAGACAGGCAGGTGGTGCGCCCTCTGCGGACTAAAGAGGCCTCAGGATCCCACCTCCACCGGCCAGCGGTGCCGGCCTTCACCTTCATTGCGCTGCGGCCGCTCTCATGCGGGCCCCTGACTCGGGCACGTTCTACTTGCACTCCCGCCCCTCCCTCGGTCAGACCTGTAACCCTGCGCAGGTCCTCCTGACTCACAACTCTCCTCTCTCTCCAGATCCCTCCCCAGCACTCCTCTCAGACCTCTCTCCAGCAGCCTCCGCCTCTGCCCTGGCTGCCAGGGCCGCGTCCGGTCAGGTGCCGCAGCAGGGTCAGCGGGGGTGTAGCACGGCAGCTCCAGCGGCTCCGGGGCCACGGCGGGTGCAGGGCAGGATGTACACGCTGCTGTCGGGCTTGTACAAGTACATGTTCCAAAAAGACAAATACTACATCCTGATCCTTGGCCTTCTCAGAATCCCCAGGCTCTCTCAGCCACCCTCCCGTTAGACCCCCACCTTACCCTGGTCACTCTCCGCCTGAGCCCTCTGCTCAACCCACTGCACCATCCCCCCAGTCGCCCCCACAGTCTCCTATCAGCCATCACACCCGCTCTCGCACACTCCCCTCCAATCGTCCTCTCATCTGCCTGCTGCATAAAGTGGCCAGACCGAGGAGGTGTTACAGTGTGTCCTTGCCGGCCTCCAGGCTGCGGCTCATCACGCCATAAATTAACTCAGAAAAATCACTCAAAGGGCAGACAAAAACCCCACGGCCTTCCTCAGCCGCCTTACAGACACTCTTATCCAATATACTCACCTAGACTCTACCTCCCCCGCACGAGCTACTATCCTTGCAACCCACTTTATTACCCAGTCATTTCCTGATATCAGAAAGAAACTCAAAAAGGCAGAGGAGGGCCCTCAGACCCCTATCCAAGACCTGGTAAACATGGCATTTAAAATCTTTAATTCCCGAGATAAACAGGCAGAGGCCCAAAAAGCCCGCGTTCGCAAAAAGGCACACCTGCAAACCCAAGTCTTGGTTGCAGCCCTGTGGCCAGCGGGACCTGAGAAGCCATCGACCTCATCTAAGGCGACCAGCTGCCCTCCACCAGGCACCTGCTTCAAGTGAGGTAAGAAAGGCCACTGGGCCAAGCAGTGCCCGCAGCCACATCCACCCACCAGGCCTTGCCCAGCATGTGGTCAAGAGGGACACGGAAAAGTGACTGCCCCTCGGGACAAAAGTCCGGAGAGCCAGTCCTTCCATCTCTAGACCTGCCGATGGAGGTTTTGGGTCTGGCTGCCAAAGACTAAAAAGGCCCCAACTTGGCGACCCCGATCACCCTGTCCGAGCCCAAGGTGACAATCAAGGTAGCGGGTAAGGCAGTGTCCTTTCTGGTGGACACAGGGGCTACCTACTCTGTCCTTCCTTCTTTTTCAGGCCCTACTTATCCTTCCTAGGTGTCGGTCATGGGTACTGATGGCAATCCCTCTCAGCCCCCCACCACCGGTCCCCTAACCTGCCTAATAGATGGCCACCCCATCACCCATTCCTTCCTTATCACGCCCTCCTGTCCCACTCCACTATTGGGAAGGAACTTATTAACCAAACTGGGCACCACCCTCCACTTTTCCTCTGAAACTTCCACCCTTCTTCTTCTATCTGTCTCCAGATTCCTCAGTTTCATCCACAGCCTCCCCCCCCTTACCAAGCCCTACATAACCTCTTCCACCTGAACTCGTAGATCCTCAGGTTTGGGACACCTCCACCCCAGTGGTGGCCACACGCCACACCCCCGTCCTCATTCGACTCAAAGACCCTTCATCTTTCCCTTCCCGCCCACAGTTCCCTATTTCACCAACCCACCGCAGACGTCTAAAACCCATTATAGAACGTCTCCTGCACAAAAAACTCTTAATTCCAACCAACTCCCCCTATAACACACCCATACTCCTGGTAAAAAAGCCAAATGGCTCCTACCGGCTAGTCCAGGACCTCAGACTCATTAACGAGGCAGTTGTATCCATACACCCTGTAGTGCCTAATCCCTACACTTTACTTTCTCCTATTCTGCCCTCCACTACCCACTTTTCTGTCCTAAAGATGCCTTCTTTACTATCCCCTTAGACCCAGCCAGCTACAATCTCTTTGCCTTTACATGGGAAGATCCTGACATAAACACATCCAGGCAACTTACTTGGACTGTCCTGCCCCAGGGGTTTCGGGACAGCCCCCATCTATTTAGGCAGGCTCTGGCCCAGGACCTACTTCAATGTCCCTTACAACCTAGCACTGTCCTCTAATACGTTGATGATCTACTGCTCTGTAGTCCCTCTCTACAACACTCCAAAACTCACACTGCCTCTCTACTCAACTTTCTTGCCTCTAAGGGCTATTGGATGTCCCCCTCCAAAGTTCAGCTGTCTACGCCCACTGTCACTTACCTTGGACTTCGTCTCACCCCCACTTCCCATCATCTCACTGTGGATCACCAGCAGGCTCTTCGCGACCTCCAGCCACCCACCACTGCTGAGCAAATTCTGTCCTTCCTCGGGTTCGTTGGTTTCTTCTGACACTGGATCCTCAACTTTTCTCTCCTGGCTAAACCCCTCTATGGGGCAGCACGTGATGCCTCCGCTGGCCCTCTATTAAACCCTCAGGCTGTCTGCCGCGTGTTTCTAAAGCTTCGTGATGCTCTCCTACAAGCACCCCCTCTAACACTCCCTCATCCTAAAAAACCCTTTTACTTTTACACAGATGAGCGCCAAGTCCTGGCCCTCAGCGTCCTCACCCAACCTTTGGGCTCTGGAACCCACCCACCTTTACTCTGATAGCTTATTTATCCAAACAACTGGACACCACAGTCCGTGGTTGGCCACCCTGTCTCCGGACACTGGCCGCGGCGGATACTCTCGCTAGGGAGGCACTAAAACTTTCCCTGGGACAGGATCTACATGTCTTTTCTACCCATCGCCTCCAAGACCTCCCAACTCACCATTCGCTGGCGCTCCTCACTCCTTCTAGATTACAGGAATTCCACCTCCTGTTTGTGGAAAATCCCACCATTACCTTAACACAGTCTCCAACCTTAAACCCTGCTACTCTACTTCCCACCCCATCCTTAACCCTGTCCTCTCACTCTTGCTCTGAGTTGGTCAAAGCCGCCACCACCTCCAGGCCCGGCCTAGCAGACCGATCCCTCCCCAGGGCAGACTTAACATTGTTTGTTGATGGCAGCTCGTCCCTGGGAGATGACGGCAGGCGCCGGGCAGCCCATGCCATTGTCTCAGCCTCTCAGGTTATAGAGGCATCTCATCCCGCCTCCCCAGGGCACCACCTCCCAAAAGGCGGAACTGATTGCTCTTACCCGAGCCTTACATCTAGCCAAAGGTAAAACTGCCAGTATCTACACCGACTCTAAATATGCTTTTATGATAGCTCACTGCCACGCTGCCATATGGAGAGAACGAGGCTTTCTCTCCACCAAGGGCTCCCCTGTTGTCAATGCCGCTCTCATTTCCCGTCTCCTCCAGGCCCTTCAGCTGCCCACCCAATTGGCCATCATACGCTGCAAGGGACACCAGACAGACAGGTCCCCTGTCACTAAGGGGAAAAACTATGCCGATGCAGTCACCCGCAGCCTAACATCCCCAAAACACCCTAGTCCAGCTCCTCTTCTTTTCCTTTCCATTCCTTCTCTCCAACCTCGCTACACTCCAGAAGAACGCGACAGACTTCTCGCTGAAGGGAGCTCAATCACCACTGAAGGGTGGGTCATACTAGATGGCACATTGGCCCTCCCTAAGGCACAAGCCCTAGAACTCATTGGCCAGGTACACTCTTCACTACACATTGGCACCAAGGGCCTCTTCCACTCCTACAGCCTCTGTTTTCACACCCTTCACTAAACTCCATTACCAAAACTGTCTGCTCAGTCTGTGACATTTGTGTGTCTGTCAATCCTCAGGGGGGCCTCAAACCCCCCCATGTCTACCCATCAAATGCGGGGACACCTCCCTGGACAAGACTGGCAGGTTGATTTCACTCATATGCCACCTCACAAACGCTTCAAATATCTTTTAACACTGGTAGATACCTTCATGGGTTGGGTTGAAGCTTTCCCCACTACTAACAAAACTGCTGGAATTGTGGCCTCCACTCTCATTACAGAGATTATTCCTCACTTTGGCCTTCCTTCCTCCATTCAGTCTGACAATGGCCCTGCTTTCATTTCTAAAGTTGTTCACCATTTCTGTGAGGCGCTCGACATAGAGTGAAAACTTCATGTTCCCTACAGACCCCAGTACTCAGGAAAGGTTGAAAGGGCTAACAGGTTAATAAAAGACCACCTCGCCAAACTCATTATCGAGACCCGCCAATCATGGCTTGGCCTCTTGCCCCTGGCTCTCACCCGGATCGGGGCAGCTCCTCGATATCCTACTTATCTGAGCCCTTTTGAGCTCATGTACCGCCGGTCTTTTCTCATCAACCATCATCTTCCAGCCCAGCTCCCACCTTTGGCCTCCTATCTCCCATATCTCTCTCTCCAAAGGCAACTTCTCCATGCCCACGCGGACAGGTACCTGCCTCAGCCGCCGGAGACCGACTCTGATATCTCACACACGGGTATACACCCCGGCGACTTGGTACTTCTTAAAACTCTTCCACCCTAAGCCCCTTGAGCCTGGTGGACGGGGCCCCATACAGTCGTTTTAACAACACCTATGGCTGTAAAACTTCTAAATGACCCTACCAGTTCTTGACATCATACCTCACACATCAAAAGGTCCCCACCTCAAGATGCTTCCCCATCCTATTCCTGCCACCAGGTAGGTCCCACTAAACTCTGTCTCACGCGGACTTCTATATCTCTGGCCCTTCCAACGGCTGCTCCTGATTCAATTTATGTCTGAAGATTTAAGGTACACGAGTTGCTCCCCTCGGGACTCACCCGCTGCATCAATACATCCACCCTGGGTCCTTGTTTCCCTGTCATAGTAATCCCTCAATTAACTCTATGCGATTTTCCAGATCACCTACAAAGTGCTCTAGAGACCACGTCTGCTTCGCTGGCCTCACTACAAAGACAACTAACTTCACGCTGGCTCAGTTCCTCCAGCGCGGCCTATAGGAGCTATCTCGAGTGGCAGTAAACCAACTACTTCTTCATCCATACTCCCCCCAAGCAGTCACCCCTCCACCAGCTGACTCCAGCCCATAGCCCCTAACTATGATGTCCCCTCACAGCAGGAAGCAGTCAGAAAGAGTGGCGCCCATCATATCATAACCCAAAGGCCGGAATGTAAGGCTGGTGGTGGGCACCCCTCCCCTCCCTATAGAAAAGGAGGAGCCCATGAGTCCTGCCCTAGACTGTAACAAAGAACTCTCCACTTTGCGCGCCAAAAGTTCGCACCGAAGAAAAACCCCCATCCCCCAACTCTAAAACCTTTATAAGTCCGCTCAACACTTCCAGGTGCGCGACTTCTCTGGACCCCTCTCTTGGGACCGGTGAACCTCGCACAACCTCGCCCGGGAGCATTCTCTTTCCCCTTCCCCCAGTAAAGCCCCGTTGCTTGCCCTTTTCACTCTGCTCATCTTTCTTTCTCTGCCGCCGCCCATCCAAAAACCTTACACTCACGTGCCGTTTGGAGGGAAGGGGGCTCCTGACGGTGGGAGGTGGGGCCTCGGAGCCTTGATGCCCCAGCTGGATTTAGATCCCTTTTGGTGAGGCTAGAAACTGGAGCTCTGACATTTGGGATGGCACAGCTACGTGGAGACAGAATTCTCATGGACTCGTTCTGCCCAGGGCCTTGGTTCAGCCCTTTGTGGGGCACCTGCATGAACGCACACATTGGGAGCGTGACGCCTTGACGGATTTGGTGGGACTTTGTCTGAGAGGACCTCATTTGGAACAGACTGTGCTCACAACGGTCCAAAGACTGAGGGGCTGCCTGCTGCCCAGGGAGCCCAGCATGTGGAGACCCACCCTCTAGACTGATGATTGGTAGTTTCACTCAGTGCCCAAACTTGTATTGGTAGATGCCTTTTCAGGCTGGGCAGAGGCTTATCCTACCTTAATGGAGAGAGCGTTTGAAGTTACCAGAATCCTTCTGAAGGAACTTACTCCAAAATGGGCTCCAACTAGATGCTGCCAGCCCAGGATAAGGCCTTCGCTGAGTTGCTGTGCATATACACCAGCACGGAGCAGGCACAGACCTCAGAGGATGATGGGATGACAGGCATCAGCAGTCCAGGGAAAGAGGCCAACCCAATGGAGAATGGCATGCAGGTGGTGGACACCCTGGGCAGGCAGCTGCAGAGACAGCTCAGCAGCTCCTCCTCGCACAGCAGGACAGCAGCAAGCTTGGACTGACAACCCCATTGTCAACAGGACCCAGAAGCACATTCCACGAGCCCTAGGCAATTCGCAAGAGTGATAACAGACCCTCCTTTGTACTGGAGGTAACCCAGCAAGTAAGCAAAGCCCTGCGCCTAGAATGGAAACTGTGTGCATCCTGGAATTGATGCAGCAGACCCAGCCAAAGTGGGATGAGGTGTCACCACTTGCCCTCCTCTGGATAAGGGTAGCCCCTGCAAGCTTAAGTTAAGCCCCTGAGAAATAGTTTATGAGAGACCCTTGCTAGCACCCCGAGGTGGGTATGGTAATATAACCATGAGTAAAGAAAGCAGAGTAAAGCAATATGTCAAACGAGGGGATCAGACACTAACCACTATGCTTGAGTTTGCCTCTTTCAGGTCCCCACCCCAGGTGGAAGCAGAGAAGTAGAAGGGACCCTCTGAAGTGCCTCTAACAACTCACACTTTGCTGAATTGGTTAGAAGTAAAACCTTGGGTCCATCACACCAAAGTAAAGAAGTGTCCCAAGGAAGAAGTGGACCCAAGCTCCCAGTGGAGGGGCTGGCCTTTAGGTGATCTAAAGTATCTGTTTAAGCCTTGGGTTATTTGTTCTGTCTATAGAATAGAGGAACAACTCCTTAGTGAGGATTTCCCCAGGCTGTCAGCTCTTCTACTGATGTGTCTTGATGCAGAGTTTGTCATCCAAGACCTCATTCGGTGTGAGTATTCCTGTACATGATTCTGAATTGGCAGCACCGGTCTCTCCATCACCTACAGGGCGTGACTAAAAGCTTTGCACTCAGAGGGCCCATGTTTCTTTCTTGCCCAGCCCCGTATCAGACCTTGTGTGCAAAGTGACAGTAAGGACTCACAGTCCTACTGGTGTACCAGGCAGGATAAAATGTCTCTCATCAGATATCCTCCTCCATCTCGCCTTGTCAGTCCTCATGGTAGGAGCTGTTGCTTATACCTTTTTTACCTGGTCATCTGCTGCATTCTTTATCCTTTAAAATATATTGTTGAAGCTTTCAATGACACAAAAAACTATAAACGTTCTATCTAAAGCATCACTCCAGTTCAGCAGAAAGTACCTCGATGACCACCTGGCCCATCCTCCCATAGCTATGGAAGGATAAAATTGATAGTGGAATACGTAATGGCAGGAACCACCTGAAAACGGGCAAAATGTATTACAAGCTGTCTCTTTAAAACCTCCCCCACTCTTTTTGGAAATTGAAACCTGCCTCCCTGCCTCAGGCCACTGGTCAGGAGAGGCAGGGGAGTGTCATTTGTTCTTTGTGCCACAGTAGGTGGCTCAATGGAAGTGTTTGGGCAGAAGTCCTGAGATTGTCTTTGCCAGAGATGGGATCAATCAGAACCATCAACAGTAGTTAAACAATAATACCCTGAAACTGGAAACCTTCCCCTTAAAAACTCTGTATTTCTCCCATCCAAGTACTAACCAGGCCTGACCCTGCTTAGCTGCCGAGATCAGACAAGAAAAGCTCTGTGTTTCTGCTCATAGGTAGGAAAATGGTACTTTAAGATGGGAGTCTTTCCCTCATTTGCCAGCAAATTAATAAACCTCCTTTTCCTTCTCCTCAAATCACTTATCCTCATCCTTCTGATGCAGCCTCAGGACAAGTGCCAAACTCTCAGTAACACTCCTCTGACATGGTCCTTCAGAGACTCAGTTGTGTGGACACTGGTTGAGAGGTGTATTAACTTTTTTTCTTTTCTTTTTTTTTTTTTTTTTTTTTGAGACAGAGTCTCACTGTGTTTCCCGGGCTAGAGTGCCGTGGCGTCAACCTAGCTCACAGCAACCTCAAACTCCTGGGCTCAAGCAATCCTCCTGCCTCAGCCTCCCGAGTAGCTGGGACTACAGACATGCGCCACCGTGCCCGGCTAATTTTTTCTATATATTTTTAGTTGTCCAATTAATTTCTTTCTAATTTTAGTAGAGACGGGGTCTCGCTCTTGCTCAGGCTGGTCTCGAACTCCTGAGCTCAAACAATCCACCCACCTCGGCCTCCCAGAGAGCTAGGATTACAGGCGTGAGCCACCGCGCCCGACATTCTTTTCTTTTTTCCAATGGAGTCTCACTCTGTCACCCCAGCTGCAGTGCCGTGGCGTCATCATAGCTCACTACAACCGCAAACTCCTGGGCTCAGGTGATCCTCTTGCTTTTGCCTCCGAGTAGTTGAGACTGCAGGTGCATGCCACCACACCTGGCTGACTTTTTCTATTTTTAGTAGAGACAGGATCTCACTCTTGCTCAAGGTGGTCTCAAACTCCTGAGCTCAAGCAATCCTCCTGCCTCGGCCTCCCAGAGTGCTAGGATTACAGGTGTGAGCCACCACACCTGGCCTATTTTTTGTCTTTTCTGTATTCTTAATGTTCTGGCATCTAGGGCCTCCCTGACTGGCAGGGACTGCTCCAGGATTAGCTAATTCCTAGATATAAAGGGATTCCATCCAAAGCTCTGTTAATGGGCAGGGGAACCCAAACTCTGTAAAATAATATAAAGAGGTTTATTCTGAGCTGAATGTACATGACCGGCCTAGAGCACATGGTCTCAAGAGGTCCTGAGAAGGTGTGCTTGCGGTAACTGGGTTAGTTTGGTTTTATACATTCATGGAGACAGGAACTACAGATAAGTCAATATGTGGAGGTTGTACATTGGTTCGGCCTGAAAAGGCAGGACATCTCAAAGAGGCCGCGGCTTATAGGTTATAGGTGGGCTTAAAGATTCTTTGATTTGTAATTGGTTTAAGAAATGAAGCTAAAGGCTTGTCTAAAGGCCTGGAATGTTTTAACTTAAGATTAGGATGTTTGTTAATTAGAGACAAGCCACAGGACATTTCCCAAAACTCCAGTGATCTGTTAAGTAAATTGATGGCCTGCAGGTGTGGCTTAAGCTTTGTCTTGTATAGCCTATTAACAAGCTACAAAGGATGTCTCCAAGGGAGGGGGGGCATGACAAGACACATCTGACCTCCCTTCTCATGGCCAGCAACTCAGCTTTAGGGTTTTTCTGGGGTCCTCTTAGCCGAGAGGGGGTCCATTTGGTCATATGGAGGGCTTAAGGTTTTACTTTAGTTCACAACTCATACCTCTGACTGAACATACCTTTTATTGAACTCTCACGCACCAAACCAATATTCCCCTGCCCTGATCAACCCAGGGCCAGGTACCTGACAACTCAGGGCACCCCCTACACCCCAGAGCCCACTGACATTGTTCAAACTAGCCACTTTTAAGGCTGCTTACCTATTCCTCACTGTGAAAACCACAATGCAGTCTTCTGCCCTCATTTCCCCCTTGTTCCTTCTGCCTCCCGGCTGACGCTGGTGCGGCCCCGCCCCGCATGGCGTGGTGTGCACCCACTTCTTAGGAACTGTGAGTAACAAACCATCTTTTCAATAGCACTCATCTCCTGATCTTTGGCCTCACCATACCTGAATAATAATAACATTTTAAAATAGGGGAAGAGGAGGAAGACAGTGTAATACGGCAGAGGCGTGAAGGAAGGGCGAGAAATGTGGAGTAGGGGGCATCTGTGTCACCTTCTGCATTTGCCATCTTCCCCCCTCTCCTCCCTCCAGCTCAGTCTTCCTCTCATGTCCCCTCCCCTCTCTTTCCCTGGGTTTTATCCCATCCTAGACAATGAATGAACTTTGAACCTGAAGCGTGAGACCTCCCACATGCATGGAAGCCTGGAGGGCAGGAGGGGTTACCAGTCAGGGAACTTAAGGAAATGATCAAAAGATGGTCTGAGATATCTGCGTCTCTGTCCAGGTTTATCTCTCAAACCTCAGGGAAGGGGGAAGAGGATTTGTCCTTGGGGGAGTTGAGCCCAGAGAGGTGTCCTGGTGCCCCAGCCAAGTCTGTGCATTTCTTTCCCTGCCAGCAGAGATTTTTGGAAGATGGTGGAGACCTTTGAGGAGACTGCGAATATTTTCCTGGAGAAGTGTGATGGCATTTTGGCTGGAGTAGAGCTGAGTCTTGGGTAGGCTGGAATGTGGCATGTGGCCACATTGCCCCAAGAAGCCCTCTGAGCGCTGGGATCAATGGCTTCCTGACTCAGGCACAGCCCCGCCGCTGCCCTTACTTGCCCTACCTATGGGAGCACCCATGGAGGAGGGAGAGAGGACCAAGCCCTCAGTTAGGATTCAGTCAAGCACAGACCTGTGGGATGGACTGGAGGGAGAGGCAAGGGCCTCTGAGGAAATTCACCAGGAAAGGAGAGAATCTGTCGTGGGGCCAGTGTGAGCAGCAGAGCCTAGTGGCTGGGTGAGGCAGGTCCAGGCGTGACACTGTTCTTGATGTTCAGCACTGCCTCTCTCCTCCAGTGCCAGGGTGTTTGGGGACATAGAGCACCAGGAAAAGAACTCTGATAGGAAACCCCTTTAGAGAGAGACTTACAAAAAACAGAAAGTATTTTTCCATAGGCCAGGGAGAAAAATAAGCATAGGCCAGCGGTCCCAAGGAGGGGGCAGTGGTGTGCTGGAATGGTGTGCGGTCACCAGCATGCCATCAGAATCCACCTAACACCCTAGCAGGCGGGCTGCACACGGAGCTCTGATTTCATGTGCAGAACATTCGATCCCTGCTGCATCCCCACCTCCACCACCTCCAGTTCAAAGTGACTGATGGGAATAATGGGGGAGGGCATCATGAGAAAATCCAGGCTTAGAGTATGGAGGTTTTGGCTTTTCCTGTAATTATACCTCTTCTTCCTTCTCTCCTCCCTCCTCCCTCCTTGCTTTCTTCCTCCTCCACACTCTCTCATTCTCTTTTTCCTCCATCTTCTCTTTTTCCTCCCTCTCTTCCCCATTTTTCCTCCGTATTCTTTCTCCTTTCTCTCTTTCCTTTGTTTCTCTTCCCCTTCTCTAACTAAACATCCACTGTACACTCATGCTGTTCCAGGGTCTGCGCTAGGCTTTGGGGAGCATGGAGATGAGTATGTGGCAGAATCCCACGTCTTTATCTCTCGCAGCTATAAGCCCCTGCAGGACTTGCTGGAAAATTGACAATTGCAAATGAACATGGCAAACACTATGATAGAGGGATTCGCAAGGCCCTGAGGAGCCCAGAGGAGGAAACATCCAAGAGAGCACTGCTAGACTTGAGTCTTGAAGGATGAATAGGAATTAGGCATGGGGGCAAGGGCTGCAGTGGGCATTAAGAGTATCCTTCGGAGAGGGCACAGCATTTAGTTGGGGCTGCCAGAGTCCTGGGGGAACCACAGGTGGGGTAAATGATGCGTTTCCTTTAAACCTCACAAATGATGTATGTTTCCTTTGAATCTCACAAATGGCACCCAGGTTCAATGGTCTTGGGAGTCAACATGGAATGAGATCAATGCCAAGTAGGAGGATCCCAGAATGGTGGAATCACTGCTCTTACATTCCCAGCCCTGTTGTCTTAGCCCATTTGTGCTGCTATAAAGGAACACCCAAGGCTGGGTAATTTATAAAGAAAAGAGGTTTATTTGGCTGATGGTTCTGCAGGCAACAGAAACAGCATCTGCTTCTGGTGAGGACTTCAGGTACTTCCACTCATGGTGGAAGGTGAAGGGGAGCAGCATCACATGGCGAGAGCAAGGAAGCAAGAGAGAGAGGAGGAGGTGCCAGGCTCTTTTCAACAACCAGTTCTCCTCAGAACTAAGAGTGAGAACTCCCTACTTTCCTCGAGAATGGCACCAAGCCATTCATTAGGGATCTGCCCCCATGGTGAAAACACCTCCCACCAGGCCCCAACTACAACACTGGGGATCAAGTTTCAACATGAGAGAGATTTGGAGGGGACTAATATCCAAACTATATCACCTGTCATCACACAGAAACAAGTTCTATCATCAATACAATCCTTTTGCTACTTCCTGGCCGGGCATGGTGGCTCACATCTATAATCCTAGCACTCTGGGAGGCTGAGGTGGGATGATCACTGGAGGTCAGGAGTTCAAGACCAGCCTGAGCAAGAGTGAGACCCCCATCTCTACTAAAAATAGAAAAAATTAGCTGGGCATGGTGTCATGTGCCTGTAGTCCCAGCCACTTGAGAGGCTGAGGCAGGAGAATCGCTTAAGCCCAGGAGTTTGAGGTTGCTGTGAGCTAGGCTGATGCCACAGCACTCGCCTGGGCAACAGAGTGAGACTCTGTCTCAAGAAAAAAACAAAATACTTTTGCTACTTCCTAAAGTCTGGGTTATGGGCTTTGAAATATTGCTGTGAAGCTTCTGGTGCACTACCACCTTCCATACATGTCACTGCAGGCCCTAAGAATTTTCCATTTTTGTTCCTTTAGGGCATTTCTGTGGGCAGTCTGACCACAGGACCACTGCCATGGAAATGTGCAATACACAGTGTGATCTGCAGCCCACTGCTGGTCCCTGAAGTTTGTTACAGGTTTGCAATGAGATAAGCATAGGAATTGGGAACTTTTTATACAAACATTTTTCAGGAACTTTTTATACACATTTGACATTGGTATGATATCTAAGCACATGATCAGTTTCATTTTTTATCATATTTTACAAAAATATTGGTTCATGAGGGATTGGGAATTTAAACAATATCCCCCTACCCCCACACACACAAACCAGTCCTTTGCCACAGTTGGTAGTATTGCTAGAACAATTCAGTATCATGGATGGCAATTCATACTACCTCCCAAACCCTTGTGCCATCTCCCTTCTGCCTCTGCTCCCAGCTCCAGTGAATGTCCCTGGTAAACTCCTAGCTCCCAAATCCAATGGGTGCTTTTTGGCCCCTCTCTTAAATTGACTTTGCTAAAATGTTTGACTTATATTAACATCTGCATCTGTCATATTTGTTTAAAAAGCATTTCCAATGAAGGAATGAAATATGTTCCTCTAGGATTATCAATGGAACATACCACTGGAATTCTACAATTCTTGGTAGCTGAAACATATTATTAATCTTAAAACACTGGACTGGGCACAGTAGCTTGCACCTGTAATCCTAGCACTCCGGGAGGCTGAGGCAGGAGGATTGCTTAAGGTCAGGAGTTCAAGGACCAGCCTGAGCAAGAGCAAGGCCGTCTCGACTAAAAATAGAAAAAATTAGCTGGGCGTGGAGGTGTGCACCTGTAGTCCCAGCTACTGGGGAGGCTGAGGCAGGAGGATAGCTTGAGCCCAGGAGTTTGAGGTTGCAGTGAGCTGTGATGATGCCATTGCACTCTATCCAGGGCTACGGAGTGAGACTGTCTCAAAA
>NW_012152796.1:22249-27610 GCF_000956105.1 Propithecus coquereli
GAGCTTTGGAATTTTTGAGGTTATCTTTCTCTGGGTCCCCATCTTGTCATTTTGGCCTCACCCACCACCTTCAGTAATGTACCATCTTTCCTTTAAAAAAAAATCAGCAATTGTGGTAAAATATGTGGGGAGTTTAGCTAAACTTCCCGCAAAAAATTGGGTCTTTTAGGTAGGGGTCGTCGCAAAGGATAAGAAAATAATAGAAAATGCAGAATAATTGAAATAAAAGAATACACAGAGACGAAGATACAGTTTTATAGATTTATAAAGATAAAAGACAAAAAGTGGGGGTACTCAAGGGTCCCTATGATATCCCCGTTAATCATAGGGCCCAGAATAAAGTTTCACATGGGTATTTACAGGTATAGTGATCGGCTGCCAGGGGTAACAGATTTACACAACAACAGGTTGTTTTAGGTTAAATGTCATTCGAAAGGCTTCTATAGATCCCCTAACTAACTCTGGTTACAAAGCCTTTCAAGGACAATCTTCTAAGTTCTAAGGTAAAGCTATTACTTAACAGAAGGATTAAACAGAGATATAGTGGCTCCATATTTCTTTATCTAGTTATTGCTATTAGAGACAGGTCATCAGAAGTCAAGCAGGAACTGTCCCTTGGGCTAATTGCTTTTAGCCACAGGTATCTGTCTCTGGGTGGACACTCTTTGATCAGCTCTCATCCCGTGATTCCATGTAGACTTTGCTTTTGAAAGGCAGAAATTGATAGTAGGAGAATGTACTTTGTTTTGTATGGAACAAAAACTGTTTTAGCTTAGAAAAATGTGTTCTCTTTGATTCTAACTGATGCCATTTGCTTCTGTAACCGCGCTTGCTTTTAGTTGTTAGTCAAATATAGCTAATCAGAATGAAAAATAGGACAGGAGTGACTCCATGACAGGCCAAACTTCCTAGAGTAGGCCTAAGTTTCAGTTTCCCCGAAACCGAAACGCAGACCAAAACTGGCGCCAGCGCGAAAATTGAAAATCCCGAGGCTTGGAGCCAACCAATTAGGAGTCAAAACAATCCGCCACTTTCAAAGGAACCAATGGACTAAGGGGGGAGGGGGAATGGTGTGCCCAACATGTTGTGTGGAACCTGCGTGTCGTGTGCCACCGATGTGTCATGTGCAAAAGAAAGTATAAAAGCTTCACTTTTACCCCAGGGCGGGGTCCTGGTTCATAGGGGAGGCCACTGCGTTGGTGCTCTGGGACTTGGACCCTAGCTCGAGCTAGCCAATAAACTCCTTTGCCATTTGCAGCCTCAGTGACTCCGTCTCTCTGTTCCTGGGGCCGAGGGGAACCGGTTCTAACATTTTGGGGGCTCGTCCGGGATCCTGAAACCCCCGGAATGGAATCTGGACCCGAGGAGGAGTTGGATCTTTAAAAATCCGTGCAGTGCAGGTGACTGGGCCCTGGGAAGTGACCGGCAGAAGGCCTAGGCGGACGCGCTGATGGGTCGCTGGTCGGGAGCGGAGGGAGACGTCCCTTGCCCCCTCGGTAGGTTTCCGGCGCGGACCTGACGGGGTCGGTCCGTTGGAGAGGGAAACCAAGTTGGCCGCGGACCCGACAGGGTCGGTCCGTTCGGGCCAAGAATTAGAGGTTTGTGAAACGTTTTGTCGTCTTTGTTCTGTGTTTTTGTCTCTGCTTTCTGTTTGTCGCTCGCATTGTCGCTTCTCGTCAGTGTCGCTCTTCGTCAGTGTTCTAATTTTTTTTCATTTCCAGGAATGGGACAGATTCAGACAACGCCTCTGTCTATTCTCAAAGCTCATTTTAAGGAAGTCAAAGATCAGGCTCATAGCCTCTCTTTAGAAATCAGGAAACAGAAATTTATTATTTTTTGTGAGTCCGAGTGGCCAACCTTCGGGGTTGGGTGGCCCCGGGAGGGAACATTCGATCTTAATATCATTTGTAAGGTGAGGGAGGTTATCTCCAGTGAAGAGTCCCATGGCCACCCTGACCAGATCCTGTACATCACTGTCTGGCAGGACTTGGTCCAGGATCCCCCACCTTGGCTGAGGAAGATCCTGCCCCCAATAGGACACAGCAAGATCATGGTGGCAAAGGCAGCCAGGAAAGAGGGAGAGTCCAAATCGGGGCCCACAGGTGGCGCTCCTTTGGACTCGGCCCCTGTTCTTCCGGAGTCCAATCTATATCCTGACCTATTAGACCTGGAGTGGAATACACCCCCTCCTTATAACCCCGCCGCCGCCGCCCAAGCCCCGGCTGCTGCGGCTCCTCTGGCGGCAGCTGCTGCAGCTACGTCAGTGAGCGGCCCGGCGTACAGGACCCGGCAGTGGGCCACCAGGACTCCAGACCCAGAACCAGTAATGGCTCTCCCTCTGTGTGCAATAGGGCCCTCGCAAGCAGATGGGGAGCAGGCTTACCAATACTGGCCATTTTCAACTAGTGATTTATATAATTGGAAGTCTCAAAATGCCAACTTCTCGGAGAACCCTAAAGACCTGATTAACCTCTTAGATTCTGTTTTGTTCACTCACCAGCCCACCTGGGACAATTGTCAGCAACTACTAAAAGTTCTTTTCACCACCGAGGAAAGGGAAAGAATACAGGCGGAAGCACGGAAGCTGGTTCCAGGAGATGACGGCAGACCCACAGCTAATCCAGGGATCATAGACCGAGCGTTTCCACTCGAACGACCCCCCTGGGACTACAACAAGGGTGCAGGTAGGGAGCGTCTCCGGGTCTACCGCCAGACTCTAATGGCCGGTCTCCGAGCCGCGGCACAGAAGCTGACGAATTTGGCTAAGGCAGGAGATGTTCGCCAAGGCCCAGATGAGAGCCCGGCGGCCTATTTAGAAAGAATAATGGAAGCTTTTAGGCAGTATAAGCCTATGGATCCCACTGCGGATGAGAGCAAGGCGGCAGTAATGATGGCCTTTGTAAACCAGGCAGCCCCTGATATAAGGAGGAAAGTACAGAGGATAGACAGGTTATGTGAGAAGACACTACAGGACCTATTAGATGTAGCTGAGAAGGTCTACAACAACAGGGAGACCCCGGAAGAAAGGCTAGAAAGAATTAGACAAGAGGATAGAAAATTCCAGGCTGAGGAGACTAGAAAAGCCAACAAGGAGATGGCCAAGATTCTTCTGGCGGCTACAGGGAGCACGTCAGGGAGAAAGGAGTTCAGTGAGAAAGGAAGGAGCTGCCCCCGTAGGAAAAGGCTAGAAAAGGATCAGTGTGCGAATTGCCTGGAAACGGGCCATTGGGCTAGAGACTGCCCAAAGAAAAAGGGGGGGCCAGAGAGGGGAGCATCGCCTAAGAGAGTCTTACTAGCAGATAGTGAATAGGGAAGACGGGGTTCGGATCCCCTCCCCGAACCCAGGGTAACCTTAGATGTGGAGGGGAGCCCAGTCAGTTTCCTGGTAGACACAGGGGCAGAACATTCGGTGATTACTGAGACCACTGGAAAATTGTCCAACAAGACTAGTTGAGTACAGGGGGCAACTGGAACCAAGCCCTACCCATGGACTACCCGCCAAAAGTTAGACCTGAGCACAGGGCAAGTGATCCATGCCTTCATGGTCATTCCAGAGCGCCCCACTCCCTTATTAGGAAGGGACATACTCACAAAACTAAGAGCCCATATCTATTTTGAAAAGGAGGGAATAATAGTAACCGATGCTAAAGGGAACCTTATCAGCAGTCCCCGGGTTACTCAAGTCCTGACCCTGGCCCAGGCAGATGAATATCGTCTATATCAGCCCATGAGAATCCAACAGGAAGGAGAGATGGACTACTGGCTTCGAGAGTTTCCTGGAGCCTGGGCTGAGACAGGGGGAGCAGGATGGGCAAAGCATCGGCCACCTCTCTACATTGAACTGAAACCAGGGGCCGAACCGGCCCGAGTGAGACAATACCCCATGCCCCAAGAAGCTAGAGTAGGAATAACGCCCCACATTCGAAGGCTTCTAGATGCCGGGATTCTTCGGAGGTGCCAGTCAGCCTGGAATACTCCTTTGCTGCCAGTGAGGAAACCAGGTGGAAAGGATTATCGGCCTATGCAGGACCTCAAGGAAGTCAACGCGCATGCCCTAGACATCCACCCTATGGTTCCCAACCCCTACACCCTGCTAAGCTCCCTTCCTCCGACACAAACCTGGTACACCGTTCTGGATTTAAAAGATGCTTTTTTCAGCTTAGCAGTGGCTTCGCGCAGCCAGGAGATATTTGCATTTGAGTGGCAGGACGAGGAGAGGGGAATCCAGGGGCAGCTGACGTGGACAAGGCTACCTCAGGGGTTTAAGAACACACCCACTTTGTTCAACGAGGCCCTCCATGATGACTTGGGTGAGTACCGGGCCAGTCACCTGGAGGTGACCCTGCTACAGTACGTAGATGCTCTGCTACTAGCTGCCCCAACCCCAAAGACCTGCATAGAGAGCACCAAGGACCTACTCGGGGTGCTAGGTGGGAGGGGATATCGAGCCAGTGCTAAGAAGGCCCAGATCTACAAGGAAGAAGTCACCTATCTAGGATATAAAATTAAAGGAGGTCAAAGATGGCTAACCGAGGCAATAAAACAGACTGTTAGAGATACCCACCCCGACCTCATGCCGAAAAGTACGGAAGTTCCTGGGATCAGTGGGGTACTGCCGCCTCTGGATCCCGGGATTTGCAGAAAAGGCCCGACCCTTGTATGAAAGGTGTAAAGCACGTCAGGCATGGGAATGGACTGAGCAAATGGAAGGCGACTTCCGAGCCCTGAGAACAGCTATGTTAGAGGCCCTGGCCCTAGCGCTCCCTGACCCTACAAAGGAGTTCCACCTGTTTGTAGATGAGAAAAAGGAAATAGCTAAGGGGGTGCTCACACAGACGCTGGGACCGTGGAGGCAGCCGGTGGTGTACCTGTCCAAAAAGTTAGATTCAGTAGTGGCGGGATGGCCGGCGTTCCTGCGGATCATCGCAGCTACTCCTTTGCTGGTCAAAGATGCTGACAAGCTCACCCTGGGTCAGCACCTGCAAATTACCACCCCTCACGCCATAGAGGGGATCCTAAAGCAGCCACCAGGGCAGTGGATAACAAATGCGAGGTTGACTCACTGCCAGGGATTCCTGTTGGACGCTCCTCGCATCGAGTTTCGGACTCCTGCCATCCTGAACCCGGCCACGCTTCTGCCAGGCCCCAAGCTGGTAACATTGGAACACAGCTGCCCTGAGATCCTGGCTGAGACCCAGATGGCCCGGAGCGACCTGCAGGACCGCCCACTTGCAAACAGCGACCTGACCTGGTTCACAGATGGGAGCAGCTTCGTCCGGAACGGACACAGGTACGCAGGGGCGGCCATAGTAGATGAACAGGGCAAGCTTATCTGGGCTACACGCCTTCCACAGGGGACCT
>NW_012152796.1:29261-32076 GCF_000956105.1 Propithecus coquereli
GGAATAAAGATGCTTGTGGTGACTCTTATAATCAAAACCCTTATAAAAAAAATAATGACTGACCCTAACCCCCACATGCCCTATAACCTCACCTGGAAAATCACTAACTTAAAAACCCATAAAGTTTAAAATAAGATTTCAGGGACGGCCCCACTAAACACCTGGTGGCCAGACTTATATTTTAACTTGAAAAAAATTAGCCCTCTGGAAGAAATGGAAGGGCCAAAGGTGAGGCAGGTCCAGAGGCAAATATCCATGAGTATAAATGGGTTTTATGCATATCCAGAATTTAAAACAGGGGAAATGAAACGCAAGTGTGGGGGGATCGAGTCCCGCTATTGTGCAGCCTGGGAGTGTGTGACCACCAATAATAGAGAATCCAAATAAAAGATACAACCCCTTTTCATTGAAATGTCTTATGTCAGGCCATATACACGACACCTGTATGGCCCTAACTGTAATCTAATACGTGTAAGGTTTACAGATGAGGGAAAAAAGGACAGGCGGTGGCTCTCGGGACTATCCTGGGGATTGTTTCTCTATCAGCGCCCACAATTTGGCACTGTGATACAGATTAAACTAAAGGTTTCTCCCATCTTGGGCGCTGTGGGACCAGATACAGTGCTGGTAGGAAAACAAAACACCCCACCGCCCACTATCGCCCCACTTTCCACCATACAACCGACTAACGCCTCACTCTTACTCTCAAGGGCCCCAGTAGCAAAAGTGAAAACACAAGTAGCCCCCAAAGCAAAGGAGCCGGGAGAGCCCCTCTGAAAAATGCTGACAGCAGCATATGAGGCGTTAAACCGCTCCGACCCCAACGCTACAGAAGCTTGTTGGTTATGCTATGATATTAGACACCCTTTTTATAAAGCAGTAGGAGTAGCTGCCCCCTACAACCATTCGAAAGAGGAGGCCCCCGGGTCCTGCAAGTGGGACCGCAAAGGCCCAGGGCTAAAACTTCAGGTAGTCACCGGGAGCAGAACCTGCATAAGAAAAGTGCCCCCTAGCCATGCACAGCTTTGTACCACAGTCCACCCGTTTGCAAACCGGACTGAAGGAACAAAATGGATCGTTCCAGCGCTTGATGGGTGGTGGGTTTGTTCTAAAACCGGCCTGACTCCATGCCTCAGCCTATCTGTCTTTAATGAGTCAGAGGAGTTCTGCATCATGGTGGTAGTGTTCCCTAAGGTTATATACCACCAAGAAAATGTAACGTATGATGCATGGACTAAGGGCACAGAAGGTGCCAGGTTGACCAAAAAAAAACGAGAGCCCTTTACAGCAGCAACCTTAACCACCCTTTTTGGCCTGGGAATAATAGGAGCAGAAACAGATATCTCATCTTTAGCAGTGCAGCACAGAGGGTTCAATAGTATAAGGGCCGCCACAGATGAAGATATAGCCAGAATTAAGAAATCCATCTCCCTTTTAAAAAAATCACTGACCTCGCTGAGGTGGTGCTGCAGAACCGAAGGGGATTGGACCTAGTTTTCCTCCAACAGGAGGGGCTATGTGCGGCCCTAGGGGAAGAGTGCTGCTTCTACGCTGACCATACAGGGGTAGTTAGAGACTCCATGGCTAAAGTCGGGGAAGGACTAGCAAAGCGAAGACGAGAACGAGAACAGAAAAAAGGATGGTTCGAGTCATGGTTCAATAGCTCCCCTTGGTTGACTACCTTGCTTTCCACTTTATTAAGACCCCTAACTGTGCTTCTACTCATCCTCACTTTCGGACCGTGTGTTTTAAATAAAATATTCTCTTATGTAAAAGAGCGAGTCAACACCATGCAGTTATTGGTATTACGGCAGCAGTACCAAAGGCTGAGCCGTGATACCTGCTTAAAAATGGGAAGAGTGCAAGACCCCACATACGAGCAAGAGTGCTCGTAGGAACAAGAAAAAGGGGGGAAATGAAAGGCAGAAATTGATAGTAGGAGAATGTACTTTGTTTTGTGTGGAACAGAAACTGTTTTAGATTAGAAAAATGTGTTCTCTTTGATTCTAACTAATGCCGTTTGCTTCTGTAACCGCGCTTGCTTTTAGTTGTTAGTCAAATATAGCTAATCAGAATGAAAAACAGGACAGGAGTGACTCCATGACAGGCCGAACTTCCTAGAGTAGGCCTAAGTTTCAGTTTCCCCAAAACCGAAATGCGGACCACAACTGGTGCCGGCGCGAAAATTGAAAATCCCGAGGCTTGGAGCCAACCAATCAGGAGTCAAAACAATCCGCCACTTTCAAAGGAACCAATGGACTAAGGGGGGAGGGGGGATGGTGTGCCCAACGTGTCATGTGAAACCTGCGTGTCGTGTGCCACCGATGTGTCGTGTGCAAAAAAAAGTATAAAAGCTTCACTTTTACCCCAGGGTGGGGTCCTGATTCATAGGGGAGGCCACTGCGTTGGTGCTCTGGGACTTGGACCCTAGCTCGAGCTAGCCAATAAACTCCTTTGCCATTTGCATCCTCTGTGACTCTGCCTCTCTGTTCCTGGGGCCGAGGAGAACCGGTCCTAACACTTTGTCCTTCAAAGCAGGTGAGAACCACGGGGTTGAGACCGAAGCAGTCACCTTGGAAAGCAGCTGCTACTGACCTTTTGAGATGCCCTCCTGAGGTGCAGCAGCTTTTGATATGCAAACTAACATGTTCACATATTCTTTCAGGGCAGAGCCCTGCAAAACTCCTGAGACCATATCTGTCTCCAATATAGTTATGTTAGTTTATGGAGCGACAAAAATAAATGTAACATCTTAAGTATTTCTAGTGTACGGTTGGGTGGTATTAAGTACATCCGTGTTGTGCAATCCACCTCC
>NW_012152796.1:32946-48093 GCF_000956105.1 Propithecus coquereli
AGGCTGTTACCCCATCAACCAAGACCGGGCTAAGACAACCCCCGCCTCGCTGGCTTTCTGCGCGGCTCAAGCGCGGCCTTGGTGGGGTGGGGGTGGCCCCTCGGCGTCATGGGCGGGGACTCCCTTCCGAAAGGCGGTGGGGACCTGCGGGGCGCGGGGCCGGGGCAGTCGCGGACGGCTGATGGGCCGCGGTGGGGGGCTCTACCTCGAGGTCCGCGAGGTGGAGAAGTGCCTTGTCCTGGAGACCCGATGGCACCATGGTCCTGGGTACCTTGCCCTCCCCGCACCCGTGCTTGGGAGGGGATGGGGGTGTGGCGCCGCGGGTCAGCTCCGCCGTGCCTTTCCCTCCCCTGCCCTGCCCGGGTGGGCGCGGGTAGGAAACGGGGAACCACAGGTGGCCAGAGCTTGCCGGCGGTTCGCGATGTCAAGGAGGTAAAAAACCTGGGCTGGTAAGGGGAGGAGAGAGACATGGAGAGCTGTGGGCAGGCTCCTCACTCTCAGACAGCCAGAGCAAAGGTCCAGGGTCTTTCTGTTCCTCCTCGCGACCCCCGTGACTCCAGGAGGTCCTGGGTGGGCCCTTGATCTAGGGGTGCATGGAGATGCCTCTCCTTTGGATACCTACAACCCCACTGGATACCTACACGACCCCACTGTGGAAAAGTACCAGCCCTCCCCGCAGTGGATCCACTTGTCTTTGTGCAGGACCTGGAGGAGAACAACGTGAGGCGGCCTTGGCCTCCTGCAGCCCCCAGGCTTCAGTACTTTCCAACCTGGTTTCCCCACTGCTCAGATGAGGGCCAGTCTCCTTACAGGCAGGAAGGCTGAAGGGGGGCGTGCTCTTCACAAATGCAGCGTGGTGACTGTGCTTGTGTATTGGCAGCGGTGGGCTGTCTGAGACTCTGCAGCCCAATGTGATGCCATTTCCCTCACACCCTCCCCTCTGGCCCGGCCTGTGGGGGTCTGGACCGCAGATACTCCAGAGCTCCTCTCCTGGAAGCAGGTGCCTAGCCCACTTCTACATGCTCACTGGAGGTTGCTTCCTCTAGAAACTTTTGGCTCTTCTGTATGGCCCTCAAGGCAGCTTCACCTTTTCTTCCCTGTCTCCCACAGAGCACCAGATCTGCATTCACCTTGAGTCCACCCTGTAAATATGGTGATATATAAATACAGATTTTTTCCAATGAAACTTTAGTGCCAAACTAATAGGGCTGTAAGTGTAAAACAAACACCAGACTTTGAAGACTTATTATTATTTTTTTAGACAGAGTTTCATTCACTCTGTTGCCCAGGCTAGAGTGCTGTGGCATCAGCCTAGCTCACAGCAACCTCCAACTCCCAAGCTCAAGTGATCCTTCTGCCTCAGCCTCCCGAGTAGCTGGGACTACAGGCATGCACCACCATGCCCGGCTAATTTTTCTATTTTTAGTAGAGACAGGGTCTCACTGTTGCTCAGGCTGGTCTTGAACTCCTGACCTCAAGCTATCCTCCCACCTCAGCCTCCCAGAGTGCTAGGATTACAGGCATGAGCCACCGCGCCTGGCCTGAAGACTCTGAAGTCTCTTCTCCCTTTGGGAGATTTGTTTCCCAAACACCACTGCAAAGTCAGGCTCTTCAACACTGTCTGCAGTGTTTCCTCCCTTCCCCTGATGGTCTTCCCTAAAGGGTCCTTCAATACAGGTTCAATTGTTCTTGCCCGATTAATTAGTGATCGGGAGTAATTACCGTTTACTCTAATAAAGCAATCTACCAGCAATTTACTATTTACTTCCTAGAAAAAGTATCTGGTAAAACAAACAAACAAACAAACAAACAAACAAAACTGCTGTATAATAGTTACTGTAACAGGCCATAGAGCTTTGAAGAGGTCAGGGCAAAGTCCAGCAGCTTTGCCTTCCCAGAGGGCCTCACCCAAACATCCCTGTTTCATTCTTCCTGTGCCCCAGCTCCCTCACCCTCAGGAAAGGTCCAAATCTCATCCTGGGATTCAAGATCCTTCACACATGACCCCACCTCTCACCCTCTCCAACCTTATTTCTTCTCCTCTAAACTTCCTTTCTCTCTCTGTCGAGGTTGGGAGGGTCCACTTTAGGCCTTCCTGCCCAAAGGTACAAGCCCATTCTTAAGGTGAGAGGGAGGAGGATTGAGGGAGAGGGGAGGAGTTGGCTGTCTCCCTCAAAAGGTGCTAAGAAATCCCTCTGCTAGGCTGAGGTCCAACTCCAGGACTCAAGGAGAGGAAGGGCCTCTGATCTGCCTTCTTCTGGTGGAACCAAGTCTTCACAGATGCCTACCTGGGATGAGGGTGAGGAGGCAGATGGTGCTCAGTGATCACTGGGGCTGGCTGAAGCACATACCTATGTGAGGTACCTTTTCATACAGCTCAGAATAATCTAGTATGTGTGGAATTACAGCCAGCCAGGTCCCAGGTGGGGAGCCAGAGGCCAGAGTGGCTTTTCTGTCTGGAGTAAGGGAGCTGGTGGTCCAGGAGCCTTGCGGGTCCTAGAGTACTGAGCATCACCTGTGCGGATGGGAAACTATGCAGAGATGGTGATCTAGTTTGCATTGCTGTTACAATGTCCCCTTCCCTCTTCTCCATTCGAGCAATTAGCTCTGTGCCTGTTGCCTTGAGGTGGGAGTGGAGAGTAAATCACAGGGTAGGAAGTAGGAGACTTGAAAACCATCCTGGATTTGGGGTTCCAAAAGCCCAAGCCCTTACAGACCTGAGGGTTTAGGCCAGTGGCCTTCAAATGTTTGCTTGCATTCCCCTAAAATCAGTTTAAAAAACTACATACCCTCTCACACAAGACAAGCTACATAAATTGTAGCATCCAGTGAACAATGAAAACATGGACCCCTGGTTAAAACATTAACAATTTCAAGAAGGCAACAGCATGGCATTAAAGCCAAGCACAGAGCCCTTCTGAGTGTGGGGCCCTGTGGGGCCGCATGGTTACGCATCCATGAAGCCAAGCCTGCTCTCACACATTAAGTTAACATGTAAAAAAGTAAGTTTAAGCACTTACAAAAGATGCAATTTCATTATACTGTACATTGTATACTTGCTTTAAATGTAATTTTCTTCCAGTTTTCAGAGCCACATAATAAGCTAATTTAAGGCATGAGAAATGTTTGTCATGACTGCTCAACACTGAACAGATAAGCAAACTGTGCTACTTCCATACAATGGAATACTATTCAGCAATAAAAAGGAAAGCTATCGCCACACAACATGGATGAATAATTATACAGAGGAAGAAAAGCCAGGCAAAAGAGAGTATATACTGTATGAAAATGCAAAAGAAAGCAGATCAGTGATTGCCTGGGGAGAGGGGAAGGGGTGGGAGGAAAGGATTACAGTCGGGGAACCATGTGGCAGAATTCTCCCCAGTGGTGCGCGAATGAAAAGGATGTACAGTCATTTCTGGGTACGGCTCATAAGAACATCCAATGAAACCCTCACTCTATCTCCTTTCCCATCCTCTAGTTGAATGAAGAGGACTTTGTGAGCTTATGGGCAGAGCCACAGGTAGGAGACTGGATCTCTTGAGTGTTTGCAAAGTTCCTCCAAGTGGCATTGGCCTGTGACATGAATTATGTCTAAGGTTTTCAACCCTTGCCACCTGTAGTTTGTTACAGCAGCTAACCAACCCTGACTAATACATAGTCCAATGTAATCACCCTGCTAGAAGAGAGCTGGCTGGGCCCCTCAAAGTAAGGCTGCACACAAGGGCTCAGGCTAGTTCCCTGAGGCTTGCAAATTGGGCTCAGTAGGTGCGTCAGCCTTGGGGAAGGGACAGTCCATACTGCTGGGCCAGTTTTCTCATGAAGCTGTGGAGCAAGGCCTGAAATGTGGGGAAGAAGACAGTCTGGTAGCCACGGAAGGGGCCCTACTGCCCATCGGGCTTTTAAGAGGTTCTTTTGATGAATGTTCTGGGACAAAATAACCTTTTGCTCTGAAGCCATTCTTGGCAGTCTATCCACATTCATCTTCCTCAAAACTTCCTGTTGCTAAGCCTGCAGTTTCCTTCCTTCCAAGTCTCTGACCAATGGATGAAACCATTATCCAATGCCCAGGAATCGGTGTGCCTTTATTTCAGGATCTCTGCACCGACTTTGCTTTTCTACACCCTTAGGCCTTCTCTGAGGAAGACTGGAACACCCTAGCAATCCACTTCTGGCTGGAGCCAGCATACCACTTGGCTTTAGGTTTTTCTTTCTCAGTCAACTCATCATAAACAACTGTCCACGAGGCCATTACTACAGGTTGAGGCAGAGGGCAGGTGGAGAATGTAAGCAACTTGCTCAGGCAACCTACTTGTGCTTTAGGACTTGCTTGGACCCAGCCCACATATGTCACTTCCTCTTGATGATGGAGTGCTGCTAGCCACCTCTGATTTTACAGCTGGTTAGATCAGATAACACTAAGCTCAGGTTACGTAGTCACCTGGTATGCCATGATCAGGTATCCAATCTCACCAGACCCCTGGAGCAAGCCAGGAGCTATTTCTCAAAAGACAAATAACTATTTGCTGAAGGAGGGCATAACTTTGCTCCAAAATCCAATGCTTGAGTATTAAGGCCAAAGCCAGAACTGCTTACTCTGTAGCTTGGTAAGAAGACCTCTTTCCTTGTTGTGATCCTCCCCCTGAAATTGGCAGCTTCCAACTAATCCAGTAACTGGTCAAAATAATGTACCTAAATATATCTCTGTTACCTCTCAAGTCTAAAGAAGCTCAGCAAGTACTGCACTTCTTTCTTAGCAGGGAGTGTGATGTACAGCAGCTTATCCTTCATTTTGTAGGGAATATCTCAACACACCCCAGACTCCTAGGTAGCTCACTGACTAGACGAGCCCCTGTATATTTGTGGGATTTATTATCCATCCTCTTATTCACATGATGCCTTACTAAGTCATCTAGGGTAGCTGTTACTTTCTGCTCTCAAGGTCCATAAGGATGATGTCATTGGTGCCATAGTAGATTAGCCTGGTATCCATTAAAATGGTGATCCCTGTGTGTCCAGACAATGACATACCCCTGAAGCAGTAAAGGTTTACTGCTGTCCCTGCCAGATGAACGCAAACTACTCCTGATGTTTAGTATAGAAGAGTAAGAATTGACTAGACTGCTGGTTGCCTTTTATAGGTCAACACTGTGCCAATCTGCTCCAAGAAGGACCACATCTGGAAGAGTTCCTGGGGTCCTTACCAGGATAAGTCTATCATAATGCTCTGTCATTCTTTAAGGCCATCTCTCTTCTATTCTAGCAAAATTGAAAAGGTAATACTGATGTGATGGGAATCACCCTGCATCTTTCAAATCTGTGATGAGATAAAGTACTATTTTTGATTTATGTTCTTCTTGGTAGTTAAGGAGAGCTCCAGGACCTTCCATTTTGCTCTTCTTCTCAAAATAGCCCTTGCTGCATGCGTTAGGAAGCCAACGTTAAGATTCTGTCCCTGTCGATGGTATCAATAGCAACTCTCCATATAACCACCGTATGGTTTCGGAGTACCAATGGCCCAAGCCTAAGCAGACTGCACTCAAAACACTTTTAAAAAATTTGTACCAAGTGCATGTATTATACAGTATATTCACAAGGGAGGGAGGAAAATCTCATTTTTAACAAATATATAATTATTAAATTTTTAAAATCCTCTCCTGCCCATACCACATTTTTGGAAACACCGACCTAGTACGTGGCCTGGTCATCTCGTCTTTGTCACACTGGTTGTAACTATACATTCACATGTCCACCTGCTCCACCACACTCTGGAACAAGGAGCTAGGTCTTAGTCCAGCCGTCCCAAGCGAAGAACGCTGGACTCCTAGTGGACCGTAAGTTGCAAATAAAGACCTAGACTTTGTCTTCGTCACTTTCATCTCAGGCTGTCCACAAGCCCATGAATTCTGGCTGGATGATATAGAGCAATCTTTTGTACGCCTTTTATTGCCTCAATTTTTCTCCGCTGCAAAATGGGAACGAGCCGTACCTACCTCGCCATGCTGTTAAGAGGAGTCAGGCGATGGATGTGAAAGTACCACAGCACTATAGAAATTAAAGCGCCCAGGGCGGTGCAGCGCGATTACCACGGCGTTACACGCGTTCCTCCTGCAGGTCGCATCCTTCCAGTCCGGGGTGGGGGTGAAGGGCGTCTCCCCACCAGGGTTTTAGCCCACAGAACTCCGGGTGGTGACCTTTTTCAAAATGGCGCAGGCAGCCTCGGGGGCTAGTGCGGCGGCGCGGACTCCGCGTGCCCTCTGACCTGCTGGCAGTGGGAGGAGGGGGAGCCGGGCGCCGCCATATTGCCTGTTGTCCTGTGAGGGGAGCGGCGGCGGCGGCTGCGGCGCGAGTGCTGTAAGGGAGCGAGCTGCAGCATGACTCGGAGGCGGAGCAGGCCGAGCGGCGGCGCGGGCCGGCGTGAGCGGGCTCGGGCCGTGGGGCCGCAGAAGCCGCAGGCGCCCGAGCCCCCGCCGCCGCCGTGCTTGGAGGCGGGAGCGGGTGCAGGGCCCCCGGAGGTGCCGGCGGAGCCCGACCGCGACGGCCCCAGGGAGGAGGACGAGCCCAACCTGGCGCCCGGCCCGCAGGTAGGAGCGAGCGAGGCGACTTCGGCTGCTCGGTCGCTTTCACCTCCATCCTGAAGTGTCCTGCCCTGGCTGAGGCCGGAGCCTTCTCCCCAGGTCCGGGGCTGAGGCTTTCTCCCCCGGGGTGAGAATGGAGGCTGATCCCTTTCTCCAAAGCCGAGGCTCGGCCGGTGCTCCTGCGACCAGGCTGAAGCCTCTCCTCCTCCCCGCCGCGTCTGGGCTGGAGCAGAGGCTGAGCATTCTGGTCATACACCCACACGGGCACTCGGCTCTGATCCTGAGGTCACAGCTGGGCTCCCTGCCTTCCACCTCCCTTTGGGCCCACCTGCTCCCTCACTCACCCCGGGCCATCTCAGGGCGCCAGGGCCTGGAAGGCTGCAGCCTCTTCCCTCTCTCCTGGGAGCGCTTCCTCTCCTTCCCCTGCACTGCTTGCAGCCACTGCCCCCTCAGCAGCTGTGCCCCCAGCATCTGTCTCCTGGGGCCTCCCTCCTCTCCCTGCCCAGCAGAGCAGTTGGAGCAGACAGCCAGGCTGCCCGGTAGACTTTTTGGTGGGGCTTCTGCACTGAGGTGGAAGCCCAGCAAAACCTGCCCTGTCTTCCCTCCATACCCCTAGCCCACAAGGCAGCCCACCCCGACCCTCAGATCTCTCCCTGGTTTGGAGAATCCTGCTGAGAGTGAGCAGTAGCAGTATTCTCCAAAGCTTCCAGCTTGGCACCTGGAGGAAGGTCACTTTCTTTTGAGCAAAGGAGATAATGGGAGGTACCCTGCCAGTGTTCACTGAGAGGCGGGGGTGGCATGGGCTACAGTTGCTCTGGGAGGGTTGTGGCACCCGGGGCTGGGTGGCTCTCCCTAAGCTTGCTCTGACAAAAGAGTTTTTGAGTTGGTCTTTTGGCTGAGCCTGCCGAGGAAGGCAGGCTCCTGCAGGAGTCTTGGAGGGTCGGATGCAGCGCCGGATGAGGATGAGGCGTGGCGGAAGATGCGTTTGGCTCTGCAGACACTGCATCGGGCAGCAGGGGACTCTGGGAGGCTGGTGCAGCCAGAACGCATGGCTCTTGACAGCCTTCTAGTAGAATCTCTGGAATTGTGCATGTGAGTGGGGATGCCGTTTGGGGTACCATTCCCAGAAAGCCTTCCCTGACCCCCCCTAGTTGAGTCAGGTGTCCCCTCTGTGCCTCCCTCTGGGAGCACTTCCCATTCTATGATGACACGTTCTGTTGATGTGTCTGTTCCCCACACTGAACTGTGAACTCCACAGGGGCACAGACTATGTCATCTATCTCTGATGACATGCCTAGCCTTGCTGATACAGAATATAATAAAAATAACTAGGTAAATGAGAGAATGACTTAGTTCAGAAACTGCTTATTGTAACCCAGTTTTGATGCTGGTCTCCTTTGTATCTTAGATCACAATAAGAAGGTTTTTAATTAATGAAAATGTCACCTCTTATTGAGTGTCAGAAGCCCTATCTTCACCCCCAACCTCCTACCCTGGGCTGACACTGGTTCCAAAGGAGACTCTCCAGGTTGGACTGCACCCTCGCTGAGTCTGGCTTCCAACTCTGAGGCTGCTTCTCCCTCTAGCCTACTGTAGTCCCCCTGGGAGTGCTGTTATCCAAAAAGGGAGAGTGGGAGAAGGGAGAGCCAGGGAGCTGTTGTCTTCCCTCCTTCCCATTCAGACCATACAATACTTTAGGGTCCCTGCCACATGGAGGTGCCAAAAAGCTTGGATGGTGGCTTAACAATTCAGTTTTTATTGAGGACACAACTTTCCCAAGAGCTATAAGCTTCATTAACTCCTCTGATCTCTAGATTTCTAGCTTGTTCTTGTCTACTCCACTGCTTGATCTGCCAGTTCATTCATTTATTCGTGCCAGGCACTTTACATGCCTTCCTTTTAATCTTCCCACCTCCCCTGTATTTCTTCTAAGCATTAGCACAAATGTGATGTTAACTATTGATGTTATTATTTGTCTTTATGTAAACTCTGAAAGTGCAGGAGCCATGTCAGTCACCATTGTACCCCTGTGCCTGGTGACTAACAAATGTTAATGAACAAACTGAAAGATATAAGTATTATTACCCTGTTTTTCAGATGAAGAAACAGAAACTCAGAGCAACTAAACATTTGCCTGTAATTAAAGCATCGCAGAAAAAAAGAAAAAAAAGTAAACATTTGCCCAACTGACTCCTACTATAGTTGTCAGGCCAAAAAAAGAGGGGAAGGGGACACTTTTATATACTTCGGGAGATTTTTAACAAAACTTGTATTTTTTACTATACCCACAAAACGGTGAAACAAACTGACAAACTCTATTTTGATTGTGTCCCACTTTTAGCTGGGCTGGGGGTGGGATTTGGATGCCAGAAGCAGACTTTTGTGCCCTGGTGAAAAGTACCCAGCAAAAGAGTAGGGTTCAGTCATTCCTCTGCCTGTGGGCGTGCCTTTGGTGAGGCGCTCTGGCTCCCACCGCTGCTCTAAACCCTGTCTAATGTGAGCCTGTATTTTAAAAACCAAAAGATTTCCCATAAATCTGGATCTATGCCTCTTCCCAAACTCTAAAGATCTGGTGATGCTGGGCCCCACACATTTCCACAAGGCCGAAATCTGTAGTCTCTGAGTGGCAGCTGACCTCTTTAGATAGCATGTGCTGCTTAGGCCTCTCTGGTTCTCTCCAGGCCCCATCGCTCAATTGTACAACCTGTGCACATTTAAATGCAGGAGCTTAATTAGGATCCCAGAAGTCTTTAGTTTCAGTTGTTTCAGGCCACTAAACCACGTTGATCTGTTCCCTAAGAACCCAAATCCTCTTTACTTCCCAAGAAGACTAAGACACTTACTGCCTTATTAGCAAAGAAAAAACAAACAAAAAAAGAACCTAAAAAGCAGTTGAAGGAAGCAGTGGGGAATAATGTTTACAGACTTGGGTTGAACTTCCAACTCAGCCTCCTTCTACCTTTGTGACTCTGGGCACATTTTTCTCCTCTTTGAGCTTCATCAACAACTTCACAAGAGAATGTGAAGCAACCTATGTAGCATCTAGTACGTAGAGGCTTCTCACTCAAGAATAGGAGTCAGTGCTGGCAGAAGTTGTACCAGGTGCCATCCAGCTTGAGTGTTCTCACCTGCTAGTTCTGCTTGCTGTCTTTGGTCTCTCTCGGACCACTCAGCTGATAATCCAGGTGTACACTCAGTCAGGCCCCAGGAGACTTGCTATAATAGAATGTTAAACAACCAGTTGATGGGGTTTGGGGTGAGGTCATCCTACCCTTCCCTACCTCTTGTTGCCTGCTACCCCTGATCTCTGCAGCATTCCCTGGGACTGTGCCAAGTCTAGTTTAAAAGGACTCTTAGAGACTTGGTTCTCTCACAGCTCCCTCAAGGAATTGGAGCAGATGATCAATCAATATCTTTAATAAGACCATCTCATTATATTTAATTCACTCAGCAAGCATCAAAACAACCTCTATGCCAGGGTCTTTATTTGGGATGTACAGATGGGTGAGATAGTCCCTATCCTCAGGGACTTCCCCCTATAGGGTCACTGCCCACCCAGCATGCACTACTTCCATTGCCAGTGGGAGAAAATGACACTGTAGGGATCCCTGCCACCTCTCGTGGTTCTTTGTAAGCCAGTAGAGACTCGCAAGGTAAAAATGCCAAAAGCCCTTTGAAGATGAAGAGTTATCCACTCAGGGTTTAAAATTTTTAATTTCCTTAAAATGTCCCAGAGCTGATATGTCTGATATCAGATGGATGATCCTAACACTTTACTTACTGCACCTAGAATTTTTGAGAGCAAGGTCTATGTTTTAATTCATTTGGAGGGTATGTATTGTGCATGGTCCTTATTGCTCAATACATGGCTGTTACACTAAATTATAATATTAAGTAAAAGAAATAAGTTATGTTTCTACCATTTTTTATTCTCTTTCTTTTTTTTGAGATGGAGTCTTGCTCTGTCACCTGGGCTAGAGTACTGTGGCATCAGCCTAGCTCACAGCAACCTCAAACTCCTGAGGCTCCTGCCTCAGCCTCCCAAGTAGCTGGGACTACAGGCGCACGCCACCACGCCTGGCTAATTTTAGTAGAGATGGGGTCTAACTCTTGCTCAGGCTGGTCTCGAATTCCTAACCTCAAGTGATCCTCCTGCCTTGGCCTCCCAGAGTGCTAGGATTACAGGCGTGAACCACTGTGCCCGACCCCTTTTTATTCTTAACCTGCCCCCACAGCTGGGCCAGGCTGGCAGTCATTCATTCCTTTAGGCCAGCCACTGCACACATGCTGTGATGCCCAGTCTTCCTCTCACCTGGCATTTATTCTGCAAACATTGACCAACCCCTGATCGGTGAGAGGACCTGAGCTAGCTGTGAATGCTGAAGTGAATCAAATGTGGTCCCTGCCCACAAGGAGCTCATAGTCTAGATAATATGTATATAGTAATTGTAGTTTAGAACAAGTAGTATAGCATCTGCTTCCTCTGAATAAAGTTTCAAATCCTAGATCCTATTAAGATCTAGTAAGTGGCCTTTGGAAGTGTTTCAGCCTCTTGGTTTGTTTTCTCATGTATAAAATGACAGTGAACCCAGGCTTACAGGGTTATGTTAAGGTCCAGCAAGTCCTACATGCTTAGCACAAGTGGGAGCTATGAGTATTTTAGATACCTGATGCTGAGGTTGCCTGAAACATGGTAACCTAGGGGAGAATGGGTAAGAGAAGGCTTCTCAGAACTGAGTCTTCAAGGTTAAGTAGAAGTTTTTCAGAGGACAAGATGAGAGAAAGGGGTCTAAACAAAGAAAGTAGCATATACAGAGACCCAGAGGTGAGAATTACCCAATTCATTTGGAGAGTGGGGAGAGAGATCAGGCTGGAGGAGTTAGCAAGAGGAAACTGAACAAAGAGGTTTGAGTTTTATCCTGCAGGCAGTGAGGAATCAATGAAAAGTTTTAAATAGGAACGTGAACGTGCTGTGCCTCAGTAAGTTCTCTCTGATAGCATGTGAGGAAGTAATTCTCAGTGGGAGAGGCAACTGTGGTCGCTTGATTCCTCCTCCCTCTCCTCAGCCTCGCTCATCATCAGATCCTCTGTGCTTTGCTGGACTCTATCCCAGACCTACAGAATCAGAGTCTCCAGGTCTAGATCCCAGGAATCTATTATTGAATTGCCCTGGGTGATTCTGACATCTGGCTGGGTCTGGGAACTGCTGAATCGAGAGTGCCGTGGGGATCCTTGAGAACTAAGGTATTCTTCAAAGAATGGGATTTCCCAGGGAGGAGCTTTTCCATAAGCAGAAATAGAAACAACCTTCCCTCAGGTCTGCCTTATTAATGATAGTAATAAGACAACTGCTAATTTTCCTTTGTGTATCAAAATGCTTACCCTGCCTGCTGTGTGCTACAGCCTCTGCTGAATGATTGCAGTGCAGCGATTCATGGGACACAGGCTATGTCTTTGAAAAACTCATAGTATTGTGGAGAAGACAGATTTCAACCAATAGGATGTATGTGATAAGCTCTAGTCTAGAGATGTGTAAAAAGGTGTCAGGGCCTCCCAGAGCCAAGCCCAGTTCATCTTCTGTCTATGGACTTACCAGGATATAACACTCAGACTGAGCCAAAAGAGAAGAGGCGGAGGGAACAGCATGCACAAAGGCTTTCTGCTTTATATATTGGGGGAAAGGAATGTTTACTAGTCCTTTGTGGCAGGATGTGCAGAAGCAGAAAAGGACCGAGGAGAGTCATACTTACATTCCAGGAAGGGCCCTGTGTTTGTGCCCTCTGGTTTTGTGCCCATGCTTACACCCTCATCCTTCAAACTCTAGGCGGCTCCCAGCCAAATGGCTGTGAGGTTATGCAGCCTGTGGGTGAATATGCTGCAGTCCTATAGGCCATCTCCCCTTTATTCTCTACCCAGGGGTCTTAGCTCCCTTTGTGATTTCCCAGTCCATTCTGAAATGAGTAGATCTCTCTCTCTACTCTGAAAAGTGATATAGGGAAACTAAAGCAGAAAGAAGGGGCCAGAGGGACAGCAAACACTGAAGGTTCTTACTAGGAAATTACCACCAGAAAACATGGACTTGGGGGTTCAAAGAGACCTTGAAGGTTATTTGTCTAGTCCTCTGTCCCATGCTTCAAGTAATTAATTTGGTTTGGGCAAGTCTCAGGAATTTTCCCTGTCATTTCTTCTAGGACAGAAGAGGAAAGAAACTAACGGGTATTGAGCACCTACTGTGTGCCAGGCCCAGGCCAGGTACTTTACATAATTTATTTCCTTCTGTCCTCACAACTCTGTGAAATATGGTTTTATTCCTATTTATAAATGAGGAAAATGAGGCTCAAAAGTATTAAGTAATAGTCCAAGATCATACTGAAAATGGCAGAACTGAGATTTGAACTCACAGCTCTCCAGAGTTCATGCTTCTCCCTCCATCCCCAGGCCCCACCCCGTGAGAAACCCATGCTGGGGTTAGTATTAAAGTGGCAGTTTGGCCTGAGGATCCAGGTAAATCCGCAGCTTGTCCTTCCTTGTGGTTGGTAGCACTCAGGAAGCAGATTCAATGGATGAGCTAGCCGTGTGGTGTAAGGGGCCACTAGAGTCAGAGAGACTCACTGCCTTATCCTTAATTCACCTTGTGCAACCAAAGAGGACTCTCCACAAACTGGTCCTTATGTTGAAAAACAGATGTTCTGCCTCCTGGAAGGGCCTGAGCCCACAGCCTGAGTGGGAGGTTTGGGTAAAGGCTTCAGGGCACTAAGGTGGGGTTGTGTCAGCTCTCTGTTGTTTACTACAGCTCTGATTGTCAGCATTAGAATGGTTTGAGATTCTTGTCATGGGTTGCCCTCTCATCAGTGTCTCAGAGTGATGCAGCCTTGTCTTTAGCATAGCATGTCAGGAAAGGGGCTGGTTTGTGTTTTATTTATTTTTATTTTAAACTTGGTTTTTAGAGATAGGGTCTCACTCTGTCACCCAGGGTAGAGTGCAGTGGCACGATTATAGCTCACTGTACCCTTGAACTCTTGGGTTCAAGTGATCCTTCTGTCTCAACCTCCTGAGTAGCTAGGACTATAGGCGTGTACCACCATCCCCCCCGACTCATTTTGAAATTTTTTGTAGAGACGGGGTCTAACTTATGTTGCCTAGGCTGTTCTCTAACTCCTGGCCTCAAGCAATTCTCCCACTTTGGCCTCCCAGAGTGCTGGGATTGTAGGCACGGGCCACCATGGCTGACCAACTGTGTTTTAAATTCTATCCTTTGTGTCAAGCAGCTGAGACATGAGCCAGATAGGCTTTAAGCATTCATTCATTTATTCAATGAATGCCTGCTGTGTGCCAGGCCCAAGCCAAGCCTGGGTTCCTGGGCATACTTAAATGATCAAGATCCACATCCTGCCCCCAAAGAGCTCACATTCTACCAGGCGGTTGGGGACAGACAGAGAATACAACTATGGCACAGTGTGATAGGTGCTATACTAAAAGGATTAGTTCTACTTAGCATGGGCCAGAAAAAGGTTCATTGACCTTTGACCAGGATCTTAGGGGATGAGTAAGGATTTGCCAGGGAGTAGAAGTTTCCCAGAATGTAGCATTACGGTTGGTAGGAGGTAGGGACTCTGAGAATGTTTGTTGGATGTGGCAATGAATGGGTGAATGGAAGAGTAAGTGATGATAACTGGGCTGATGAGTTTTTCTAGGCTGGGGATTAATCATTTTCTCTGCATCTGAAAGCGAATTTTAGCTGCTATTATTGTCTTCTGCCTGCCTTGGTGACAAAGAGGCTCTTGGAGTTGGGTGCCTTGAGAGTAGAGTGCTCTAATGGGCCATTTCAGAATAGAGTTTGGAAGCTCTTGCAGGGCAGCTGGTTAAATACAGCATGTGTCTTGGGCAAATCCTGTACAAACATAGATGAACTCTTGAGACTAAAAGGAATCCATGGAAGAAATGAGACCAGGTTGAGGGCTGGAAATTCAATCCAGCTTCAGAGCAGTCCTTGACAACTGCCTGGTCTGGTAACTGCGGTTATTCCCACATTGTGGACAGAAGGGCCAAAGTGGAAAATTGAGTCATGCCCTCAAAGAACTAACCTGATATGCCATAAACTGTATAATCATTGTTAATAATCACTATTGCCCATTGTGCACCCACTGTGGCAGGCACCACTAGAGGCTTTGCATCAGCAGCTTTCATAGTGTTTGGTCTCGGGACCCTTTTACATTCCTAAAAATTATTGAGGACCCCAGAGAGCTTTTGTTTATGTTGGTTTTATCTATGGATATTTACCAAATTAAGTATTAAAGCTGAGAAAGTTTAAAAATATTTAGTCACTGATTCATTTAAGAATAACAATATTAAAGCTATCACATTAACATAAATAGCATTTTTTTTTTTTTTTTTTTTGAGACAGAATCTTGCTCTGTTGCCCAGGCTAGAGTGCCGTGGCGTCAGCCTAGCTCACAGCAACCTCAAACTCCTGGGCTTAAGCGGTCCTACTGCCTCAGCCTCCCAAGTAGCTGGGACTACAGGCATGCGCCACTATGCCTGGCTAATTTTTTCTGTATATATATATATT
>NW_012152796.1:48263-198840 GCF_000956105.1 Propithecus coquereli
GTGCCCGGCCATAAATAGCAATTTTTTAAATGAAAACTATATTTTCCAGAACAAAACAAAGTTAGAATGGTCTTGTTTTCATATTTGCAAATTTCTTTTTATCTGGCTTAATAGAATAAAACTGAATTCTCATATGTATTTCTGTATTCAGTCTGTTGCAATATGTTGTTTTGGTTGAAGTACATGAAGGAAATCCAGCTTCATACAGATGTATAGGTGGAAAAAGGAGGAGTGTTTTAGTAGCCTTCCCAGATGATTGTAGGTACTCTTCTTTGCAGTATGAAATTTGAGACCCTATAAATGACATCTTTATACTCATTTACATTAAAATCCATTGATCCGTGGAGCACTTTGAGTGAATCTTTTACCAGTGGGTTGATTTTGTAACATGATGCTTTGATCGTTCAGAAAATAGGTTCACTTAGTTTTGCAGATCTTCCACATGTTTTCCTATTTCTTCACAATACCAAAAGATAACGTTTATTATATCACCACTAATTTCATCAGAAAAGTCTTTAAGTATTGGGAAGCTGTCAAGCTCATGGTGGTGGATACAAGTTTTCTAAAGTTCTAATTTTTACTTGAAAGCTTGAATTTTATCATTGGCCACAAATACTTTTAGTTGTTTTCCTTGAAATGGCAGGCACATTTTGTTCATTTGTTCATTTTTTGAGAAAATGTCTGCCAGTACCAAAGTCTGAGTAACACATCAGTCAATCTTTCAAGTAAAAATGGTGTTCCATGAAAAAAGTGACCTCTTCCTTTGATTTTATCTCTTTATCCAGGAAGAGCTAGAATGCCCTAACTTAATGCTTCTCAAGCCAAGACAGAAAAGTCTTGGGCCTGGTCCAGGTAAGGGAGTAGAGATATTGGTTTTAATGGCTCCAGATGCCAGCCCCTGGGCCCTGAAGTGGCTGTGGTCTAGAGTTCACCTGGCCCTCTGTGGGGATGTGCACACTACAATGTGAATGCCACGTGAGTGGTCCCACCCTCCCTAAAGGTTCTGGTTTTGCTCAGAGGGTGAAGCAAAATTGTCTTGGAGCTTTTTCGAACAGATCCAAAATCTGCTCAGAAAATCCTCAGAACTTTTCTTCCTCTTCCCCATCTTTTGGCTAAGGCTGGACCTGTATCCTCAGAGGCTTTGAAATTTAACACATTGAGTGCCACACTAGGAAAAAAATTTTTTCCTTGGGGCCACGGTGTTTTATTACAAAAATAGAATAAAAACTTCAAAAACAAAATGATCCTTTCTAATTTAATGTAAAATTTGTTATTTTTTATTGTTTTCTGTGTGTGAGTTATATGCAACTTGAAAAATAGTTCACGCAGCTCCCGAAGTGAAGAGATGTGTGAGTTATATATGCTGCACGAAGCCCCAGGCTCAAAACTAGCCTGAGTTAAATACAACTCACTTGGCGGTTAATGTGTTAAACTGAAGTGAGCAGGAACAATCAGTTGCTGCCCAGGGCTGCTGGGTTTAAGAATCAGTTCCATCAGCCTTTGTGATGATGAAGAAAATGGTCAGGTGTTTCATTCCTTTGATAAACATTTACTGTTGTGTTCTTAATGTGGGAATGCTATGCCAGGTGCTAAAAATACAGCTTGAGAAGTTAGTTGAAAGTCAGGGTTGACTGACTCGTCAGGGAATAAGGGGGTCACGATTGTTAGAATTTGGAAAATGGCAGGAGATAGTAGTCAAAGGGAACTCTGAACCACAAGTTTTCCTCTGTCAAAGCCAAAATTTGAAGAAACAACGGTATTACTGACTAAATATAGCCTCTCCAGGGCTTGGGATTTTCACCAACCTCTGGGAGTTAAAGCAGAGATGAAAATGTCAGAGAGAAAAGTTCCCCTCTCCACAAAACACTGTGCCCAGGGGCAGGCATCAGGACCTAGGGTCAAGACATCAGCTTGGGGTTTGTCCCCTCGAACTTCCTGGCCCTGAGAGAAGGACTGAAGTATACTAAACTCAGAGGGGACAATGGATAAGCTATCTCCAGTGTAGACTTACTAAGAACAGAACAGCCAAGGTGCCTGGGTAATAGCTCGAGTGCCTACTGTCTGAATCCCGTTGTATCCGTTATGTCACTTAATCCTATGGGCAACTTTATGCAATGTAGCTTTTCAGGCCTTGTGTTTCTTCCTTTAATTGGGAAGACAGCCTGTCCTGTAAAGTCACTTCCATTTAATGGCTATTGTCATTTATTTTTGTACCAGTTTGGCTCTAGGGATAATCACATTATTCCCATTGATGGGGGGGTGCATCTCATTGTAATCCCTGAAGAAGCAGTCTTCCACTCTTCCACCCTTTAGATTGGAACCATTCTGGTGGAGGTCCAGGATGGAGAGATGGGCCTTTTGCTGTAGGAAGCAATAATTCCAAGCAGTGTCGTCCCAAGCTGCCTGCCAGCTCTGTCACAATGGGGACACCTAACAAATCTGATTTAGCTGCTACAAGCCCAGCTGAGCCTGTGCCCTGAGCTGGGCCCTGTGCTGCCCTGTGAGGCATCCAGACAGGAATCAGACCTGATGCTTGCCTTCTAGGAACACAGCCTAGCAGAAGAGACCCAAGTTGCGGATAAGTAAATATTAATAGAAAGCCCAAGTACTGTAACCAAGGTATACTGTACTAGAGGGATATGGGGGAGGAGAGGTGAATTAAAAGAGGGACTCTCCAAGAGAAAGCCTGGAGGAGGATGGATTTAAATTGGGCTTTTGAGACCTGCTCAGCTACTTATTAGTAAGCGGGAGAAGGAAGGAGGTTTTAAGGAGAGGACCCCCATTAGCAAAAGCATGAGGTAGGAAAGTACAGAGAATATTGGGAACTTAAGGAATGACTTCATGGGGTTGAGGGCAGAGATTGAGATTTCTAACAATTCACCTTAGATTCATCACATGTGAGAGACTCTCACATTCTTGCAAAATATAGAACCATTTATTGTTTCCCATCGCTCCCATCATGTTAATAATTAATACCATATATTGAGCAGTGTATATGTGCCTGGCACTGGACTAGGTGCTTTATTGTATGTAATTCTCACAGCCGGGCCGGGCACAGTGGCTCACATCTGTAATGCTAGTACTCAGAGAGGCCAAAGCGGGAGGATCACTTGAGGTTAGAAGTTCAAGACCAGCCTCAGCAAGAGCGAGACCCCATCTCTACTAAAAATAGAAAGAAATTAGCCAGGCAACTAAAATAGAAAAAAAAATTAGCTGGGCATGGTGGCACATGCCTGTAGTCCCAGCTACTTGGGAGGCTGAGGCAGAAGGATCACTTGAGCCCCCAGGAGTTTGAGGTTGCTGTGAGCTAGGCTGATACCATGGCACTCTAGCCCGGACAACAGAGCAAGACTCTGTCTCAAAAAAAATAAAAAACAATAATTCTCACAGCCAACCCTGCAAGTTAGGACTTAATCCCATTTTACAGATGAGCAAACAGGGGGTAAGTAGAACTTGCCCAGCATCATACAACTGGTAAGCGGTGGAGGCCCCGGTTAATGGCAAACACAGTATTCCCACTGTGCCCCGGCGCCTTCCCACAAGTGCTTTGGCACTAAGTAGAATCACATTAGTCACATGGTTAACTTAACAGAATTGTGTATTTACTTTTAAAATAAAACAAAAAACACTTATACATTGCCTTATACATTTGAATTCTTGGTCATACGTACAAAACCGTATATTGTCAACCCTCTGCATCTGTGGATTCAACCAATTGTGGATAGAAAATACTCATTAAAAAAATGGATGGCTGCATCTATACTGAGCATGTACAAGCTTCTTTTCTTGTTATTCCCTAAAAAATACAGTAAAACAACTATTTACATAGCATTTACATTATATTAAATATTATAAGCAATCTAGAGATTATGAGAATATGTACATAGGTTATGTGCAAATATTATACCATTTTATATCACAGACTTGAACATTTGCAGATTTTGGTATCCATGGGGGGTCCTGGAACCAATCTCCCATAGGTACCAAGGGATGACTGTGTATTGTACTTTATAGACCATATAAAGAATTTCAAGAATAGTTTTACTCATACAAGATTTTCAGCTTATGTAATGACTTAGAAACCTGGCACTCATGTGAAATAAAACTGTGTAGTAAAATTACATGTCCTGGTGTTTGCCTTAAGAATATGTTCACCAATGTGACAGGGAAAGGGACTTGGACATTGGCCTCACCTCCTCTACCTAGAGTTTCTTTTATGGCATCTTGTAGTGGTGGAAAGTCTCCTGGCTACACTCGTCAGAAAGATTTCCTTTGCCTTAGTTTCCCTGAACAACATCCTTCTCTATCAACTTTCCACCCCTTTGCATAAGAAGTTACTCACCATCCACAGGTTCCTTTTGCAGTGGCCATTTAGCAACTACCTTGCTTCATTGAAATGTTCCCTTGGCAGAGACTAATTTAGGCAGTATCTTTTGTGAGTTGCACATGTAAAATTTCTATCTCCCTAGTATTCTTTTCTGAGTTCCTTGTACTTCCAAGTACTCCAAAATGTTTCATTATGCTCCTGGTACTACCACTGGGTTCCTTTCTTTTTCAAGAAACCAGGGACCCAGGTCAGTTGTAATTATACATTACAGATTTAAGGATACCCTGGTGCCAGCTCATTGTGAGAAGGTGATTTCATGCAAGAAAGATGATGGCGTTGTTTTGTTGGTAGAATGAGGGATGATACCCTTATTATTCCTTTAGTCTTCCACAAGCACATGTTACCTAGCAGTGGGTAAGTTTGGACGGTATGTCAGTTAACTATTGTTGCATAACAAACCACCCCAAAACCTAGTGGCTTAAAACAGCACCATTTACTATTTCTCATGAGTCCATTGCTTGACTGGGTGTTTCTGCTGATTGAGCAGGCTTGGCTGATCTCAGTGGGGCTCACTCACATATTTCTGATCAGCAGGCTGATCAACTGGGAAAACTGTGCTTTCTCCACACGTCTCTCACGTCTCTCCGCAGCTAGCCTGGTCAGGCTTTCATGGCATGGCAGAGGTGCAAGAGTGAGCAAGCCCAGCCATGCAAGGAAGCAAGTGGAAATGCATACACACTTTTTAAGTTTATGGCTGGCATCTGGTTTCCTAACATCCCATTGGCCAAAGAAAGTGACATAGCCAAGCCCAGTGTCAGAGGGGGAGGGAATACAAAGTTGCAAGATATAGGAAAGCTGTTAACTGAGGACACTAAAGCAATCAGTCTTCTAGTGAGGGCCCTTTAGTGTGAAAGAAAAAACTTATTGGCTTATATTTCTGGGTCAAGTTTGTCCTAGAAGGGAAAAAAAAGCCAAAGTAATGACTGTGTATTGGGCCCATGCTATGGGCATGCACAGGGACAGGCACTATACCTGCTTATGCAGTGATCCTCACAACAACTCTGCAAGATAGGTAGGAATTGGAACTCAGAGAAGTTAAATAACTTGCTCAAGGTCATCCAGCTAATACATGGTCAGGCAGGGATTAGAATGTATATCTGTCTGACCCCAAAGCCCAGGATCTCCTCACCATACTCACTGCTTCTCAAGAGTACCAACCAGAACCTTACCTTCCCCCGACACAATTTTCAATAGAGGTGATGCTTTTTGACTGTACACACCCCTCCAAATTGTTGCTGTGACCCTAAAGGAATTGTGCAGCTCTGCAGAAAACCCACATGTTCTCCTAAACTCTCCGTTGTCCGAAAGCATTCTTTCCTTCCAGATGGGGATTGATCTGTAGGCTGCACAAGCAGCCCAAGAATTGTGGCCCCTCCCAGACATGCCAGAGAGGGAAAGACCGTCTTCTCTTTAACCTTTAAGATTTGGGGACACCAGGGCATTAGGATGTTTGAGCATGAGCTTTGGAGTTAGGCTCACTGGAGTTCAACCTCTATAACCTTGGGCAACTCATTTAACTTCTCAAAATCTGTTTCTTCATCTAAAAAAAAAGCGGGAATAAGAACACCTCATTTGCAGAGCTGTTACAAGGACTAAAATTATGTATGTAAAGTGCCTAACCCAGTGCCTGGCACGTAATAAGTGGCATTACTAATACTGTTACCATTATTTCTAAGAAGAGCCTTTCCCATCCTGGGAAACCCTGTTTCTGTCTATTGGGCAGGTCCCTCTCGCCTCCAGCCACTCTATGCAGACTTGCTGCCTGCTATGTCACCAGGAACGCAAAGGCTGGGAAGAAGGCTCTTCTCAAAATGGACTGGTGTTGCAGGGTGAGAAGCTGCCCCCTGACTTCATGCCAAAGCTCGTCAAGAATCTCCTAGGCGAGATGCCTTTATGGGTCTGCCAGAGTTGCCGAAAGAGCATGGAGGAAGATGAAAGGCAGACAGGTCGAGAACATGCAGTGGCGGTAGGTAACCACTGAAAGGGGTCCCTGAATGCAAGAGGGCTGCCTCCCCAGAGAAGTCAGCCTGCTCCTTCCCTGCCCTCAGGTGGCTCTCCTCAGGTAGCCCCTACGCCCAGGCACTGAGGCTGCTGGGCTGCACTGACACAGCATTAGCAGCTTGGGTTCAGATTTGGGGGAAGAAGGGAGAAACTTCTGGCAGCCCATTGGCCCCTCTGGATAGTTTCTGCAGAGGATGAGGGCCTGTTCGTAGGTACTGGTAGATGGTGGTCCTCCCCCTTTGTGTGAGCCTGCTGCCTTCAGCTCTGTGGCAGCCTTGTCGTCCCCTCCAGACCCTTTCTTTTGCCCAGGATCAGTTTAGCTTCCAGGCTCCTGACTGAAAGGCCCTTCCTCTCACTGGCAGCTCTTGCTATTCCCCACAGTTCACAGGCAGTCTGCTCCTGCCGCAGTCTCTGCACACTTCGTGTAGCTGGGAGCGTCACAGCCCCTGCCTGGTCCTCCTTTGTCCCTGACCTTGAGCTGTGCTGATTGTTCTGGCCGTGGCACAGGGGCCTGGAGGAGGAGGGCCTCCTTTGGGGTAAGCTCAGGCAGCAGAGGGTCAGCTCTGATGTTTGCATTTTGACCATGAACCTTTTTCTTTCCCCTTCTCCAGATCTCCTTGTCACATACATCCTGCAAATCGCAGTCTTGTGGGGGTGACTCTCATTCATCCTCGTCTTCCTCTTCATCGTCCTCGTCCTCGTCCTCCTCCTCCTGCCATGGGAACTCAGGGGACTGGGATCCCAGCTCCTTCCTGTCAGCACATAAGCTCTCGGGCCTCTGGAACTCCCCACACTCCAGTGGGGCCATGCCAGGCAGCTCACTTGGGAGTCCTCCTACCATCCCCGGTGAGTCTCCGAGCTCGGGAGAGAGCCAGGCCCTGTAAATGTAGACAGCTGTGTTTTCATATCCATTTTGTTCAAACAAATCATACGCTCAGTTACTAAAATAAGTAAAAGTGGAGCTGTTCTCATGGAAGCAGGGGCAGCCTGGACACTATAGAACTCCTTTCCTCAAGACTCTGAACAATAATACTGCCGGTAGAGAAAAATTTACCCCTCAAAGCTGTTACTGGCTCTCACAGTTGTTCCCATTGGATCCTAGAGGGGACCTGGTGAGCACTGTCTGAGTAGGAAGTGGCATCTGGGAGGACCCTCAGGGAAGTAGGACTTAGATCACCTGACATCTGACCCCTGCAACACCACAGAGGACCTAAGTGACCTTGTCTTTCTAGGCCTTGATTTCCCTACCTGAGGGATAGACATAAAAGCACTGTACTTATGTCTACAAGAGATTGGCAGTTCAAGCTGTGATGATATTAACCCATTTAGCAGCTGTATAAGTCTTCTTTAGACTCAGATAATTCTCAGAGACTCAGAGAAAAAACTTGTGGGCTATTGGTTTATTATGTAAATATGATTTACTGTCATACTTCTAAATGGAGGGGCTGAGTTCTTCAAAGTGGTGCTGCCCCCAGAATTATGAAAGTGGAACAGTACGTAACTCCATTTATCTTGGTACAGAAGCTAGAGAGCGTTGTCACAGCCTTTTCCCGCTTCTCTGAAATCTGGGCCCCCAGGAGTCTGGCATACCCTGGGCTGCTTTGGTCCCCATGGCCCAGAGGCAGAGCCTTGGCCTGCTGCTCCTTGGCTTCTGCAGACCCGCGCCAGGCCTCAGGAACACCTCTGAGCAGGCAGAACGCACAGCCCTGTTCATGTCAGACTCCATCACCCACACACCTGCCTCTCACATCATTCTGCCTTTCCCCAGGTGACCAGAGATTGATAACTTATAAATGTCACATAAGGAGACTAAAAAAAATTTTGCTGATATTTTAATATGTAAGTGTATTGACTCATATATATGCCACATCTTTCTCCAGCTAATATTAAAGTTATGGATCAGCTTGTGAGGTCCTTAAGAATCTAGGTTTCCAGTTTTTTTGTGCTAAAGTTTTGTTTAGGTATTGTGCCACTTTGGGTGGATCCTCAAATCCAGATGCTCCACTGGTCACCATAGAATAGGATACATTTAGGACCAGAGAAATTGTTAGGTTAGGAGAAATTGGTCAAAGTATGTCATCTTTACCGGTAAATTGACAAGGGTAATGAATAACGTCTACTTAGAGTGAGGGAAAAAAACAGCAGAGGTGTGGAGCCTTTGGGGGCCAGCATTTGTGGTGCTTTCTCCCTTGGGCCTGGGCTCTCCTCGAGCCTGTCCAGCCAAGCTGCTGCCCACAGAATCCTCTCCAGCTCCAGGGTCCCCTGTGCCGAGAGTCTGCCCTCTGGTCACAGCAAGTAGGATGTGGTGGCAGTCAGCCTCTGGGCTTTCCTTCCCAGGTCTGGGCTCCCATTCTGACCCCTTTCTCCTCCCTCCACCCACAGGTGAGGCTTTCCCCATCTTGGAGCACCACCAGCACTCAGACCTCACTGCTCCCCCTAACAGCCCCACCGGCCACCACCCACAGCCAGCATCTCTGATCCCATCTCACCCTGGCTCCTTTGGCTCCCTACCCCACCCACACCTGCTGCCTGCCACCCCGGCAGCACCTTTCCCTGCCCAGGCTTCAGAGTGCCCCGTTGCTGCCGCTGCCCCCCACACCCCAGGGCCGTGTCAGAGCCCCCACCTGCCCTCCACCAGCATGCCGCTCCTGAAGATGCCTCCGCCATTCTCAGGGTGCAGCCACCCCTGCAGCGGGCACTGCGGTGGGCACTGCAGCGGGCCTCTCCTCCCGCCACCGAGCTCTCAGCCACTCCCTAGCACTCACAGGTAAGTCCCAGCATGAAGGGCAAACTCCCTGCTCACTTGAACTTAGAGTTTTCGAAAACTTTAATGAGGATAACTTTGGGGTGTAAAGTAAAAGATAGACTATGGTTTTTGGGGGCTAGAGTGCAGTGGCGTCATCATAACTCACTGCAACTTCAAGCTCCTGGGCTCAAGCGATCCTCCTGCCTCAGTCTCCCAAAATGCTAGCATTACAGACATAAGCCACCACACCTGGCTTAGACTCTGGTTTTTTAAATTGTTTTTCCAATTATGAACAAAGTATGTATTTACTGTTTTTTTAAAAAACTTGGAACAATTAAGAATGTATAAAGAAAAAAACGTTCTCACAACCTAAAGATAAATTTCTACCACTGTGATATATTTTCTTCTTGATATTTCTGTATATAAATGACATAATTAGGTCCTTATTTGGCATACTTTTTCGTGTAGTAATGTTTTAACATTACATCATTTCCCCAGTAAAAATTCTTTGAAAAACTTTTCAATAGCCAAGTAATGTCTTACTGTATAGCTCTAGCATAATTTACTTTATCATTCCCCTATTCCTGGACATTGAGGCATTTCCAGTTTTCTAACCATGACAAATGAGGATGTAATAAGCATCCTTGCACCAGATTCTTTTTGAATGAGTAACTATGTCCTTTAGGGAGATTCCTAGGAGTAACTCTAAGTGCTGAGAAAGGTTATATTCATGTATGTTTGAAAGAATTCTTTGGAGAAGATCAATGTATATTTTTATATTACAAATCCGACCTGTGTTTATTATACATTTACATCTTCCCATTCTAGAATCCCACTGCCCTAAAGCAACCACTCTTGGCAGTTTTTTTCCCTCATGTGTCATTACACTCCGTGTTGATGGTGTCTATGCAGTTTACACCCTCTGGTTTTCACTTAGCATTACCTTGTCAGCACGTTATATTCCCGTGTGGTGTTCTGAGCCCACAGCTTTAAAGGCTGGAGAACATTGAACATAGTTCACTGTACTCCAGTTGTTGAACATTTAGTCATTCCAATATTTTAACATTATAAATAACATCTCTAAAGATGTCTGTGCTTAAAGCTTTTTTCTTCTTTTGGATTTTACTCCTTGAAACAGATTCCTCAGAATGAAAAAAAGTTCTCAGTTAAAGGGTGTTTGGTTTTTTGGTTTTTAAAGCTTTTTTCTTCTTTTGGATTTTACTCCTTGAAACAGATTCCTCAGAATGGAAAAAAGTTCTCAGTTAAAGGGTGTTTGGTTTTTTGGTTTTGGGGGTTTTTTTTTTTTTTTTGGAGTAGTGCTTTCCGAATTGATGTAACTACCATCAGTGAGTGCTAGTTTTTCCATATTCTCAGGAGCACTGAGTATTTTAATTTTTCTAAAATCAATTTCGCTAATGTAATAGATAAAGAACAGCCGACTTGGAATAAACTTCTATAAGCACCACTGATGATGATTCCTGCCGCTCTCCTTTTTTTCAATCCTTGCCATGGCTCAGTGTCCTTTCTAACAGCAGAGAAGGGCTGTGTTGGACTGGGCGTCCACATGGCTCCTTGAGCACTGTCCTTGCTCTCAGCTCCCCTGTGCCCTGGAGCCTCAGCATTGGGACCAGCCCCTGCAGCACTTCAGCTGCTGATGGCCCAGCTGAGGGCTGTGGTTCTTCCCAGCTCCAATTCTTGGACCTTTCAGGCCCATGTCTCATTCTGACCCTGGCAAAATATTCTGTGTAACAAGCTGCCCTTAGTGCTTCCCAAAGTCCAGAGGCAGAGTAGTACAATGAGCTTTGCACACAGAGAGACATGGGTTTGAGTCCTGGTCACCTGTTGAGCAGAGCAGTCAAGCACCCTGAGCCTCAGTCTCCAGCACTGCAAAATGGGGGCAATGACACTTATATTTTGCAGGACTTGGGATGGTCAGAAATAACATGCTGAATGCAGTACCTGTAGCTTTTATAGTCTGTGGCCCAGAAGACACTTGCTTTTTCTCAGCTCAGTGCCCTGTGGTTAAGGCAGCTCCACTCACTGCTGCAGAGCATTACTTGGTCATAAGGACTTTAGAAAGTGAAAGGAGACTGACGTCATTGACCCCCTGAATGTTCCAGGGGAGCCATCAGCCCACTGATCAGTTCACACCTGCTAATTGAGCACCTGTTGTGTGCATGGTTGTTATGCTATACCCTGAAACCCCAAAATAGAAGCAACAGTTCCTGCCTGAACAAACAGTAAACAGGGGGATGGAGAGAGGTGTACACAGTGCCCTGAGAAGAACATGCGGTGGGCATAAGCAGGGGAGGCATGGGGAAACCTTTCCAGAAGAGCAGCATTTGCGGTTGTGGTGGGCCCTGTTATTGTGAGAGGTGCTAATGTGACTGCCTCAGACCTCTGTGGAGTGAGGCAGGTGGCAGGTAGTTAGGGTGGCAGATGGATGCTTCATGGACTCCTGCTGTGACCTGCTCCTGCATCACCCTGCCTCACTTCCGGGCCTCTCTCCCTATCAGCAGAGACCCTGGGTGCAAGGGGCACAAGTTTGCACACAGTGGCCTGGCCTGCCAGCTGCCCCAGCCCTGCGAGGCAGATGAGGGGCTGGGTGAGGAAGAGGATAGCAGCTCCGAGCGAAGCTCCTGCACCTCGTCCTCCACCCACCAGAGAGACGGGAAGTTCTGCGACTGCTGCTACTGTGAGTTCTTCGGCCACAATGCGGTGAGTGAGCCTGCCAGGCCAGAGAGGGCTGGGGGCCAGCCAAGGTGAGCAGAAGGAGTGCCCTGCTCCCCCTCAGAGACCTCTTGCTCATGGTGCTAATCACCGCACTGGGACCGTGTGAGTCCTCGCACCTGCATCCGCTCGCCTGCTCCTCACAGCACATTTGTGAGGTAGGGGATTTTTTAACATTTTTCTACCTTTGCTCTTCTTGTGGTTTCTCTTAAGATTGACTTTTTTTCCTTAGGCAAAAGGAAAGGAAGTGGCAGAGAGAAAGCTATGATTCTGATGAGTATGTATACGTGTGTAATCCCAGAGAAGTGAACGCTTGGGCGTGATGAAGGCAGAGTGGAAGCAAAAAGGCTCTCAGTTCCCCAAGTGTGACAGCCAGCCGAGGGACAGGCCGTGAGCACAGACGGCGCCAGGAAGGAGGCTCAGATCAGAGTACATGCTGTCTCTGGACAGGGGGAGAAAGCAGTTCAGAAGTCTCATAAGGTGAAGAGGAAAGGATTGCTGGTTAGGGTAGAGCAGTTGAGGATAGAAGAAATGAAAGTAATTAAGTTGCTAGTCACCTTTGAGCTAGGGGTTATTATCCTCGTTTTAGAGATGACAAAATTGAGGCTCACAAAGACTCAGTGACTCGCCCAAGGTCATACAGCTTCCCAGTGCCGAGGCCCAGGCTCAAACTTGCTTTCCTGGCTCCCCAGTCAGTGTTTGCCCAGCTCTGCCCTGTTCCCTCCCATTCCCTTCACCCACCAGTTCAGAGCCTGGCTGAGGGTGAAGCCATTTGGCCTTGGTGGCTGATGGTAGAGAGAACAGTTGTCTCGCTTCTCACCACATACTTGGTGCCAGCGGGTGGGAGTGCTATGGGCCTCCCAGGCCCAGGGTGTAATGTCAGCACCTCCCCCTCCCCCAGCCACCCGCTGCCCCGACGAGTCGGAATTATACCGAGATCCGGGAGAAGCTCCGCTCAAGGCTGACCAGGCGGAAAGAGGAGCTGCCCATGAAGGGGGGCGCCCTGGGCGGGATCCCTGGGGAGCCCGCCGTGGACCACCGAGATGTGGATGAGCTGCTGGAATTCATCAACAGCACGGAGCCCAAAGTCCCCAACAGCGCCAGGGCCGCCAAGCGGGCCCGGCACAAGCTGAAAAAGAAGGTGGGTGTGGGGGGGAGCCCAGCTCTGCCACCTCTCCTCCCTGAGGAATCCCTCACCCCAAACCCCAAGACTTCTGGGGCGTGAATGGTGCTGGCTGTCAAAGTCCTCAGCTTGGCTCACTGTTCTGGGAAGGTCTGAAGGCGTTTGGGAGGCGTCAGGGTCAGGGAGCCTGGGGCACATGATTGGAGGAAAAACGTATCCTGGCCTCAGAAGCTGCTTGCTGGATTCCTCCAAGACAAGGACTTGCTTCAGTTGGTCATTTATTCATTCAGCAGATGCTTCTACAAGTACTGGCAGCCAAAGTATGACGCAGTTAAGTTCTCACCCAGGAGAAGCTCAGTCCAGTGGGGAGAGTGACACAAAACCGGACAAGCACGTTAGCATGTGACAGGTACCAAGATGAGGGAAGTCCCACATCCTGCCTGGAAATGGCTTTACAAGAGGCTGACTTGTGAGCTGAGACACAGGGAGTGAGTACAGATTCATCAGGAGGGTCCTCCTGCCAGCGGGCACAGCACATTCCCCAGCAGCTTGATGCAGCAAAACTGAGAACAGAAGAGTGGCAGGATGCACAGTGGGGTTGAGGGAGGGCCTCAGAGGCCTGCTGAAGAGCTTGGCTTTATCCTACAGGTAAGGAGAAGTCACTGGAGGGTTGTAATCAAAGAATGTACTCGGTCACATCTGTATTCTAAGACAGATGGCACTGTGGAAGGTAGACTGGAGGGGTGATACTTGAGGCAGGAAAACCTTGAGTTTGATACCTTAGGCAGGAAGTGATGGGAGAGATGATTGATGGTGGGGCCGGAGCAGAAGAGAGAGATTTTCAGAGGACGTGGAAGTGACGAGCCTTGGTGATCTGATGACAGAACAGGGAGATGGAGTCAGGGATGTGTCCCAGGTGTTGCTTAAAGACCAGAAGATGGTGGAGCCTTTCCCTGAGCCAGGATGGGATTTGCAGAAGACAGTGAACTCAGTTGAGGCATGTTGACTCAGAGGTTCCCATGAGACATGCAAGTGGAGATGGAGGTGTGGGGCTAGCAGTTGCAGCACAGAGATAGAATTGAAGCCATGGGAATGAACCATCGGGGCTGAGGATAGAACCCAGCAAGCTGTTTCCCAGCAGTCCTGCTGCCAAATGAGCCCCAGGGCTTGATAGCTTGTCCCCTGTGGCTTCGTTACCTCTTCGCCTGCCTACCCCCAGCTGCATCTGCACAGTGACACAGCATCCGAAGAGATTTGTGTTTAACAACCAGCTAGCTCCAGTTCCTGGGTGGTCAAACAGCCCTAGTGCTCTGGAAAGCAGAAGTGATTCTCCGTCTTTTTCCAGCCCAGTCGACAACCAGGATCCTTCTCCTGCAGCCTAAAGTAGTGAGCCAAGGGGTCGCACCACTGCCTTCAGAAAATGATCAGCACTTTCTTTCTCCTGTCTAGAGTTGCCCAGCCAGAGTGTTGAGTGGGCTGCAGGAGTCTCTCTGGCCTTTCCTGGCCTCTCAGGGCATTGATTCCCAATTAGGTCCCCAGAGAGCACACTCAGCAGTTCCCAGGGCTGATGTGCTTTTCATAAATCCGTGTGCTCAGACATCCCTTCTCCTTTACCGATAATGCTGTCTTCTGTCTCCTTTTCTTCCTGACAAACTTGCCCTCCAAGGTCAGTTCAGCTGTTGCCTCCTTTGCAGATGGTGTTGGCTAACTTCTTCCCCTGTGCTCCCACCACACCTCGCATGTCTCTCCGGCTTGCCATTGACCACACTGTGCTCACCCATCCCACAGCTTGCTGCACAGCTCCTGTGTGCCAGGCCCAGGCTAGAGGCCAGGGCACAGATGGAATCAGATAGCCCTGGCTTTCCAGACTTAGTCGTGGGGCTGTGTGCAGGACAGACATACACAGGCAGTTTCAGTGTCCTGTGATAGGTGATTATGGTCACTATCTATTTATACAGCAGCCTCTCCTCCCTAATGTCCTTCTACCTCCCGGACTTAACCACAATCTTACTGTCCACCAAACCCAGCTTCCCCCAGTAGCTGTCCAGTGATGACTGCTCATGCTCTCCCACCTCAAGAGGTAGATAGAGCCATATATCTTTCTGCTCCCTTATCCCACTGCCAGACTGCGACTCTCTTAGCTTTGTGTAAAAACCCCTACTCTGTCGTCTGCCACCTCCTGGCCACTCCTTTGTACCCACTGAAGACTGTCGCCTGCCCCTTTCTCTTTTTCCCAGCCAGCCCCTCATTCCCTCGCTTGAACTGAGGAAGCATTGCTAAGTATAGGTAAGAGAACGCACAAATTGACATAATGCTTTCTCTTTCTTCCTTGCCCCATTGCCCTTCCTTCACACCCACTTAAAAACTGCATCCCTGGTTTCTACCCCAGCCTGCCTCCCCCTATACATCTCGTGGGAAGCACATGATTGAATCTGCAGCACCCGGCCTTGTGAGCCCCCGCCTTGCCTGGCAGGCCTCATCACCTCCACTCACCACAGCCCCTTTGTCAGCCCTCCATTCTTCTCAAACCTCCAGGCCTTCCCAGCCCCATCTGATTTTTTGGCAAATAACCATACTTCCAGTTTCAATGAAGGAAAAGAAGCCATTGGACAGACATTCTTTTATTCTTCTTTTCTTTCCTTTTCTTTTCTTTTCTTTTCTTTTCTTTTCTTTTCTTTTCTTTTTCTCTCTCCTCTCTTCTCTTTTCTTTCTTTTCTTCTTTTCTTTTCTTTTCTTCCTTTCCTTTCCTTTCCTTTTCTTTTCTTTCTTTTCTTTTCTTCTTTTTTTTCTTCTTTTTTTTTTTGAGATAGCCTCACTCTATCACCAGGCTAGAGTGCAGTGGCATCGTCATAGCTCACTGCAACCTCAAACTCCTGGGCTCAAGCGATCCTCTTGCCTCAGCCTCCCTAGTAGCTGGGACCACAGGCGCACACCACCATACCCAGCTAATTTTTGTATTTTTTGTAGAGACAGGGTCTCACTCTTGCTCAGGCAGGTCTCGAACTCCTGACCTCAAGTGATCCTCCTGGCTTGGCCTCCCAGAGTTCTGGGATTACAGGCGTGAGCCTCTGCTCCCTCCGGTCAGCGTTAGCCTTCCTGCTCTGTAGCTCAGCCTCTCCTCCAGGCTGTTTCCCATCCACATTTCTATGTGCTCACTACTGTCTCTTTTTTGAAAGCAAACTGTCCCTCTCACACCCCCTCCAGTCCCTTTCCTCTCAGCATAGTCAAAGTTCTTGAAAAATGGTGTCTGTGTTCACTGTCTTCACTTCCCTTGTCAGCTCACTGCAGACTGTTTTCTACCTACACCCGCTCCACAGAGTCACAAAGGACTTTGTTGCCAAATCCGAGGCTGACTCTCCTGTTCCCATCTTGTTTGCTTACTAAGAGCATTTGACATTTTGTTTGCCTCCTTTTCAAACGTTGTCTTTGGCTGCTTTGTCCTCAGCCAAGCAGAGCCAGGGAAAGGGCAGCAGGAATGCCAAGTCCTCCAGATTTCTCACCGGCCTCTCTGACTTCCTTTCTGTCTCCTGGTGAGCTCCTCTTCCTCTACCCGACTCTCCCTCTTGAGGACATCTCCCTGGAAAAGAGAGAGATCACCTAAAAGGTCTAGATAGTGTTTCCTCCCTGCACTTCACATCGCTGCCTCCCACTGCTACAGGGCATCTCCTTAGGGATATCCTACAGGCACCTCAAACTCAGCACATCCCAAAATGAGCTTGTTATCTTTCTCCAAAAAGGCCTGCTCTTCCTTCTCCGTTGTCTGTCTAGTTAATGGCACCACAGTCCACCATGTTCCGGAATCAGAACCATGGGCACCATCCTGGGGCGTGCATCACAGTGACCGGAGCAGCGGACCTTGGAATTGGACCACGGTTTGAAGCTCAGCTCTGCCACACTTGCTGTATGACCTTGGGCAAATCACTTAATCTCTAAGCCTCAATTCCATCATCCACAAAATGAGAATAACAGAACCTAAGTCATGGTTATGGCGAGGATGAAATGAAGTGGTGCATGGAAATGTCAGTCAGAGTGCCTGGCACACTTGAGTGCTGGGTCGGTGGTAGCTGATATGGCAGCCATCGTGGTTGTCGGTGTTGTTTTCCTGACTCATTCTGTTTCCCCTCCTGTCACCTAAAGTCCTATCCATGCCACCTCCCCAATAGCTCAGACCAGTCTACTTCTCTGCACCCTACTGCCACTACTTTAAAGCCTTCAGTGGCTGAACATTGCTCTCAGAGTCAAACCCAGACTCTAGTGTGGCCTATAGGGCTCTTTGTGATCCAGCCTCTGCTTAGCTTGCCAGCTTCATCTCTCAGGCCTCTCCTTTCTGGCCTTCCTGCCCACCCACCCTGCCCACCCCCTCCCTCACCCCGTCTGGGCTCCAGCTGAGTGATTTACATTCCCTGAAGGTACTGTGCTTTCCCATTTCCGCACCTTCACACTTGCCCTTCCTTCTGTCTAGATAGTGCTTGCCTCACTTTCTCCAGGATGATCTCACTTACCCTTCAGTGCTTAGTGCTGATACTGTCTCCTCTGGGAAGCCTTCCCTGATGACCCAGTCTGAGTTAGGAATGCCTCCTCTAGGTTCTCAGAGCCCCCTGTGCTTTCTTCCATATAGTACTTGTCACTGTCACTCTACATGAAACAGCCTGTTGGCATGTCCGTCTCCTCCAGCATACTAATGTCAGCAAGGCAGAGACTGCTTCACACTCGGCTCAACTCCCAGAGCCCAGCCCATTGCTTCACAGAGTTGATGGTCAGTAAAGGGTTGTCAGACAGAGTTGAGAAACGTGGGAACTTCTGGAGATCATACCTGGGTGTATTGTCCTGACTCTGCCACTTACTAGCTGTGTAACCTTGAGCTAGTTCCTTATTCCTTCCAAAGTCAAGGTTCGTAATTTATAAATTGAGGATCATGATGCAACAAGGACAGCTGTAAGGATTAAATGAGACAACCTATGGAAAGTGCCAGGCTCATTGTACATAGTAGAAAATGTGCATTTCTGTGCTTTCTCCTTCTCTTGCTACCAAAGTGTATGTATGTGGTCCCATGTCATTCCTTCCACACCAGTAGTTTTCAGAACTTTTTGTATGTAATCACAAGAGTTTTTCCTGAAATCTTCCATGAAACCTCAATCTATAATAAACAGAAGCAGCAAAGTCATGCTGGCGCAGGGCGGAGTGAGGTGAAGGGCCCTCCAGTTCTCGTCCATCCCCATGGCCTCCATGCTCCATGCGCAATTAGAAACGCTGCTCCCGACAGCAGCTTCTCCCCTGAGCACCGCAGTGCCCAGGCCCAGCCTTCACACGCAGGGAAAGAGGCTCCACACAGACCCTCCCAGCTACCGCAGCAACCCTATGAGGTATAGGTATTTTTCTCCCTAATTTACAAACAGGGAAGGTAAGGTTCAGAGAGAGTAAGTGATTTGTCCAAGGTTCCACAGGAACAGCTGACCTTAGTCAGTTGTGGAGCCAGCGTTCACGAACGATGGGAGAATAGAGGCCTGCCCGCTGGGGTGCAGGGTCACTCTGAGTTGCCCGAGGTGGTGGCAAGCCCTCTTTTCTTTCTCTCCTTAGTTTCTTGTTCCTGTTTTTCCTCCTCCATCCCCAAATCAACTGGAAATTCATGAAGTGGTGGGCATCATCTAGCACTTGGTGCACCATCACCATCTCCTTCTCAAGGGTCTTGACATCTGTCTTCTGTGTCCCCCCAAAAGCCTTGTTGGCCTGCTGGTGCCTTGGGGTTGGGCGGAGAGGTGGGGGTGACTCAGAGCCCATAGACTTGCCTTTTGATTGTCTAGATCCAGGTCTCGCAAAGCTGACTAGCAGGGTCTAGCCTCTGAGCCTCCCCATCCTCACCTGGGCAAAGGGGCAGCTTCTACATCTGCTGTGAGGGCCCACTGTGGCTATGCACGGTATGCCATTGGGCACACTTTAGGTGTGGCCTTTCTGTGGGAACATTGCCCTCTTCAGTAATGCCCAGACCCAGCATCAGGAGGGCACAGGCATTCCAGCCACCCAGAGCCTCAGTCTCATCTACCATGGCAATCTCACAGCCCCATGTCTTCCTTCTGTGAGACCCCATAGCTTTTCCCCTACCACATACAGTATTAGAGAGACTGTCTCTCTGGTGGCCATCTGCCTCACATGTGTCCCCACGTTGGTATTCACTCCAGAATTATTGTCCCCGTTTGCATATGAGTCCTCTGAGGCTGATACTGGGGCTCTGGATGAACAAGCTATGAAAACCCTACCCCCTTGGATGTAACTGTCCCTCCACCTCCAGGACATGTACCTGTCTCATTGCATTTCATCCTCACTCCTGCAGGGTGGGTGAGCAGAGCAGGATTGTGAGGTTCTGCTTCCAGCAAGTTAGTGGCAAAGCTGGGCCCCAGGTGTCACATTGTGCCTGGTAGCTGACAAGCCCATGCTGAAACTGCCTCTTGTATTGGCAGGAAAAGGAGAAGGCCCAGTTGGCAACAGACACTCTAAAGCAGGTGAATAGTGTTTCTGGAAGCCGGGAGCCAAGGCCTGCCAGCGAGAGGCTCTTGGAGTGGCCTGACCAGGAACTGGATCGGGTCAACAGCTTCCTGAGCAGTCGTCTGCAGGAGATCAAGAACACTGTCAAGGACTCCATCCGTGCCAGCTTCAGTGTGTGTGAGCTCAGCATGGACAGCAATGGCTTCTCTAAGGAGGGGGCTTCTGAGCCCGAGCCCCAGAGTCTACCCCCCTCAAACCTCAGTGGCTCCTCAGAGCAGCGGCCTGACATCAACCTTGACCTGTCCCCTTTGACTTTGGGCTCCCCCCAGAACCACACGTTACAAGCTCCAGGCGAGCCAGTCCCACCATGGGCAGAAATGAAAGGCCCCCACCCACCATGGACAGAGGTGAGGGGCCCCCCTCCTGGTATCATCCCTGAGAATGGGCTAGTGAGGAGACTCAACACAGTGCCCAACCTGTCCCGGGTGATCTGGGTCAAGACACCCAAGCCAGGCAACCCTAGCTCTGAGGAGCCAAGTTCAAAGGAGGTCCCTAGTTGCAAGCAGGAGCTACCTGAGGCTGTGGCCTCAGGTGGGAAGCCACGGAAGGGCAAAAGACAGGGCAGTCAGACCAAGAAGAGCGAGGTGAGCCCGATCCCCGGGGTCCCGGCCAGCCTGGAGGCTCTCAGTGCTAAGGGCCACAGCCCTGGCCCCAAGCAGCCAGGCAAGGTCCCAGAGCCTCCCAAAGTGGGCACCTGTGGCGAGGCTGGAGTGGGGAGCCGGGGGAGCCGGCCAGGACCAGGTTGGTCTGGAAGCCCCAAAACTGAGAAGGAGAAGGGCAGCTCCTGGCGAAACTGGCCAGGCGAGGCCAAGGCACGGCCTCCGGAGCAGGAGTCTGTGCAGCCCCCAGGCCCAACAAGGCCACAAAGCTTGCCCCAGGGCAAGGGCCGCAGCCGCCGCAGCCGCAACAAGCAGGAGAAGCCGGCCTCCTCCTTGGGTGAGTGCATCAGGAACCAAGTGACTGACCCCCCACCCCAGCCAGGCCATGGGGTGGAGGGCAGTCCTCGTGTGTGGGCAGCACTGCCCCCAGAGCATGACCCCAAGAAGCCTAGAGGTGGGCACTGAGCCCTCCTGGCTGTGTCTTCCTAGACGATGTGTTCCTGCCCAAGGACATGGATGGGGTGGAGATGGATGAGACTGACCGAGAGGTGGAGTACTTCAAGAGGTAGGTGTGGGCTGCCTACTCTCCCACTTTCAGGAGACTCCAGGTTCTGCCCACGAACAAGCCTATATTGTGCCCTGGGCCTCAGAAAGTCATGCTTCCTTAGCCCTAGCCCTTCTGGGAGCCTCACTGCCCCTCAGGCCCTCTCCCATCAGTGTCTGCTGGAACCCAGGGCACCACAGGGCAGGACGGCGCATCTAGGAAGGTGCAAGGGACAGGGAGGAGGCATGTCAGGCCCCAAGAACTGGGACTTTTTCTGGCTTTATTTGCTTTGTTTATTCACTCACACTTTCTTGCTCTGCCTGGGCTGAACTCCGGGGACTGCAGTGAATCAAGCATAGACTAGACAGGGAGTCGGGACAGCAATAACCTGCAGCCTGGTGCTAAATGCTGTTAGAGGAGTTGAGGGCACAATGGCAGTGGGGGTGGGGGCAGGCCAGGAGGCCTTCCCAGAAGGGTGTGGTGATGGAGCTAAAACCTGAAGAATAAGAAACTTGGCCAGGTACAATGAAAAGGTATTTGTGACTGTGGGGCCAGTGTGTGCAAAGGTTTGAGGGTCAAAGAAACACAGCATACTGTTGGCCCTTTGTGTAGCCACTGGCTCTGCATCTGTGTGAGTTCAGCCAACCATCAATCGAAAATATTCAAAAACAAAACAGAACAACAATTTAAAAATGCAGTTATAACTATTTACATAGCATTTACATTGTATTGGTATTATAAGCAATCCAGAGACGGTTTAAAGTATATGGGAAGCATCTGCAGATTTTGATATCTGGCAGGGGGACAGTCCTAGACGCAGTCCCCTGCATATACCAAGGGATGGCTGTCCTTAGGAGAACAGAAGCCAGCCCACCACAGCTAGAGAGTGAAATAGGAGATGAGGAGGGGACTTGTGTCCCTAGGCAGTCATGCTGTCTTTATACGTTGTCCCCTGGGCTCACAGGCTGGGAGCCAGAGAGGGTGCAAAGCCAACCTGTTTTCTAAGTGATTGGGACACAGTGTCTAAAAGAGGGGTCCAGTGAGGAAGGGAGGAAACCTCTGATTGTGCTTCTACCACGTCTCCCAAATCCAACAGGTTCTGTTTGGATTCTGCAAAGCAAACTCGTCAGAAAGTTGCTGTGAACTGGACCAACTTTAGCCTCAAGAAAACCACTCCCAGCACAGCTCAGTGAGGTATAGAGACCCCAAGTGTTGCATGTACCCACTCCCTGTGCTCTACCACCTTCTGTGCCCCTGCCAGACCATTCTATGTTCTGGGGCACAGGGAGTTGGACGTTGGGCTTGGCAGTCCTGACCCCTACACATCCACAGTGACCACACAGTTGGCTACAGTCTCCAAAGGTCTAGGCCCCATTTCTTCTCCTGCAGCCACTTCAATAGGCCTCTGTTCTTCCATTACTCCTCCCTGGGCTAGGCCCTCCTGCTCATGCTCCTGAAGGGTCCCTTCCTGGACTGCCATCCCCTAGGGTATCACCATAGGGGCTCTACGTCTGTTACCAGCTGCCTTCCAAGGTACCCAGGCAGTGGCAGGCGCCATGGGATGGCCCCCACCCCAGCCATTATCAGGTGTCGAGGTAGAATTCCACTTGCCTGGCCCAGCTCCTCAATGCAGGCTACCAGGGTGCTTCCCAGCTGAAGCAATGTGAAAAGGGGCCAGCCTCAAGGGAAGTAGTGAGGGAACAGGCAAGCTGGACCAAGGCCTTGTAGGTCATTTAGGCATTGGCGGGAGCTCTCCCAAACAGGACAATTTCCATGAGGAAGTTGGTAGCCAAGCTGCCTCCTGGAAGAAGAGACAGATGGCTCTGGCCTCCCCTCCCAGCCACTTGCACAGGTCCTTTTGTCAAAATATTATGTATTGGGTGATGTTCTGGACTGGGAGCAGAAGACTGGGGAAGGCATTGGGCCAGGAACCCTGGTGCGGAAAAGAAGGGCAGCTAGGAGGCAGGCCTTGTGCTGGGCTGAGGCCTAGTGGCTATGCAGTTCTGTATCAACCCTGAGCTTCATCCCTGGGGCCAGGCCTTTTGTGGCTGGCAACCACACAGCTGCCCTCAAGGCAGTAGAAGGCTGGGCCAGATGGGCTGAGCTCATAAACGCCCGGACTCCCACTGTGTCCCCCACCTGTCGTCTTCCTCCCCTTTCCAGTGCCAGGGCAGCTCCTCTCTGGGCTGAGGCAGCAGACTTCCTGGTCCCATAGCTCCCCAGGGGCAGACCAGAAAGCCTGAAGCCAGGACAGCTTTCAAGGCTGGGGCTCCCTGTGGCACTCTTGTGCTGCCCTAGAGCCAGGACTGTCTTCTTCAGATTCACCTCAGCCCTCCTCTCCTCTGAGGGGGCTGGGCTCCCTGACCTTGACCAAACTGAGACATCCGTAGCCCCAAGGCATCTTCTAGAGCCAAAGTGCCTTCCTGCCTCTCTGCCACCTCAGGAGCCAGGAGGAGCAGGGACCTCAGGCACTTTATCTCTTGTCCCTACTGAGAGAAAAGTGTGGACTCTGCTCCCACAAGCTCAGTTCCACTGTCATCCCCATCCAGGAAACAAATCCAGCCATCTTTTCCCTCTCCCTCCTCTTGACCCTTTCTCACCTTTGCTGATCTCCAAAGCAGAGGTGTCCCTTCCTCCCTTCAAATAAGTGCTCTCCTTGACCCCCTCCACCCTGCTCTGGGCTGTAAGAGTGTGAGTGCCAGAGGGTGGGTGTTACTCAAGGGTTGTCCCACATGTTGACAGACCCCAGGACTGGGGCTCTGTCCCCCAACACGGTCCTAACCTTCACCCTCTGTTAGAGGTGATCCAAGGAATCTGCTTAGTGTTTTCAGCCCAGGGAACAAAAATAGCAGCCAGCTGCTCCTGCCTCCATGGGGACCCAGAGTCAGAATCGGGAGGCTGGGGCATGGGCTGTTGTTCACTGGGATCCTGCTGTTTTGTTCTTTCTCAGGCCCTGCCCAGAATGAGCTTTGTCAGGGCGTCCTGAGACCTCGACTGCCAGTTGAAAGTCTACACTTTGTCCCTCCATGTGCCCTGCCTGCCCGACCAAGACCCTCCCTGCTCCCCGCCATCCTTGACCAACCAAAAGCTGAACGGATGCCAGACTGTGCTGGGGCCCCTCAGGACCTCGGCAGAGCCGCTTCCTGGTGCTACGAAGCCTCCACACTCAGAGCCCAGGCACTGGGCTGGCCTGTGGGCCGGGGGCTGATGGTACTGCTGGCCCAAACTGCTCTCTTTGTGTTCGGTTTTTTGTTTTTATTTTATTTTTTTTCCAATTCTTTTGATACTGTGAAGATCTTTCATGCTGAAAGATAAAGCAACATTTGGACACAGAGTTGGTGTTTTGGTGATTTGCTGGTCTGGGTGGGGAGTAAGGCGAGGGATATACTCAGGCATGGGATCTGCCATTATTGAACATGTACTGTGCTTAAGCAGTTTGGCATCATTTCCACTTACTCCTTGCAGCAATCCTAAATGGTATTATCCCATTTTACAGACAGGGAAGACTTGCGTGAACTCAGTCTGGCCAATTAGGGTTGAGCACAGACCTGTATGACTCTGACATCCGTGCCCTTTCCTCCCATTGGGAGGACTTTGGTATGTGAGCCTGGAACAGCCCCTACCCTGCTCTGTGTCTGTTTCCTCCTCTGCAAGATGGGTGAGTTGGAGGGGCTGGACTTGGTCTCTGTGCATCTGGATGTGAGAAGAGTCTAGGAAAGCCCTGAGGCCTCTGTGGACTGTGCACCTGAAGCCTGCGCTGTTGAGGTTTCTCACACTGACAATGTAGTCAGGGGAAGTTGGGGGTAAATTGAGTGTTTTATAAATTAGATCTTATTTTCCAATGGGAATGGGACATGTAGCCGAAGTCTTAAAAGTTAAGAGGATAATGAACTCTTCTGTAAAGTAAAGCAAACTACCTCATCCCCCCAATGGGATGTTCTGTAAATTCAGGTTTTAATATAATGGGTTTGCTAAAAATGCCCCACACATAATTGTGTCCAAACTCCTTACCCACAATGTAGTTTTCTCTACCAGAACCAACTCTTAACTTGAGCTTATGTGGGGAGCACCCTGTCTGGAGACAATGGCCACATAGTCACTAAGAGCCATGTGTGGATGGAGTGAGCAGAATCAAACCCTGGCTCCCTCCCCCGCCAGGTTGAGCCCTGGCATGGGACTGGCGGTGTCAGCTTCCTTTTCTAAAGAAGGGAAACAAACAGCACTGACCACAGCCTTACAATTCCTGGTCCCTGGCCTTCCCCAGTCCCCAAGGTGGTGTGGACACTTCCTTTGAAACCTTTCTCTGTCTCTTCATTAGCTCTGTTCCTCTTTCCCTTGAACTCTTGCACGAGGCTCCTGCCCTGCAGTTGGATTGGCACAGCTATCTAAAATTCTGCTTCATCCCTCAAAAATTGCAGGTCTGATCAAGTAGCCCATCCACCTACAGAGAAAGACTTCTTTGAGTGTCATTCAGGGGCCTTCGTGCCTGGGCCCCTGCCTCCAGTACTTGCTCTAGCCATGCCGGATGACCTGTTCCCAGCTAGGTCCTGCAACCTCAGGTCTCCTGACTTTTGCTCACATGTTTCCCTCTTCCCAAATTACCCTTCTTTCATGAATTCATGCTGATCCTTCACATCCCAGCTGAGAGGCCATTTTACTTTGAAAACCATGAAAACCTGTTTGCCCTGCCTTTGTGATACTTCCAAAAGTGGTACCTTGCCTGAGGATCATTCTCCTTAATGTGAAGACTAGTTACCTGTCTATATTTCTGTCTCAACAAATCCGTCAGCTTCTCCCCCACCAGGTGTGTCTTGTTCATCCTTTATCTGCTTCAGCACTGTGCATAATGCCCAGCACGTGCTCACATGAAACACATGAATGAAGGAGAGTAATTCCTCTTTCAAAGTCTTCAATGAAGTTGAAATTACTCGTACAGTCATGGCTGGTGTGCTCTGGGCCCAGTCTCCTTTTCCAGCCTTGGGTCTTGCTACCCCAGCTCACCCCAGCCGCAGTGATCTTTTTCCTGAGGAATCTGTGCTTGCACATGGCCAGACCTTTATTCTGCTGCACCCTCACCCAGGAAGCCTCTCCACTCCCTGCGCTGAGACCCCCACAATTCCCTGGAAGCTCAGGTCCAATGTCTTCGCCTCTGGTTCCCCAGGCAGTTAATCTCTCTGAGCTGTCACAGGATTTACAATAATAATCGTTTACATTTATACAGGTCCTTACGGTTAAAAACCACTGTCATCAGTATTTTATTTATCCCTCACCACTCCGAACAGAGAGGACACCAGCCAGAGCCCGGTTGTTCCGCAAGCTCCGCCCTACCGCGGCAGCAGGGTGCGGGACGGAGACCCGCTCGCGCTGCCCCGGAACTCTGGGCCACTAAGGGCGCGCTGCGCGCCGGCGGGAGCGCGCCGGCGGCGTCACGCTCAGGGCCAGGTTGGGCACCTGGCAGGCCACCCGGTTGCGGATCAGCGACCTCCACTCAGGGCGTCGTCTTCGCCCGGGCTTGGTTTGAGCCTTTAGCGCATGCTCCAAATCCTCCAGTGTCCCACAATGCCTCGTCTGACGCTTTCGCCCTCAGCCCTGGCAACAGTCACGAAACCAGTCACACAGGGTGTAGGCGTCGCGCCGCACGAGAGCGGCTCGGGAGAAAAATTTGTCCCTCTGCCCGATCCGTAACTCCGGGGTCGTCGCTGATGTCGGCTTCTTAATACCTGATTGGCTCTCGCTCAGATAAGGCGGGGGGGTTTTTGCCGTGGCGCGCATGCGTGGGGCAAAGGATGGAGGAGTCGGAGCCCGAGCGGAAGGTGGGAGCGAGCCTGGGGTCCTTGCGGCGGGGAGGGAAGCTGGAGTGAAGGCGGGGGACCGAGCTGGGCCTGACTCCTGCGTATTTGCAGAGGGCTCGCACTGACGAGGTGACTGCTGGACGGAGCCGCTCCGAGGCGGAGGATGAGGACGACGAGGACTACGTGCCCTATGTGCCCTTACGACAGCGCCGGCAACTACTGGTGAGGGGGCCGTGTCGAAGGAGGAATGGGGGCGTGACCGCCTGGTCGCAATGGCGTGGGGGGTGTGGCCCCGGCCTGCGGGGCGAGGGCGGCTGTCTGAGGTGTGTCAGTATATGCGAGCATGACCCCCAGGCAAACGAGGAACTGACGACCCGATCCGGGGGGCAGGGCAGCTCTGCGCCTCGGGCACAGAACTCTCGCCCAAAAGCCAGGATCCTGACGCAGGCCCTGTGGGCCCGATGCTCCATTATTTCTTGGGCTTGACTCTGGGGGGCACTGGTGGAACCTCAGCTCCAGAAGCTGCTGCAGCGAAGACGCAAGGGAGCTGCAGAGGAGGAGCAGCCGGACAGCGGCAGCGAGCCCCGGGGAGATGAGGACGACATCCCGCTGGGCCCTCAGTCCAACGTCAGCCTCCTGGATCAGCACCAGCACCTGAAGGAGAAGGCCGAAGGTGGGCTGGGGAGCACTGCCTAGGCGGGAGGGGAGAATCTAAGCCTGGCACACTGTTGGTGTCTCTGTGACGTCTGTGTCTCATCTCAGCTCGCAAGGAGTCTGCCAAGGAGAAGCAGCTGAAGGAAGAAGAGAAGATCCTGGAGAGTGTGGCTGAGGGCCGAGGTATGGTTGTGGCCAGGGTAGCGAGGAGGTGCACTGAGCCTCTTCCCCACAGCACTGGGCACGTTACATCGCAAGGGGTCTGGCCTCCCAGAAGCAGGAGCCAGCCCTGAGGCACATCTCTGTCCTCAGCTTTGATGTCAGTGAAGGAGATGGCGAAGGGCATCACGTACGACGACCCAATCAAAACCAGGTATGTCCGTGCAGTTGTCCTTGTTTAGAATGGTGTGTGGCTGGGACTAGCAGGGACACCCAAGGCCAGCCGTGCTTAAGGCTTTCCTTGATCCCTGCCACTTACCTATAGTTGGACACCGCCCCGTTATATCCTGAGCATGTCTGAAGGGCGGCATGAGCGTGTACGGAAGAAGTACCACATCCTGGTGGAGGGAGATGGTATCCCGCCACCCATCAAGAGCTTCAAGGAAATGAAGTTTCCTGCAGGTGCCTGGGAATGGGGAGAGACAGCACACTTTTAGAATCAAGCGCCTGTGAGGTTGTTTCCTAGCCCCTGCTGAGGTCAGCCACTTCAGCACTGGGCCCAGCCACTGGAGATAGAGGGCTTCGAGGAGGGATTTCTTTAGGTTCCTTTTTCAGTTGTCCCAGCTGTACATGTTCACTATCCTCTGTTGTTACGGAGCTTCAGTGGGAGAACGATGTGGGGTTTAGACAGACCTGGGTACAAATCATGGCTCCACCTAGCCCATGGGTCTTAGACAAGTCTCTCTCTGTTTTTCTTTCTCTCTCTCTCTCTTTCTGAGCCGTGGTTTCATCATTTGCAACTTGTGGGAATAGTGCCAATTTTACAGGCTTTGGGGCTCTGATAAAGTACCTGTGAGTCACAAGGATGATGCTTGGGTTGTTTTCCATAGCCGTCTTGAGGGGCCTGAAGAAGAAAGGCATCCATCACCCAACGCCCATTCAGATCCAGGGCATCCCTACCGTGTGAGTGTGGCCTGTGGACCTGGGTTCCCTGAGAAGGGTGTTGACAGGGAGGAGCAATGGCTAGGTGTCCAACTGGAGAAACAGTCCCTGTCTTCTACAGAACTTGACACTCAGGCTGTCCTCTCCCAACAGTCTGTCTGGCCGTGACATGATAGGCATTGCCTTTACGGGTTCAGGCAAGACGCTGGTGTTCACACTGCCTGTCATCATGTTCTGCCTGGAGCAAGAGAAAAGGTTACCTTTCTCCAAGCGTGAAGGGCCCTATGGACTCATCATCTGCCCCTCGGTAAGATACACTGGCCTGAGAGCAGGGCAGAAACTGGGGCCACCATCTGGTGCCAGCCTTTGTCCCTGTGCTTGCAGCGGGAACTAGCCCGGCAAACACATGGCATCCTGGAGTACTACTGCCGCCTGCTACAGGAGGACAGTTTACCACTCTTGCGCTGTGCTCTCTGCATCGGGGGCATGTCTGTCAAAGAGCAGATGGAGACCATCCGACAGTGAGTGTTGGCACTCCCTGCCTCACAGGCCACACCAGAGCCCCCAGGGAAGCTAAAGGACCCTTTAACCATTTTACAGACCTTTGCTGAGGTCCACTATGGGCCCAGGCCTCACGGAGCCCCTAGTCTAATGGGGAGGTTTGCTGGGGTGGGACAGAAGGATGTGGCCAAGTACTGCAGGAGCACAGCAGATAGAATGGCCCACCTTGTTGGGGGCATCTAAGGTAGGAGGTCAGAGAAGGCTTTGCAGGGAAGGTGACGTTTGAATTTTGAAAAGGGGCGGTTCAGGCAGAAAGCAGAGGTGGAAGGCCCGGGGAGATCAGGGTTGTCCAGTTGTCAGTCAAGGAAGCTGAGGGTACTAGGCAGGGCTGGATCCCCTGTGGCACCTGTGTCCGTCCTATGCAGTGCAGACGTCACCAGGGGCCCTGGGTCAGGCCCTGGGCTCACAGACAGGCCACGCCCCGTCCCTATATCTGAGGCATTCCCAGTCTCGGAAGATGTGGGCACAGAAAAGATGAAATCAGTGTACCAGGAAAGCGAGCCCAATAAACATTACAGAGGGGCTACGGAAGCACAAAGTGAAGCATCTCTGGGGATTCAGGACAGTCCTGGGTGAGAGGAGCGACCCAGGAGAAGAGGGAAGGGCGTGCTGGGCTGAGCAGTGGCCAAGAAGACTGCAGCACCTTCCACGAGAGAAAGGTGTGCTACAGATGGGACAGGGTGGCGGGAGTGGCGAGGACGGCACAGGTGAGAAAGACAGAAAGGAGGGCAGAGGGCAGAACAGAGGCAGGGTGCCTGCCAGCCCCTAGGTGACAGCAGGTAGCCCCAACCTCAGGGTCTCTCATTGGTCCCCAGCGGTGTACACATGATGGTGGCCACCCCTGGCCGCCTCATGGATCTGCTGCAGAAGAAGATGGTCAGCCTAGATATCTGTCGCTACCTGGCCTTGGACGAGGCCGACCGCATGATTGACATGGGCTTCGAGGGTGACATCCGCACCATTTTCTCCTACTTCAAGGTGCCTGCCCCCTGCCTGGCCAGGCACCCCTCACTCACCCCACACTGAACTTTGGAGGGCCCCACCCTCTGCTCCTACTCCAGGGGGGCTGCATCCCAGCTGCTCAGCTTCCCCACATCCCATCTCCCACATGCCTTCATGCCCTCTGTGCCCTCAGCCCTAGCCCCTGCCTTCCTCAGGGCCAGCGGCAGACCCTACTCTTCAGTGCCACCATGCCCAAGAAGATTCAGAATTTTGCCAAGAGCGCCCTCGTAAAGCCTGTCACCATCAATGTGGGTCGAGCTGGGGCGGCCAGCCTGGATGTCATCCAGGTGGGCAGGCACTCCTGATGGGTAATCTCTCACCTGTGAGGACTGGATCTGGCAAGGCTTCCTGGAAGCTGGTTGGAGCAGGGGATTCACCTTGTGGTCACTGGGGGTTTCATTCAAAGCCCCTGGCCCTTAGCCATGGCCATTTTTAGGGTCCCCAGACATTGGTCGCAAGAGGCTTCTGGTCACCTCCTGGCCCTCATTAGGTGGCTGACCTCTGTGGCAGGGCCATGGCTGGTGAACCTAACCTCAGGATCACCTGACCTGGCCCCTGTGCTGGCAGGAAGTGGAATATGTGAAGGAGGAGGCCAAGATGGTGTACCTGCTCGAGTGCCTGCAGAAGACACCTCCACCCGTGAGTGCCCCCCATGCTGTGCCAGAGACCCCAGGACAAGGGAGAGGGTGGAGGGACAGCATATGGGGAAAGTTGGGTGGGGGCCCGGGCAGAGTCAGCCCCTCTGACTAGAGTTGGCCTTCCCGGACAGGTGCTCATTTTTGCGGAGAAGAAGGCAGATGTGGATGCCATCCACGAGTACCTGCTGCTCAAGGGGGTCGAGGCTGTAGCCATCCATGGGGGCAAAGGTCAGGGTGGTGCATGTGTTGACACAGACCTTGCTGCCATAGCAACCCCTCTTCCAATCCCTTCCCCTGCCTGGCCAGTTTGCCATTACTCTCCAAACTTCTACTGTAGCTCTAATGGCTCCTACTTGGCCCTCCCCAGACCAGGAGGAACGAACCAAGGCCATCGAGGCATTCCGGGAAGGCAAGAAGGATGTTCTGGTGGCCACAGACGTAGCCTCCAAGGGCCTGGACTTTCCTGCCATCCAGCACGTCATCAATTATGACATGCCCGAGGAGATCGAGAACTATGGTAGGAACTGGGGGGCCAGGCGTGTGGGCCAGGCAGGGGAAGGGCCAGGCCAGGGCCCCAGCCCCTGGGCAGTATCCCTCTCTCTGCAGTGCACCGGATTGGCCGCACTGGGCGCTCAGGAAACACAGGCATCGCTACCACCTTCATCAACAAGGCCTGTGGTGAGTCTGTTACCAGAGACACCTCAGCTGTCCTGTGGGTCCTCTGCCTGTGGCCACCCAAGTTCTGGCTGCAGGGCCCAGGGTGGGGCCTGATGACTCCCCCTGCCTCCCCAGACGAGTCAGTGCTGATGGATCTCAAAGCCCTGCTGCTGGAAGCCAAGCAGAAAGTACCGCCCGTGCTGCAAGTGCTGCACTGCGGGGATGAGTCCATGCTGGACATCGGAGGTGACTGCAGCCTGGGAGGCACAGCGGGGGTGGGGGAGGCAGGAAGGCGGGAGCACCACGCAGCAAGTCCCTGCTGTGCGTCAGTGGACTGGTGGGAGGCCCAAGATCCAGGCATGAATGTAGCCTGTGACCTTGCTGACACCCACCCCCATTCCCCAGGAGAGCGCGGCTGTGCCTTCTGCGGGGGCCTGGGTCATCGGATCACTGACTGCCCCAAACTCGAGGCTATGCAGACCAAGCAGGTCAGCAACATTGGCCGCAAGGACTACCTGGCCCACAGCTCCATGGACTTCTGACCTGACTGTCTTCCTGCCCTGCCAAAAGGCCTCAGGCGCCGGGACTCCAGTCACCCCGTACACACGCACCAGCCCCCTGGGCAAGAAGCCAGCATCCTCGGCCCAGCTGGCCTGGGCTGGGCCAGGCTGGGCCTGGCTGCCTGCTCCCCATGCCCCCCAGAATTGCTGTTTTTATTCCCCTTCGCCCCAGCTGCCATTAAAGCATAAGGCCCTCCGTCTTAGCCCCAGGCCTGCCTCTGTGTTTCACCTTGTCTGCCCGCTTGTTCCTGGGCCACCCTCACCCCCAGAGGTGGGGCATCGGCATCTCCCACCACTGCTGCCAGCACCCAGCCTTGGACTTGGCCGTGGGGGGAGCCTCCTAGCCTCGCCCCCGTGGGGACTTGGTGTCTCTGCTGGGCCGCCTGGATTGATGGCTCAAGGAAGGACCACACTGGTGGGCCAAGGAGAAATGGTGGGGTTCTCTGGTGTCCTTGCTGACTGTTGTCACGCCCCAAACTTCAGTTTTCCTGTCAGTTGTGTGATGCTCCAGGGGCTCCTCCTGGTGCCCCTTGGGAGGCTGCTCCCTGCCTGGGCCCTGCTGCTTGTCTGCCCAGGCTCCCAGGAGGAAGTTCTGCACACTGAGGAGGCAGCACATGCCATAGAACTGCCATTCAGGCCACATGTACCTGCTGACCCTGTTTTGCCCAGCGCTGTGCTGGGCTGCAAGGATCCAGGAGAGCAGGCAGACGACCACTTGGGATGCTTGCAGATGAGTGGGAGAGACAGACTCAGACCCGAATAAACGTGGATGGTTGTCACAAGACCACGGGCGGATGAAACAGGATTTTAGCATCTGACGAGAGACAGGCAGAGGGTGTGTTCACACAGTTCCTCTGTGCCAGGCATTTTGTGTGTAAGGGCACATGCTTATCCCGGAGGGACAGCAGTTGCTTAAGCCATGTTTGTCACTTGGTGTGTGGCCTTGGGCAATTTTTCTGAACCCTGATTTCCTCATCATTGAAATGGCGATGAGAATGCAAAGGACGGGTATCTGAAACTGCTGGCACTCAGGGCAGCCATGGGCACAGAGTCAGATGCCAGGAGGCCATTAGAAAGTATTTCCTGGCCACAGCTGGGTGTAGTGGCATACCTGTAGTCAAAGCTACTTGGGAAGCAGGAGAATCACTTAAGCCCAGGAGATCGAGACCAGCTTGGGCAATGTAGTGAGACTCTGTCTCCCCAAACACAACAGAAGAGTATATTTCCTGGCAAAATACATGACCCCCGAATGGCATTTCTCAACCTGGTTACACACATTCTTTCCCAGAGATGGCACTGAGTGAATGACATGAGGGTGTCCCCGGAATTCAGATCCATACATGGAGCCCCGATACTGGGCTCCTGCAAAGCGAAGTGAAAAATGGGCCCCTGGCAGGACTCAGCTTTAAAAGAGCATGTGACCTCTCCTGGGGCCCAGGGGGGCTGCCACCCGTTCTCACGTGGCTGGGACCGTTAAGGGGTATGGACCCCATGTGGCTGGATGCCCGCTGTACATGTGTACTGCAGGGGCCTCTGTGCTCTCAGACAGCATGGAGTGGATCAGGGAGGGCCTCCAGGAGGAAAAGGCAGCCCACTTTTCCCCAGGCGGCGCAATGGTGAGGGGTGCCTTGGAGGGGCTGGGCTTTGGGAGGTGGAGGCCAGAACACAAGCCCCTGAGTGCTGGGCTGAGGAGCCTAGGCTGGACCCAAGAGAAGGACAGAAGGCTGGTTTGGGGTTGGTGGAGGGAGCCACAGCAGGGCTGCACAGGGCAGTGGTTTGCCGGGAGACGCCGAGGCAGGCGGTGGGCAGCAGCCGGCCGCGACGGTGAGGAGCAGCAAGTGGATATGAGAGATTTCAGAGAGAGAGCAGAGCAGAGCAAGGCTGGCGACTCTCAAACCAGGACTCGGTGGGGAAGCCAGGAGCTGTCGGGTCTGGCTAGAAGAGGGTCCTGGTGGGGTGGCTGTGGGGAACGCAGGTCACAGGCTGCCGGGGTGGGACGGGGGAGGGGTCAGAGCCCGTGACTCAGGGGAGCCAGCCTGCGGTCAGACGCTCACACCCAGCTGACCAGGTGCAGGCCCGGTCATGGGCCCTCGGGGGCTCTGAGGCTCCCTCCAGGAAGATTCGGGCACCTTCGGCCAGCCAGGGCCCCACGGAAGAGATACGTGCTGCCCCTCAACCCTTTAGCTGAAGCCGGCGCTCCCCTCCCCCTGCCCCGCAGCTGCCTCTGGACAGAGGGAGCGGAAGTGGCCAGAAGGGGAAGTGTGAGGAGTTCCCGTCCAGCCTGTCACCAGTCTCCTCAGGTTTTCGCAGTGGCAGCCCTGTGGCCTGGCCGTGGCCATGGAGTCTGCGGAGGCCCCCGTCAAGGATGGCATCCTCTACCAGCAGCACGTCAAGTTCGGCAAGGTGAGGAGCCCCGGCTGCCGGGGACGGCGGCCCGTGCCCAGCTTCGGACAGCCCGCCGGCCCCGGGAGACCCGGGCAGGGCAGCAGGTGCAGCAGCCACGCAGGCTGGGGTGCGGAGCAGAGCCCTGTGCTCAGCCTGGGAGGGCCGAGGCCTCATTTAAAGACAGGGAACACGGGAGCCGAGCAGGGCCTAGGAATCAAAACCTCCGAGCTGGGAAGAGCCCAGCAGCCTTCTGACCCTTCTAATAGTGGCACCGAGGCCCCTAGCGAGGGCTGGGGGCTGAGCCGGAGGAGCCTTCAGACAGGACCCCCACCATGCAGCAGAGGGTGTGGCTCCTAGTGCCGGGAGTGAGGAGGGTCGCCTCTCTCGGGCAGCAGCCCTTGCACCCCGCGGCCCAGCTGCAGCTGCTGCCAAGGCAGATAAACGGTCGGCTTCCTCTGCTCAAAGTTATTTGCATGTTTCCTTCCTTGCCAATGTGAGGTTCAGGCCTCCCTCCCACCCCAGCCTGTGGCCCGTGGCCCAAGTGCCCTTTCTGGGGGAGGAGGAGGAACCAACATAATGGCAGTATCAGGTGGTTTGTCCTAGCCACTAGGTCTTTTAAAGACATAATCCAGTAGCAGCCCCAGTCCCGTGTTCTCATGGCCTTTTGAGAGACAAAAACACTGGTCCTTATGGAGGTCACAGTTAGGAAAGGGTGGGGTGAGATTTGAGCTCGGGACTGACCCAGCCTAGGCACAGACTCTTCCCCCTGCCAGCCGGCCCTGGCAAGGCTTCCTCCCCTGCACCCTGAGGAGTTGGGGGAGCAGAGGCCGCCTGGGTGGCTGGGAGTGTTTGCTGAGCAGCTTGTGCTGAGCTGAGCCACAGGGAGAGTAACCACCCAAGGGTCTCCTCTCCCACCCTCCTCTCTCTCCCCCAGAAGTCCTGGAGGAAGGTGTGGGCTCTGCTGTATGCAGGAGGCCCGTCAGGCGTGGCGCGGCTGGAGAGCTGGGAGGTCCGGGATGGTGGTCTGGGGCCAGCAGGTGACAGGTCCACAGGGCCTGGCCGGCGTGGGGAGCGGCGGGGCATACGCCTGGCCGACTGTGTGTCCGTGCTGCCGGCTGACGGCGAGAGCTGCCCCCGGGACACTGGCGCCTTCCTGCTCACCACCACCGAGCGCAGCCACCTGCTGGCCGCACAGCACCGCCAGGCGTGGATGGGCCCCATCTGCCAGCTGGCATTCCCGGTGAGCCAGGGGCTACTTGTTCATCCTCCCCCACTTGTGCACGCTTACCCACATCCCGTCACTCCACAAGCGCTGCCGAGCACCCCCACGACCGGGACACAACCCAGGAACCTGAGCAACGATTCTCAGATGGCCACGAGCTTGAGCTAGAGAAAGTGAACGGGCAGTGGCGGGGGAGTGGGGCAGCATCAGCAGGATGGTCAAGGCAGGCTTCTCCGAGGAGGGGACAGCAGGCCTGACAACACACAAGAGCCCACGAGACAGGTCTGAGGAGTCGTGAACAGAGGCAGCAGCACGGGCAAAGGTCTGGAGGCAGGACAAAGTGTGGGGAGTTCCGGGGCATAAAGAAGGCACTGGCATGGCTGGACGGGCAGGAGCAGGCAAGGAGCTTGGTGGGAGCCGCTGAAGCCACTTTGGGGTGTGCATGGTTTGGGATTTCATTCTGAAAGGAAAAGGCTTTGGAGGGTGTAAGCCAGGCACTGACAGTTGTAAAGCCTCACTGGGTTTGCGATGCACCAAAAGGAAATGAGTCTAGCGGTTCCTCAAATAGTTAAAGTTGCCACGTGACCCAGCAATTCCACTCCTAGGTATGTACCCAAGAGAACGGGAACAGGGGTTCAGACAAACCCATACGCCCATGTTCACAGCAGCACTGCGCACAACGGGCAAAAGGCAGAAACAACCCAAATGGCCATCAGCTGACAAATGGATCAACAAAATGTGGTCTGTCCACACAGTGGAATACTATTCAGCCACAAAAAGGAGCGATGTGCTGACATGCGTGACAAGGCTGAGCCTTGAGCACATGGTGCTAAGACACAGAAGGCCACATTGCGTACAGCTCCATTTACACGAAGCGTACAGAATGCGGCCGCCTGGGCTGGGGAGGAGAACGGGGAGTGCGTGCTGATGGATATGGGGTGATGAAACATTTCTGGAACTAGATAGTGGTGATGGCTGCACAACCTTGTGAATATACTAAATATACTAAAATAAGGGGACCAGTGAGGCAGCTGTTGCATTTGTTGCATTCGTGCCTGGCCATGCTACCATGGGCCAAGCGTCACGGTGGAGGTGCTGAGAGTCAGAGTGTCAGGACATGCTGAAGGACTGGGGATAAGGGGGACAGAGTTGGGGAAGGAGGGACAGAGGGGGCAGGGGCAGGGGCAGGGCAGGCGGTTGCAGTGACTGGGAGGAAAAAGTCTGGGGGCGTTGTTCACCCCTACCCCTCCTGCCTCTTCTCTCCTCCAAGCATCAGAGAGCCTGTCCCTCGCTGAGCTCAAGGGCTGTGGGGACATCTCTGGTGTGCACAGGGATTTGTAGCTCTCAGACACCCTCAAGAACAGCACCTCTTCCCCGCCCAGCACCCTCAAGGGGGAGTGGGGCGGGGATTGCAGCCCCCCTGGCAGCCGGGGAACAGATCAGAGGGGCCTGGGCTCATGGAGCGTGTCAGGGCAGAGCCGGGACTGCCACCGGGTCCCCGGATGCCCTTGCTTGCCACGGAGTCCTGGGATCCTGACCCAAGGAAGGCAATGTGGACGAGGAGTGGGAGGGCTCCAACCTCTAACTTGAGCCCCTTTCCCAGGGCACAGGGGAGTCTTCCTCAGGATCAGGGCAGGCTGAGTCTCCCAAGAGGGGCCCCGTCCCCATGGAGGAAAACTCCATCTACTCCTCCTGGCAGGAAGGTGAGTCAAGGGGGCGCAGGGCAGCCTCAGCCCACCACACGCAGGGCTGGGGGCTTTGGGGGACTGACGGGCCGCCCTCACTGCCCGCCGCAGCAGGTGAGTTTCCGGTGGTGGTGCAGAGGACAGAGGCTGCTGCCCGCTGCCTGCTGAAGGGGCCCTACCTCCTGGTGCTGGGCCAGGACGCCATCCAGCTGAGGGACCCAGCTGGCCCCCAGGCCCTCTATAGCTGGCCCTACCGCTTCCTGCGCAAGTTCGGCTCCGACAAGGTGAGGCGCTGGTGGCCCTGTGGGGGGGTGGCAGCACCTTGGCCCTTCAGTGGCTAATCCGTGCTGTGGCACCTGTGCCAGGGTGTGTTCTCCTTTGAGGCCGGCCGCCGCTGTGACTCGGGCGAGGGCCTGTTCGCCTTCAGCAGCTCCCGGGCCCCCGACTTGTGCGGGGCCATGGCAGCTGCCATCGCCCGCCAGCGGGAGCGGCTGCCGGAGCTGACCGGGCCCCGGCCCTGTCCCCTCCCTCGGGCCACCTCCTTGCCCTCCCTGGACCCGCCTGGAGAGCTGCGGGAGGTACCACTGGGGCACGAGCCACCCACCTCCAGGAGGGTGCGCCTGGCTGAGCCCGGGCCCCAGAGCCTGCCGCTGCTGTTGGGCCCAGCACCTGACGAGCCGGCGGCGTCCGGGCTGTACGCAGCCGTGTGCAAGCGGGCCAGCGGGCCCCCAGCCGCTGCCGAGCACCTCTACGAGAACCTGTGCAAGCCTGAGGCCGGCCCCTCGCCGCCTGATGCGGGCCCCGACCCCCAGGAAGGCCCCGGCGCCCGCAGCCCCTTGGCCAGCCCCATCTACCACAACAGCGAGGACCTGAGCTGGCCCGGCCCGGCCCAGGACAGCAGCCTGGAGGCCCAGTACCGGCGGCTGCTGGAGCTGGAGCCGGACGAGGCAGGGGGCACCGGCCGCCCTGGCGCTCAGGCGGGCTTCAAGGCCAAGCTGGTGACGCTGCTGAGTCGAGAGCGGAGGAAGGGCCCTGCCCCCTGTGACCGGCCCTGAACACTGCGGAGTGGCAGCTGGAGCAGAGGCGCTCTCCCCAGGACAGGAGGGTGGGCCAGTGGGCGAACAGTCTGCTCTGGCGGCAGGACAAGGCAGGAAGCCTGGGAGGCCCCGCACCCTGCCCTTCCCTCCCGCCATGTACAGTGTACAGACTTGCCGATAATAAAGCCCGCAGCTCCAGCTCCCCTCCAGTCCTCCTCGTGGCCCTCAGCCTGCACCTCTTCACCTCTCCGCTTCCGCTCCCGGCAGGGGCACTCGGGGGCTCATGTGGGCATGCAGACCCTCGCTCACGTGCACTGCCACACACACCAGTTCCCTGTGCTGGGCTCCAGGGACACAGATGACCGGGGCCTGACCTCTGCCACCCATGGGCTCAAATCCACTGGAGCAGATGGACAGGATGTAGACAGTCATGGCTCCATGTCGCTCCGCAGAGCCAGACGGCGGTCGGGAGGGCGGGCGGAGGGAGCTGCCAGGCCTGCAGATAGGAGAGGTGCCCTCTGGATGCAGCTGGCAGGAAGGAGGGGCTCCACCAGGCAGGCAGTGAGCCGGGCTTTCTAGGCTGACAACAGGCCCCCGTAGGCCGAAGGCAAGGAGGAGAGCATGGACACCGGGGTGGTCAGAGGGGCAGAGGGAGAGCATGGAGCATCAGGGGCTCTGGGGGCCTGCAAGGAGCCGGGTCTCATCCTCAGGGGAGGAGCGGTGTGGAGGGCAAATTCAAATGAGCCCAAACTGGAGACCAGGAAGCCTGAGCTAAGGAGGAGGCAGTGGGATGGGGAGAGGTGGAAGGGCTTTCACAGATGTGCACGCGAAATACTTGTTCCCTGCTGAGACTCAAACAATTTGCAGACACCTCCGGGAAACTCGGGTGCAGTTTCATCAACTGCAAGGATAGAGATGAAATGGCAATTGGGCATTTTCCTTCAGGAGGGTTTCGCTGCGTGCCTACTCCATGCCAGGCGCTGGGGACACAGCTGTGTTCAGGACAGCCTCGCTCCTGTCCTCAGGGAGCCAACATTCCCGAGGGGGAGAGGCAAATTTCTGTGCCTGCTTCCCGTCCTCTCCCTGGCCGCTGCTGTCACCTGCGTAGGGCAGCCATGCACACAGCGTCATGCCTCCAGGGATCTGGCCTCTTGGGTCCTTGACCTCCACTCTGCTCAGCTGGCACACCCTGAGCCTTGTCTTCACAACAGTGATGTGCGTTTTTGCCATCTTACGTTCAAGCATCCTCCTCTGGCCACCTCCTCTCCTTCTAGCCCATTCCCTCTGGCACAACCAATACCTCTTCTGTCCAGCCACATCGACCTGCAGTGACCCTTTTCTGACTGTCCTCGGGGCCCTGTCCATGCTTGTCCCACTTAGATTCTGTGCTCCACCCATGGAGCTCTTGTCTCTCCTGTCATCTTATTTGTCTGGCAAAGCCCCCAGCCTCGGGTAAACCCAACTCTCCTCTGTGTCTGTCCCCTGGCGGCTTCCCAGAGCCAGAAAAATTCATATAAGCAGGTGATTGCATCCTCATTGATACTGTGATCGCAAAGCTCAAATAGGCAGGCTCTTCCTGCTGCCCAAAGACCCTGTGCCCTGAAGTGGCAGCTTTTCTCCTCCCCAAGACCTTCAAACCTTCTCCTCTCTGTCCCCACCCACTGTCACTTTGCAGACACATTGGGGAAATAGCATTCCACAGAAGTGAATACCTTCAGCCTCCCACTACCCACTACCACATCTACAGGTGTACTAGCCTCTGCCCTACACTGGAAGAAGTGTCTGTCTCCAGCATGTGCTCTGATCCTGGTTCCTCTGACCTCCTCAGAGCTTGGCAAACTGAGCTGTCTCCTCTCTCCCCTTCTCTCCTGGACCCATTCATTCATTCTATCATCACCATCACCATCACCATCATCGTCATCATTTCCAGCCACACACAAACCTGCTCTATAATTTCACATCTTAAAAGAAACCTTCCCAGGATGCAGTGGCTCACACCTGTAATCCCAGCACTTTGGGAGGCTGAGGCATGGGGATCTCTTGAGCCCAGGAGTTCAAGACCAGCCTGGGCAACATAGTGAGACCCTGACTCTACAAAAAACATTTTTAAAAATGAGAGCCAAGAGTGGTGGCACACACCTGTAGGAAAAGAAAGAAATAGACCTTCCCCTGACCTCACACTTCCCTTCAGCCACCTCCCCATTTCTCTGTTCCTCCTCACAGCGAAACTCCTCAAAAGAGTTGTCAATTACTCTCATTTCCACTTTCCTTGCCTCCTATTCTCCACTCACTCCGGTCTCCCCTTTGTCCCCACAACAACATTACATGCCTCATACCTGAGTCACCAACCTCCTTGTTCCCCCAAACAAAAGCAACCTGGGCTCCCGCAACTTCTCAGCAGCAGCTGACACCCCTTCGTGAGACACTGCCTTTGCTTGATTTTCCTCCTACCTCACGGATCTCTCCTTCCCGGTCTCTTCCTGTCCCTCTGTGGGAGTTTCTCCTGGGGTTCTAGTCTCAGATACAGTGTGACTCAACCCTGGCTACACAAGGAATCACCTGGAAGACTTTAAAAAATGCCCATGCCCATGGGTCTGATCTCCTCAGTCTAGATAGTTGGGGCCTGGGCATCAGTGTTTGTTTTTTCAATTTCCAGACAATTGTAGTATGCATGCAAGGTTGACGACCACTGCCCTAAGTAAGACAGTCTCTAGATTTCATAGACCATCTGAATACTGACTCCCAAAGGTGTAGCTTCAGTGCAGAATTCTCCTCTGGGCTCCACCGTTAGGAATCCAACTGCACACTAGACATCTGGATGTCTGAAAGGCACCTCCAAATTCCATGGGCGAAGGGAGGTTGGGCAAAGGAGGGCTCCCCGCAGTGCTCCTCCAGGGTGTGTGTGGCCACAGAAGGCAAAGCCTGGAAGGATGTTAGCGCCATGGGCAGGCATGCCTCACTCATGCAGGCATTTCCTGATGTGCAATGTCTCAGAGCAAGAGGCTGGCTGCTGCAGCAGGGACCCCTCCTCCCCATGGTGGCAAGCCCACACCCAGCCCTTGCCAGCTCAGCAAATTCCAGGACACACTGAAGATTATCCAGAGAGTCAGGGTCATGGCCAGAACTGCAACCCAGGACTCTGGGTATCTGGCACGACGTCCTTTCCTTCATCGCAGATCTAAGCTGCTCTGTTTCCCAGCGATTTCTGTGTGGTTCCAACCAGACCATGGAAGCTGCATGAGTCCTGGCCACCAGGGGGCACTGTGTCCTTCCTGTTCCTGTCCAGGGATGCCTGTGCTGGGAGGCTCCTGGCTGGGTCCGGGCCGGAGCTTGCACTGACCCAAGGAACAGGAAACTGGGCTCCTTCTCTCTGCTGGAGGACTGCCAGGCTGCCGCTTCTTTCTTTGCTCATTTGCCGTTTCCCTTTTTCAATCCTTCCTTCATTTGTTCATTCACATCCACTATGTTCAGGTACTGGGAAATGTTAGCGGACAATGACACACAAGCCCCTGCTCTCATGGGACTGACATACTAATGGGGACAAAGGACAATGAAGAAATGCTACTATAATGTCAGATAGTGGAAAGGGCTATGGGGAACCATAAAGCAGGGCTCGGGCCTAGCGTGTGATGCGGGTGAGCTGCCAGGGGACTGCTGCCCCGGAGAACACATGCGGGAAAGCCCTTGGAGGAGGCCACATCTGAGCAGAGACCTGAACAAAGGGAGCAGAGCCGCCGCCCCAAGCATCTCAAGGCAGGAATATGCTCGGCACATTGGAGGAGTGGCGAGGCCAGTGGCTGGAGTGGGGCGAGCAAGTGGGGGCAGTTGGACCCAGTTTATTTACATTGTGTAGGTCTAGGGACTTTAGTTTTATTTCAGTGTAATGCGAGCCCACTGGAATGCTAAAGCTGAGGGTGATGTGGTGCTCAATTTCTGCTTTAAAAATGCCACTTTGGCTGCTGTGTGTAGAAGATGTGGAGAGGGCGAGGGTGAAAGCAGGGAGCACGGTGAGGAGACTGGTACAGGGGCCCGGGCACCAGATGACAGTGGCTGGGACAACGGTGGCAGCGGTGATTAGGTATGAAACATCTTGAAGGCAGAATCTGCAGACTCTGGGGGATGACAGGGAGAAGAGGAAGGAAGGATAACTTCATAGTTTCTGCTAAGCCAGTTGGATGAGGGTGATGGCATTTGCTGAGGTGAGGAAGAAGTTAGGGAGGTGGGAAAATCACACATTTGAACTGGGGCATGATGGGTTTGAGATATCTAGTAGACATCTAGACAGGCTATTGTATATTGGAGGCTGGAATTCTTGGGGAGAGGTCCCATGTAACTTGGGAGTCCCAGGCATAAGGTGTCAGTGAAGCCACAGGACAGCATGGGGTCTTAGGGAGGGAGTGTAGACAGATGAGAAATCAGATGGCCAAGGCAGGAGGCAGATGAGGAGCTGCCAGAGGGGGTGTGAAGGAGAGGCCAGTGAGGCAGGAGGAAGCCATGAGCCAGGGGAAGAGGATGTTTCCAGGCAGAGGGAGTGATCATCCTGGACCGGTAGGATGAAAGCTGAGAACCCCATTAATTTGATGACCTGGAAGTCACTGGAAACTTTGAGAAGAGAGATCTCAGAGGACTGGTGGGGACAAGTGAGGAAAACCAGAGAAGACCAAGTGGAGACAGAGGGATAGACAGACAACTCCTCGGGAATTTTGCTCTCAAGGGGTGTAGAATGAAAGGGCAGCAGCTGGAGAGGGCGATGGGAACAGAAGGGGCCTTTAACAGAACTCTTCCAGCAGGGGGAGGACAGCACCATGTCCTAGAAGCAGAGGACAGGACCAGCAACCAAGTGGAGGGTGGATGACTGTTCTTCACCCCAACACTCTCCTGTGCTCCATTTTCCTCACCGCCTGGGGTAGCTGCCTGGGCTGAATGCTGGGGGCAACGTGAGGACTCTGAGGACACCCACACTGGAAATGCAGCCTACTCTGGAGTGGGGTGGAACAGCCCATCTCTGACACTGTGTGGTGGGTGGTGAGGGGGGGCTCGCAGAGCTGCGGGCTGCTGACTCTGCCTGGAGTTAGATGGAAGTGCGGGCAGGGCCCACAGGTCAGGCTCACGGCACAGCTAAGGGCCCCCTCCAGCTCCCTCTCCTCCTGCCATTTCTTTTCTGGCTTCGGTAGCGGTAGCGTGTTCTGCAAATGTAGCTTTTGCAGGGCGAGGGCGGGGAGGGGGTGTCTCCCAATGTTGCCCAGGCTGGTCTTGAACTCCTGGGCTCGAGATCCTCCGCCTCTGCCTCGCAAGTAGCTGAGATTACAAGCGGGAGCCGCTGTGCGCGGCTGCAAATCTAGTTTAAAGCTCCCCTGTCTCCCCTCAACTTTCCCCATTCGACTTGTCCCCGCTCAAATTCCCTCGATTTAGAAGTTCTGGAGCCGCCAGTGGCTGTGCCTACAACACCGGCCCTCCGGGCGGCCCTCAGAGGCGGAATTATTGTCCCGTTTTTCCAAGGAGGAAACGAAGGTTCAGAGAGGACTAGCGCCAGGCCGGGGGGTTTCGAAGGCCGCGTCCCCTCGCTCGCCAGTGGGAGGCGCACGGGACCGGGCGGGGCGGTGTCTCCGGCGGGGCGTCCCCAGCGCAGGCCCCGCCCCGGCCGCCCCGCGAGCCGCCGCTTGCGACCCGGGCGGAGGAATTGGGCCGGGCGTCCCACCCGCGGAGAGAGCCTCGTGGGCGTGGCCACGCGGGGCGTGCCTTGTGGCCCCGCCCCCTTCCGTGGGTTCAAAGCGGATGGCGGCCGCGGGGCGGGGTCACAACTCGGGCCGCCAGTCCCCGCGCGGCTCCCTGGAGCCCGCCGCCGAGCAGCGCCCCGGCGGGGCCGAGCAGGTACTGGCGACCATGCGGGGCGTCTTGGGCTGGGCCAGGCGGGGGCCCGGGGCCCGCTGAGGACCACAAAGGGCACTGGGGTTCGTGGCCAGCGCTGTGCTTCCTCCCGCGGGCCCGGGCCCTGCCTCCGCCCCCGCCTTCCTGCCGCGAAGCCCGTGGCGGCGGGGAAGATTGGCGCTTGCGCCGCTTCCTGCGGCCGGGACCGGCCAAGGCATGGGGCTCGGGCTGAGGACTAGGGGAAACTGAGTCACGTCGGTGTGGGAGCGGTCCTGTGTGGGAGGCACCACCCCCACTGGGCTCCAGGATGGATTCCCCCTCCTGGTCACGCTTTGGGGTCCTGGCCCCCACCGATTTCCGCAGGGGCTTCAACCCGCTCCTGCCCCCTCCTCCTTCAGCACCCAGGGGTCCCGCTCTGGCTCCCAGCAGCCTAGACTGGTCCGAGAATGGCTAGGACCCGCTCCAGCCGCTTCCCTCCCCTCTCCTCCCCTCCCCTCCCTTCCCTTCCCCCTCGCGTCCCGAGCCCCCGAGTGCTCCCTCCGCTGGCTCTCCGCACAGTGTCAGCTTACACGCCTTATATAGTCCGAGCAGGCTCCAGCCGCGGCCTGCCTGCCGGGACCTGGGGGCGGGGGAGAGGAGAGCCGGCCCCTGACTCACCCTGCCGCCCAAAGCTCCAGGCTGGCATGGGGGGAGGCCGTGCCAAATTAGCCCCGCGGCCCACCGCTGGATGAAGACCTCCCCAACCCTGGATGCGGGCACCCCTCACTGCCCCAGTCCCTGGGGGAGGGAACCCGGTCCTGTCTTTACAAAGTAAGGTCCTCCAGCCAACAGCCCAGCCCAGCCTGAGGAGATACCTGCCTACCTGTGCCTTGGGTGTGCTCCCATCTGCCAGTGCCTGCTTGGCACATGTCCAGGGCTAATGTCCTGCGCTGGCCCTGCCTGCCCAGCATGCCAGACACTCACCTTCCCTTCTCTCCTCTCAGGAGCCAGCACCATGGATTCCTTCAAGGTAGTGCTGGAGGGGCCAGCACCTTGGGGCTTTCGGCTGCAAGGGGGCAAGGACTTCAATGTGCCCCTCTCCATCTCTCGGGTGAGCCTAGGTTGGGGGAGGGGCTTCCCCACAGACCTTTGGGTGCTGCCATGTCCAGTGGGTGACGGGAGGAGTCTGAGCAGGAGTGAGCCAGGGGCCGACAGGCCAGAGATGTGGTGGGTACCTGCTACAAGGACTTCCACCTAGGTGGGTACTGAGAGAGGAGCCCCCGAGCATCCCCAGCACTGCACTGTTCTGCTGCTATTCCACCAAGCTCCCGTGGCCACTGCTGAGGGCCGGGGCCGGGGCGGGGGCGGGGGGGAGGCCCATTCTGCATGATGGGAACCTGAGGTCTCCAGGAAGTGTCTGAGCTTGAGAGAGCAATGGTTGGAGCCAGGCTCCAGGCAGGGCACTCTGAGATGGGATCTCGCTTCACCTTCACTGCCACCCAGGGAATAGCAGTCTTCATCTTGTTTCTCTAGGTGAGGGAACTTGGAGAGGCGGAGGGGCTCATTCAGTGGGATTTAAGTTGAGGCTCAGGATGGCCTGCACTTTTTGTGGGTAGGAACAGGAGGTCTCTCCCCAGCCTATGTGGGGACCTGCATCCCCACCCACATTCAGGATGCAGTGGCCTTTGACCCCAAGCAGAAGTGTGGGAGAGGGCTCAGTTCTAGGGCCCTGACTTCAACTCCTGATAGCCTGCCCTGGTGGGGCGGAGCTGGGGGCTGGCTCCTCCCTATAGCAGGGGGATTGCCTTATAAGCCCAAGAATGCAGCCCCATGCTGGGATAGCCAACAGTGGCTAGAGTCTGTGGAGCCTAAAAGGGCTGGCCTGGGCCTGGACTCCTGCACCCCGTATGTGGGCCCCTCAGCTGCAGCTCCAGCTGTAGGGGCCAGTTGCGGGACACAGAGCAAACCGCCTGCCCAGAGTGAGTGAGGCCAGCCCTTTGGCTGGTATCTCTGACTGGCCTGGGGGTCAGCGGGGGGCGGGGACTTCCTGCCCCTATATCCGGCTGCCCAGAGACCCACCCAGGCGCCGGTGGGCAGGCAGCGGTGGCAGAAAGCCAGAGCAAGCCCAGCCCGGAGTGGGCTGGAGGGTTGTCCAGGCACTGCCCAGCCTAAGAGGGCCTCAAGACAGTTTTTCTGTGGGACTGGGCTTGGTGGCCAGGGCAGGCAGGCACTGCTCTTCCCAGGGATCCTCCCATGGGGTTCTCCTGGAGCCTGCCCTGCCAGCAGGATAGCTAAGGGCAGTGGTCCCCTACCACACCCACATCCCCCTACGCAATCCTCAAGCCTTGTCAACCCTGAAAACCTACCCTACATCCCCTGCCCTGGTAAGGTGCTGGCTAGTGTGGGTGGCTCGCCGGCATTTCTTCATTGATGGGAATGACTTTCAGATGTGGCCTCTTGGGGGCACTCTGGGCCCAGGCTCCCTTGTCAGCAGCCCCAGCATGTGGGTGGGGCCACCAGCTGGGCCCAGCCCTGGAGTTGGACCTAGGCCCAGGTGGGTGGGCGGCTGGGTGGGGTGGTCTTTTCTGAGTTAGGCTGGCCCCGGCCCCCTCCCCTGACCCCGGAATGGCGGAATGGAGCAGGGAGAGAAAAGGGAGGGACGGGACTGGCTGTGGGCCTGGGCTGGAGATGAGGTAACGTCTGGGACTGGGGGGTTGGGCTACTCAGGCTGACTCACCCCCACCCCATGCAGTGTCCAGCCCCCTGGCTTTTCCCCTCCTTGGGCCCTCTGGCCTCGCCCTGCCCCTGGCTTGCCTGCTCCCTGCTTCTCTCTCCAGCCCCCTCCCCCGCTCTTCTGCTTCACTCTCCATGCTGTGCCCACTCCCCTAGCCCTCCCTGCTCCAAGGAAGGAAGTGGTCCCCACTCCCACCCCTTCTTCCAAGAGCCAGCTGCTCCTGCCCACCCCAAGACCCCCACCTCAGCCTCAGCCCACCTCCCAGGAGCCAGTGCTTGTGGGTAGGGAGTGGCTGGACCAGGTTTCCCTTCTACTGACTCACCATGGCCTTGAGTAAGTCACTTCCCCTCAAGGGCGTCGCTTCCCCGTGCCCATTAGAAGGGGCTGGATTGAACTAAAAGGTGAGATAGGGGATCCAGGCCCCAAACTCAACCAGGGGATCAGGGAGTCTTTCCAGTTGGGCTGACTCCTCAATTGGGTCCTCATGCTCAGCAGAGGTGCCTAGAGTGCTGGAGCTTCAGGGTCAGAGTCAAATCCTGGCCCTGCCTCTTACTAGCTGGGTAACTTGAGGTAAGTTGCTTAACTTCTCTGTGTGTTTTCCCAAGTGTAAAATGGGTATAATCCCAGACTACTCCACAGGGTTGTTTGGAGGATTCAGTGGCAATATGTGGCAGTACTGGGTGCTCACTAAATATTAACATAAGCTGCTATTCTTACTATTATTATTTAGTGAACGAAGAGGGGCCACCCAGCTCTCTTACTCTCCTAACCTCCCATGCAAGCATGAAACAGTCGTCAAAGCCAGCTTTCCCTTCTTGTCCCAGTGCTGTGCCCTCTGACATCTCTCTGTCACCTCTTACCTCCCCTCTCCCTGCCTCTGCTCAGCCTGTGCACTGGCCCACCTGAGGAGCCTCCTGGGGCCACCAGCAGCCCCCAGTCCCCCACCGGTGAAGTGTAAATTTGTTTTCTTTCACTGCCCCGCAGAAGCCTGCTCAATGCATTCCGGGTCCCTTGCCAGATGGCTGGGTGGCCCCGTGGGCTCAGACCCATAGATAGCCACCCCTGCCTGTGTTGACAGGGCTGGGCCCAGTGGGGTTTGTTGGGGTCACCTCTATCAGGGTCCTGGGAAATACCCCATCCCAGGCCTTAAAACTGCAAGCTGTCCCTCTACCCTCAAGGCCAAGTCCTGGTTTCTACCCCTGACATTCGAAGCTGTCATGAGCAGACGTTCTCACCCGGTAGGCAGCACACCGCATTCTCCTTTGCCAAGGCCCGCTGCTTCCCGGAAGTCATCCTTGATGGTCTCAGCTGATGCTGGTGGTGACCATTCCTCCCAGCCTACTTATTTCCCCTCATGTGCTGTAGGAACTGGGAGTTCCCAAATCAGGGCCTGAAGGACTGGAGCCAGGGGAGTGATGGAGCAATTAAGGGCCCGGAAGTGACACCCATTTACAGCCTATGAGGCCCCAGCTGCCACCATAGGCCCCAGTCAGGCACTATTCACAGGGAACCTGGAGATGACAGGGCCTATTCCCGGCTCACAAAGGGTCCTGGCAGGTCCCTGCAGGTGGCCCCAGGACAGGGTGGTGGAGCATGAGAGGTGAGTGAGCCGCCAGCAGTGTCAGGAGGACGCTGCTATGTGCGCAGACGAGTGGACACATTTGGAAGGTGGACTGGCCTAAGCAAGAGGCCAGCGGGAGCCTCAAAAGGCTGTGGTCCTAGCTGGAAGGCTTGGGTTTTAGCCCGGGGATGGCTGTTTGTTGATGTCCTAACACTTTCTGGACCATGGGGGAGGATTGTGGAGGCGAGTAAATCAATAAGCAGTGTGATCGGGGTCATTGCGAAGCTCAGGTTAGCGCCACCATCTAGGTCGTTTTAGTATTGACAGCTGCCTAGAAATACATTGAAAGAACAGGTCTGTGGGTTCTGGAAGTGGGGCAGCTTAGATTTGGCCTCAGTTTGGTGTGCTGAGTCTGGGCCTGCCTTCACCTCCCTGCAGCTCACTCCGGGAGGCAAGGCTGCGCAGGCTGGCGTGGCTGTGGGCGACTGGGTGCTGAGCATCGATGGCGAGAACGCGGGGGGCCTCACGCACATCGAAGCCCAGAACAAGATCCGTGCCTGTGGGGAGCGCCTCAGCCTGGGTCTCAGCAGGTGTGTGGGCGCCGCCTGCCGGTGGGGACCCCTTTGGGCCTGGCCTGCCATCACGCTTTCACTTCTCCCCTAGGGCCCAGCCGGCTCAGAGCAAACCGCAGAAGGTACGCGGCAGCCTGGGACATCTGGGCGGTGGGCAGGGTGGGCTTGGTCGCCGGGGCTGACTTGCCCTCCCTGGCACAGCCTCGGTGCCCCCATCCCTGGCTGGGAGTAAAGGGGAGAGGCCAGGGCTGGAGCTGGGGAGGGTCCAGGGAACAACGGAATTGAGCCGGGGGTTGCCGCACGGTCCCGGTACCACGCATGTCTGCCTGTCTGTCCGCCCGCCTCCCGCCCGCCTGCCTGCGCTGTGTGCCCACCCGCACTCAGTCCTCCCCGGGCCCTGCTGGGCTGAGACCATCACTCCCAAATGGGCCCCTGGAAACCTGAGTGGCCCTCTCCCCACTCACCTCCAGCCAGATGTGTCGGGGCGGGTCGCCCCACTGCCACCCAGACCCCCACCCCTGCCCGCCCTGCCCCGCTCTGTCTCTGCCCAGGCCCTGGCCCCCGCCGCGGACCCCCCGCGGTACACCTTTGCACCCAGCGCCTCCCTCAACAAGACGGCCCGGCCCTTCGGGGCGCCCCTGCCCGCTGACAGCGCCCCGCAGCAGAATGGGTACGTGGCCCCGCCGCCCAGCCGCGGCCCCACACCCGCTGTCCGCTGCTGCTCTGCGCTGCGCCCTGCCTGGCGGAACCGTGCGGCCGCGACCCCTGGTGGCCGGGGTGGGGGCCGCAGGCCCAGGGCCTCTCCCAAGGATGTGGCTCCTGCCCGGCACCGCCCTCCAACGAGGCAGCGCCAGGCGGTGGCCCAGGGTTGGGGTGTGGTGCCAGGCCAGCTGAGCCCGGCACAGTCAGTGCTGCCTTACCCCCGGCTGCTCTGACCCCTCCCCATCTTTCTTCCTACCCTGTGTCTATCCCTTTGTCCTTTTATCTGTCCATCTGTCTTATTTCCTTCACAGGTGCAGACCCCTGACAAGTCAGTGAGCCCCTTCTGCCTGTCCCTCTCTTCCTTCCTTTTTGCACTGTGGGCGGCGGCCCCTCCCCACCCTGGCTGCCTCCTCTCCACTCTGACTGCCCTCCTGTCCCCCGCCCAGCCACTCAGTGGGCCCTGGCCTTGCCCTTCCCCACTCCCTCCCTTCACCGTAGCCCACCTGCACCAGGTCCTGGGAGGGGCTGCCCCACTGCCCAGCCTGGCCACAGGTTCTGAGCCACACCCTCCCCACAGACAGCCTCTCCGGCCACTGGCCCCAGATGCCAGCAAGCAGCGGCTGATGGAGAACACGGAGGACTGGCGGCCGCGGCCTGGTACGGGCCAGTCCCGCTCCTTCCGCATCCTTGCCCACCTCACGGGCACCGAGTTCAGTAAGTGCTGGCCCAGGGCAGGGCGGACTTTCCTAGCCCCAGCCAGACCTAAACGCTCACCCTCTGTTTCTCTTGGCCAATGCCCGCCTCTGTCCTCTCAGTGCAAGACCCGGATGAGGAACACCTGAAGAAATCAAGGTAAAAGGACAGGCACCAGCCCCTCTCTCCCATCTTCGTGTCTTCCATCGTAGCCACCACCCCGGTGTCTGCTCCTGGGGCTTCCCAGCCAGCATTCTCCATTCCCCTCCCTCCCTTCCTCCCTTTCTCCCTTCCTCCCTTCTTTCCTTCCTTCCTGCCTTCCTCCCTGCCTCCCTTCCATCTCTCCTTCTTTCCACTTCCTCCTCCCTCTCTCTGCCCCTCAGGGAAAAGTATGTCCTGGAGCTGCAGAGCCCATGCTACACACGCCTTCGGGACTGGCACCACCAGCGCTCTGCCCACGTGCTCAACGTGCAGTCGTAGCCGGGCCCTCTCCGGCCAGCTGCCCTCTTTGCCTCCCTCTTTCTGTTCCTCCTGCCCTGGGAACCCCCCTTGGTGCCTCCAGCTTCTGCCTACCTCACCACCCCTCTCATGCCCCTGGCCTAAGCCTCCTGCTGGCCTGGCCCTGGCAGCCCACCTGGCTGGGGCCTGGCTTTGTCTGCCGCTGGCTTCCCTCTCTGCCCTGTGGTCCTGCTGTCTGCCAGGTCTGTGCTGCCTCAGGCATGGAAATAAACATTCTCAGTCCTGCCTGCTCTGCCTCTGTCATCTATCTTGGTGGGCCTGGTTTACATTTTGGGTGTGGGGGTGTTTGATGGTTCAGACTCAGTGTGGGACCTGCCATTCTGGGTCTCAGTGGGAGGGTATGCCTGGCAAAGGGGGCCCTGCCCTGCCATCAGAGCCAGCTCTCTGGCATGAGGGAGCCCCAAGATCTGCCCCGGAAGTGGGAACCCTGCTCTACCTCCCGGCTCCAGACAGCAGTCCAGTTAGCTGTGCGTGGCTAGGAGAAGCTGTCCTCCCCTCCTACCCCAGGGGGACCTGCAGTCCAGCCCAGCAGCTCTCCTGCACCCAGGCATCTCCCGTGGGGCCAGCTGGACCCAGGTTGGGGGGAGGGGCCACGTCAGGAGCCTCAGCCATGCAGGGCCTTGAATGGCAGATCTTGCAGCCAGGTGCCCAGGACGGAAGCCCCAGCCCCAGCCTCAGCTACACCCCAGGAACCCTGGCCTGGTGAGAGAGGGTGGGCTTGGGCTTAGGGAAAGGTATGGGGGTGGTGGGTTCCTCAAAGGGGTAGGGGGGTGGTGTGCTCCTCAGAGCTGCCCTGGGCTCCACCCTCTGTCCTTTGGGGCCCCTGGTTACCCCTCTGGAGCCACTTTCCTTGGCCCTGGCAGGTCCTACCACCACTAGCCCCACCAGCCGCCCGCCCTGGGCCGTGGACCCTGCATTCGCTGAGCGCTACGCACCAGACAAAACAAGCACAGTGCTGACCCGGCACAGCCAGCCGGCCACGCCCACGCCTCTGCAGAATCGCACCTCCATCGTGCAGGCGGCTGCTGGAGGGGGCACAGGAGGGGGCGGCAGCAGCAACGGCAAGACTCCTGTGTGCCACCAGTGTCACAAGGTCATCCGGTGGGTAGCCCCTTCCTTTCCTACCCTCGCCTTGCCTGGCCTGCAGTCTGGTCCTGGACTGTGTGCCCACTTGTCTTGCCTCAGCTGCCACTGGGGGACAATAACGTTTCGGTTCCCAGATGGAGTGGAGGGGATAGGGACCTGGCCTGGGTCCCCAGATTCTTAATCCCAAACTACATTAACCAGTGGCAGCATCCATCTGCCCTTGCGAAATGGCAGAAGGGCCCCCACACAACGAAGCTACACGCACGGACTCCCTGCTCTGCACAAAGAAGGGCCTGCCTCCCAGCCCCTCTGCCTCTCTGTCTTGCTCTCGGTCTCTCTTTGCTCTTACAGCAGACAGACCAAAGGGCCCTCCTTCTATGCACTGCTCCCTGGGGCCCAGTAGGGTCACACAGGCCTCTGGAATCACTGTGCCAAATTCTAGAGGCTTCCTAGTTTTCAGCCTTGGCCCTGGTCTGCGCTCGACTCTTACCAGTTTTTAGCAGAAGCTCTGCAGAGGATGCCCTCCTTCAGACACCCCTGTTGATCGGGGACATGCGGGGCCCTCCCCAGGCTGGGTGGAACAGGAAGGCAGGATAGACAAGGTGGGCACCAGGGTCTGCCCAGGTGTCCTTGGCACTCCAGGCCTCCTGCCCCCCCAGGTGCCAGTTCCTCAGGGTTGTCTCCTTAGGCTCAAGTTGTCCCCCCACTCAGTCCTCCCTGCTCTAAAACTGCCTGTCCTGTCTTCAGGCCGTACAGTGTGACAGAGCTGGCTCTCTTCAAGCTTCATCACTCTCACTGTCCCTTCCCAAGCTTGTCTTGGAGAGTGGGGAGAATGAACTTCCCCACCCGAGGCTTCCCAATAGGTGGTCAATAGACCCACTTGGGCTCTGGCCAAAAGCCCAGCCTCATTTGTATGTGTTCCCTCTGACGGCCCTCACCTCCCTCTCAGGGGGCGCTACCTGGTGGCGCTGGGCCACGCATACCACCCAGAGGAGTTCGTGTGCAGCCAGTGCGGAAAGGTTGTGGAAGAGGGCGGCTTCTTCGAGGAGAAGGGCACCGTCTTCTGCCCCCCATGCTATGACGCGCGCTATGCACCCAGCTGTGCCAAGTGCAAGAAGAAGATCACTGGCGTGAGTGGGGCTGGCGGGCGGGGGAGGCGAGTCCCCTGCCTGTCGGCTTGGGAGTGTCGAGCCGGGCCTGGGGCCTGCCCTGCATAAGCCCTTCAGATCCTTAACAGCCTGATAAACAGGCTGCTATATTGGTCTCACTTTATATTAGATAGGATCCTCTTAACAAATGACCGAAGTCCTACTTAGAAGGGCTCAATGAAAAAAAGAAAGGTATTGGCTCAAATGACTGTAAAGCCCAAGGTGCTAATTTCAGGCCCAGCTGAATCCAGGCACTGAGGTCATCAGGACTCTGTCGCTTCTGCTCTCATCTGCGTTGGCTCCTTCCCCAGCACGCTTTGCCCTAGAAGGCAGCAAAGATGGTGCTGCAGTATCTCCAGGGTTACAAGTCACTGTAGTGCCACAGGCTGAAAGATCACTCTCTGTCCCAGGTGATGCACCAAAAGTCCCTGTGCCGATGCTCATGGGCCTGGCTTGGGTCACATGACTATCCCCGAACCAAGCCCGTGAGTCCGATTAGCAGGCCTCGGTGGCACCCAGCCCTGGAGCTGGGGGCAGCTGCCTGAACCCCAGACCAAGAGTGAGGGAATGAGCGGTTTGCTGTAATGAAAGCAGGGTGACACTGCTGTAGGAAGGGAAGCGCTAAACAAGCGAGAGGTGGCTGCTGTATCAGTTGGGATTGCATTCAGCTGCAACAACAGAAAACCCCACTACAGAGACTTAAACCGAGAGGGTTCCTTATTTCAGTCACAAGAATTCCAGGGCTAGAGCAAGCAGTCCAGCATGCCTTTGGGGGCCTAGGCTTTTCCTACCTTGTTGCTCCGGAATCCCGAGCATGTAGACCTTTGTTCCCAACCTTATCATATAATGGTTACCAGATGGCCGCTCAAGTCCCAGGCTGCTGTTCTCACTCCAGGCAGGCAGGAGAGAGGGAAGAGGCAATGGCGTTCTTTTAATGGGTTTTACCTCTGCACTCTGGAAGAAAAGCCGGGAATGGGCTTCCATCTTTATCGCTTTGGCTGGAACTGTCATATGACTGCCCCAGGCTGCGAGGGCAGCGGGGAGATGCAGTACTTAGCCGTCCAGCCTCAGTGACAGGGAAAGGCAAAGAAGAAGAGGGTTGAGAAAGGCTTCTGAGAGGCTAATCCTCAGCGTTCGCCACACCTAATGCTTGAGAAACTGAGGCTCCGGAAGATAACTTGCTGGGCTTTAAGTGTACGAGACTATTGAGTGGCAAAGCCAGAAATTCAGACTCAAAAATTTGTAACTCAAAATCCTCTTCTTCCCACGGAGGGTAAACACAAAGTGTAGTCTGACCAGGTTTCCTGTGGGAAAACCTGCTGCCACTCAGGACTGGGCTTGGGACTTGCTTGGGTCAGTGCATGTTAAGAGCTAAAAGTAGGCTGCGTATGATGACTCACACCTATAATCCCCAGCACTTTGGGAGGGATGAGAGGATCCTTTGAGGCCAGGAGTTCAAGAGCAGCCTGGGCAATATAGCAATACCCTGTCTCTACAAAAACTAAAAAAAAACAGCCAGGTGCAGTGGCACGTACCTGTAATCCCAGCTACTCAAGAGGCTAAGGCGGGAGGATCACTTCAGCCCAGGAGTTTGCGGCTACAGTGAGCTATGGTCAGGCCACTGCACTCCAGCATAGGCGACAGAGTGAGACCCTGTCTCTAAAAGAGAGCTAAAGTAATGGGCTGTTTCCACCTACTTATTCTATTTATTAGATGTGGACAGCATGCCAGGAGGTGTGCCCCATACCGGGCACACATGAACAAGACAGATGTGAGCCCTGCCCCCAGGAGCTCACACTGGGGAAGGGGACTCAGAGAGTGTCACAGGCTGAGGGCAGAGCCAGCCATTGTTCTTTACCCTAGGGGGAAGGGGCAGAACAGTCAGGGTTGATAAGCGGAGTAGGGTTCCTATTGTACATACATGGGAGCCAAGGCCCGGGGAGGGGCAGAAGCTGCCCGAGGCTGCACAGAGCAGGGGTCCTGAGCCAGGAGCAGCCCCAGGCCCTCCTGATGGCCACCTCCAGCTCTGCCTACCTCACCCTCCTTATTTCTGGATCTAGAGGCAGGGCTTCCAGATGTGGCCAGAGAGCTCTATGATGGTGATGTCCATATCAGTGAGGGCTACCTTGACTGAAGTGGTGGGAAACTCAAAATAATGGCTGCTTATTTCTTACCTAAAAAAGCCCAGGCATGGACAGTCTGGGACTGGTATGGTAGGCTCCTGTATCTTGTTGCTCGGCTGTCGTCTCCTCCTGCTTGCCGTGCATAATCCAAGGTGGCTCTTGGGCCTCAGCCAAAACATCCATGTCCCAGCCAGCAGGAGGTGGGAGGGGAAAAAAGGGGCCAGAGCCCCTTGGCATCCATCTTCAGAGGATGCTGCCGCCCAGCTGTCTGCTTCCATCCCGTTGGTCAGAACCCAGTCGTGACCACACTGAGCTACAAGGGAAGCTGGGAAATATGGTCTTTATTTTGGGCAACCATGTGCCCAGCAAAAAATGGGGGTTCCATCAGTAGGCATGAAGAGGAGAAGGGACATCGTCTGGGTTTGCTTCCTTAGATCAAGGCCCTACTGTTGTCTGACTGCTCTGCTTTCACTCTACCTGCTGGCTCGTCCCACCCCACCCCGGGCCAGGAGGGATCGCCCCTGCCACAGATGAGAAGGTGAGACCCAGAGGGCCTGGCTAGCTTCTGGCGGGAGTAAGCCTTGGGTGGCAGGCCCTGCTGCCCCAGCCAGGCCCATACGTCCATCTTCATCTCGTTGGCTGGAACTGTGGTCACATGACCACTCTGGGGCCCAGGACTTGGTACAAACAGCCCTGTTTTCAACCCATGGAGTTCATACCTGGGGAAGTGAGATGGGACGAGAGGAAAGGCCCGAGGTGTATGTAGTGAGTACATTGTGGGGGCCTGGCTTCCCGCGTGCAGGGACTCCAGATCCTGACAGACCCTAGGGAGCCCCCGCCTCACCCCCCGGGAGGCAGGAATCTAACCTTGAGCCTGACAGTGCTGTGGCAGGGCAGTTCCCTGGAGACGCTCCCCGCCACTGGCCCCGTGCCTGCCGCGCCCAGTGCTCAGGCTGGAGCACAGGGACAGCAAGACGGGATGGGAATGTTGTGACAAGTTGGAGGGAAGTTTGGGTAGGGGGACACATCAGAGGGACGTGGCCCCGTCGGGATGGTCTGGGGAGTCCTGTGCTCTCGAGTCCCGTCCCCCACCACCAGCGCCCTCACCTGTGCTCCCGCCGCATGAGTCCCTTCCCGGCACCATGGGCCTTAGCGCAGGCCGTCCTCCCTGCCAGGGACACTCTGCAGCACGCTGCTTCCTTCTTTCCTCCCTCCATTCCTTCCTTCCTTCCCCCCCTCAAATATCACTTCCTCAGGAACACCTTCCCTAACACCTGCCCCCCACCGGGCCAGGTCCCCCACGCTGTGCCCTTCCGTGCGTGCGGCCTCGCCTCCCCAGGTGTGGCCCCTGCGGGTTGGGAGCAGGGCTCTCTGTGTCAGCACCTGCCCGCTTAGAGGAGGTGCTCAGTAAACACCTGAATAAGTGGCTGGCAGTGGCCGCTAAGTGGAAGTTAAACACAAGCAGGAGGGATCGGAGGGAGAGCGCATAGCGCGTGTCACGAGGTGACGCCTGGGAACAGTGTGAGATGAGGCAAGAGGTGAGCAGGGCTGTGAGGCCAGCTGTGCCGCAGAAAGCTTCCTCTGGGGTGGGTGGAGCGGAGCTCACACGGAGCTGGGGCCGTGGAGCCGCACCGTGAGGCAGGGCCGGCAGGCAGATGGACTAAGGCAACTTTAGCGGGTAAAAGAGAACTTGGTAACTGGGCCACAGCTTCTGAACACCAGCAGAACCCTGCGCCCCAGCTCGGCCCCCAACCCGGCAGCCCTGCCAGAACCCGTCTCCCACCAGCTCAAAGCCCAGATTCATGGCCAGGCGCGGTGGCTCACGCCTGTAATCTTAGCACTCTGAGAGGCCAAGGTTGGAGGATCACTCAAGGTCAGGAGTTCGAGACCAGCCTGAGCAAGAGTGAGACCCCCGTCTCTACTAAAAATAGAAAGGAATGAGCTGGACAACTAAAAATATATAGAAAATATTAGCCGGGCATGGCTAATAGCGCACACCTGTAGTCCCAGTCACTCGGGAGGCTGAGGCAGGAGGATCACTTGAGCCCAGGAGTTTGAGGTTGCTGTGAGCTAGGCTGACGCCACGGCACTCACTCTAGCCCGGGCAACAAAGAGAGACTCTGTCTCAAAAAAAAAAAAAAAAAAAGCCCAGATTCTTGCACTCCCTCTAGGGTCAACACTTTGCTCCTTTAAAAAAGGCAATACCAGACCATGGGAAACAGGCAGCTTCGGAGCCAGCCAGACATGAGCACCAAACCCATTTCTGCCGTGTATTGGCTGTGTGAACTTGGGCAAGTCGCTCTCTCTGGGACTCACTAAAGTGGGCCTGGCACTAACTGCTGGCCAGTGTGATTGCAAGGTCCACACGAGATGACGCAGATGTCGCAGAGGGCAGAAATGGGCCATCCAAGAGCTACTTGTCACCCATACTTTTGTCTTGCCTGGGCCACACTGTTTAGTTTTTAAATCAATGGCCAACATAAAAATCAGATTTCATTTTAGTACCTGACCTCAATTTCAACCTGAGCCTTCTAGGCAGGCATTCCTGAGTGAACCTGGCAGCACCGCCCTTAGAGGCAGAACAGGTGCTCCCCCATGACAGGGGGCTCTCCTTGGCCCCTGCAGGCACTGGATGTGGGACCCCCGGCTTCAAGCATGGGGCCATTCTCACAATAGCCCTGCAAGGCTGGGATTAGGTTCCCAGTTCACAAGGGACGGAACCAAGTCTGAGGAGAAGGTAAAGCTACTGGCCAAGTCACTCAGCTAAGAAGCAAGGTGTGGAGCACACTCTCTGACCACCCCCACCCCAGGCCCACACTGCTCCAAGCCTGCCCAGATCTGAATGCTGCTGGCCCTTGCTGGCCCTTGCTGGCCCTTGCTGGCCCTTGCTGGCCCTTGCTGGCCCAGGGCTCCTGGGGATGGCCGACTCAGCCCTGGGAGCCTCTACTGCCTCCTGCCCGCAGTGAGCCAGGTTAACTGGCCACCAAGGGCCAGGCACTGTTGGGGTAGATCAGTTAATAAAACAGTGGGTGCTTCATGCCGTCCTGGACTTTACATTTTAGCAGGAAGAAGGGGGGAGAGACAGGAAGGAACAGGCACAGTGAGTAGATTATCTGGTGGCACCTTGGGAGGACAGGTGTCGCAGAGGCAAGCGCAGAGTGAGGAGCGGTGTGGTCAGAGTGGGCTTCCTGGAGAAGATAGCCTCTGAGCAGAAACTTGAAGGAGGCGAACGGTGAGGCTGCGATACCTGGGGTAGAGTGATCCAGGCCGAGGGCACAGCCAGGGTAAAGCCTCAAGAGGGTGCACCTGGCATTTCAGTTGCGGGCAGGATCCACATGAGTGCGAGGGAGAGCAGCAGCAACAGTTGTGGGGGTTGAGGCCACGCCGGCCATCCTCACACCAGCCTTCCACTCGGAGAAGCACTGTGGGGTTTTGAGCGGGGATGCGATGCAGCCTGGCTTGGGTTGAAGAGGCCCCGTGGGGCCAGGGTTGGAGCGCACAGGGCAGGGCAGCGCGGTCGCCCAGGCCAGAGCTGGCTGTGTGCACAGCGTGCCGCAGGGAGGCCATGAGCAGCAGTCCGAATCCGGATGTGTCCTGGAGGTGGGCCCAGCAGGATTGACCAGCGCACCTGATGTGGACTGGGCGCCGAAGCGGGGTGTGGCTGGAGCAAGGGAGAGGGCGGAGCTGCCATCCGTGAGTGGGGCGGCTGGGGGAGGAGCAGGTCGGGGTGAGATCTGGAGCTGAGTTTTGGACAATGGCAAATCCGAGACGCCCATGGACGTCCAGTGGAGACCTCAGGGTTGGAGACAGAAGTGTGGGAGTTGGGTATTATTAACCATGAGAAGGAAGAGGGCCCGAGGCCAGTCTGCCTGTGTCCAGTGTTCCAGGGGAGGGGGCTGAGCCTCTGAGTGACTGCCCCCTCCTAGGAGATCATGCATGCCCTGAAGATGACCTGGCACGTGCGCTGCTTCACCTGCGCCGCCTGCAAGACTCCCATCCGGAACAGGGCCTTCTACATGGAGGAAGGGGCGCCCTACTGCGAGCGAGGTACAGGGTGGCCAAGCCAGGGCAAGGAGGAACAGGCCGTGGGGCAGGTGCAAATCCAGGCCCCCTTCCTCTCTGCCTCCATCCCCAGACTATGAGAAGATGTTTGGCACGAAATGCCGCGGCTGTGACTTCAAGATTGATGCCGGGGACCGCTTCCTGGAGGCGTTGGGCTTCAGCTGGCATGACACGTGCTTTGTTTGCTCGGTGAGAGCCCCTCCCCCACCTCTGGAATACATGACAGGTCCGGAAGGGGTCTCTTCTGCCGCCCCCAACCCCATGTGACTGGACCTTCACTGTTCCCAGATATGTCAGATCAACCTGGAAGGAAAGACCTTCTACTCCAAGAAGGACAAGCCTCTGTGCAAGAGCCATGCCTTCTCCCACGTGTGAGCCCTGCCGCCCACCGCTGCCATGGCTCTCCTGGCCCGAGGAGTCTGGAGTCATCACCTAGCATTTCTGGGTAGAGCTGACAATGGTCGCCCCAACCCCGACTCCCAGCCCGAGCCCGGGGCTCCCTGGGCCCTGCCCCACTCTCCTCACCTCCCCCCACTTCCTTCACTACCATCGCACGCCGGTGCTGGCCACACTGCCCCTGTTCACCTCCAGTGCCACAATAAACCTGTATCCAGCTGTGTCCTGTGTGCCCTGCCCCCGTGCACCAGCAATGTGGAATCTGAGGCATATAGCAGGGTGGGCCATCTTGGTGGTCCTCATGATAGGTACATGGAGGGTGCATGGTCGGCAGGAGGAGGTACAGGCAGGACCCTGTGTGCTGGGCCTGGTGCCCACAGACCTGCAGGGAGCCCCTGGGCTGGCCTGACCTGGAGGTTAGAGAAGTTTGGGATGGATCTGCAGGGAGGGAGCGTGGCGGCCGGAGGGGCTGTCCACCACCCACCATCCACCACTCGAGAACTGGAACGGAAGAAGGCAGGGCTGGAGAGGGCAGTCCGCAGGTTCTGGGAGGCCACAAGTGCCAGCAAGGAGCCTGGACTGTCTCCTGAGGGCAAGGCAGGGCAGGGCACCGAAGAGTTAGAAGAGTGAAGGGACCAGTTCAGATTTGTGTTGTAGGGAGAGGCCCCAGAGCAGCTGAGGACGGAGACAGGGAGAAGGGGCTGGGGCAGTGGTGGGGGCGGGATCAAGGAAGGGAGGAACTGACGCTGATATGGCAGAGATGGGACCCAGTGACAGGTCCCAGGGAGCCCAGTGTGGGGGCCCAGGGATAAGGAGTGGGGAGAAGAGGGATGGCAGCTTTGTGAGGCATCTAGTCTATACTAGACCTGCTCACGTCACCTCCCGTGGCACTCCCAGCACCCCTGCGAGAGCCTCGTTTTCCAGGTGAGGCTCAGAAAAGTTAGGAGGCCTGAGCGAGATCACGCAGTCACTGAGCCACAAGCCAAACTAGAAGCCAGGCCTGAAGCTGGGTGCAGCGTCCTGAGCACCATTCCCCAGCAGGCGCCCGAGAGGCTCGCTCTGCTTGGTCCTCAGGACTGGAGGCGTTGGGGGTGGCTTCGTCTTGCTCGGGTCTTCCTGCTTTCCACTGATGCCCTCCACTACCCTGGAGAGACTGTCATGTCTCCTGTCCCAGGCCTGGACTGGAGAGGAACTGAAGAAAGGGCCCAGACTAGGCTAGGGCAGTTCAGTGTGCCATGGCCACCTGTCCTGTGGGGGTCCCTGGCCTGAGACCTCCAACAGGTCCTTTGGCCAATCCCCTATAAGAGGGGAGAAGGGCTTCTCTGTTGTGGTCTCTCTCGGCCCCCTGGAGAATGCACGCAGAGCTCGGTGTGTCATTTTCAGGATGCCTTGCAGAGCCTAGAACTGGTGCTGCCGTGCAGTGGGTCCCGTATAAATGTGTGTTGAATGACTGAATGAGGTGCCTGTGGGACATTTAGGAGACAAAATCAGGAAGCAGCTCAAGATTCAAGTCTGGATTCACCTCAGATTCAATTTGGGAATGAACTTGGGACAGGTTCGGGGCTGTCAACATCGAGGCTCGTAATTAATGCCCAGGGAGAGCCGGGCAGTGGGGCCCACGCAGGTAACGTCAGCAGTAAAGCAGGTGGGATGCGGTTTTCTTTCGACCTGGACATCCTTGGCATGTTAAACATAGAGTATCTTTCACTTCCACAAGGAAATGTACTCTCTCCCACTTGTCTTGAACCATGAAGCCCTCTCAGTCCGTGCTCGGTTTCCATGGATACAAGCGAGCAAGAACACAGGGGGATGACAGCGGCTGTGGGAAGCCCATCTGGGGGCAGCCACCCCTCAGCCTGCGCCAAGGGCTGCCCCTGACAATGCCTAACTGTGGCCACATCTGCTGGTTTATCGACAGCATCTAGAGGCCCAGATTTTTACGTGAGATCTGGTTTTTTAATATTGGCAACTATATTCGATTTTTTAAATCCTATTAAAAAATAATAAATATGAATCAAATCCAGCATGACGACAGCAGGGCCTCAGCGCAGGGAAGAGACGAGAGCGGGAGCACCAGCATCACCGCACTGGGCAGAGATGAGGATGACGGCCTCCTCCGGGAGCTCTGGGGCAGGCGGGCCAGGGCAGGGCTAGAGCGGTTCAAGATGCTGCCAGTGTGTCAACCAGGCAGATAAGGCGAAGGAGTCCCCTTGGCATTTTCCAACAAGGTGACATTTGCCAGATCAGTTTAGCGGTGAGCTGGGGCAGCTGCCAGGGTTAAGGAGGAACGAGGGGGAAGGTGGTGAGGATGTGGAAGGAGAGAGCGCAGACAGCTCTTTTAAGAGGCTTGGCTGGGGTGGGCCAAGAGGACGGCCAAGGTTAGCTGAGAGGCCAGGATGTGGGAGGGGAGAGTGAGCTGGGAAGTGTCTACCAGGGATGGTGGCTGGGAGTGGGGAAGGAGAGAGGAGGGAGAGGAGCAGAGAGCAGGGGCTGGATCCTGGGTGCAAGGAGCTGGCCTGACGGAAGTCAAAGCAAGCATTAGGCACCTTCTCTGAAGGCCGCCTCACTCTGGATGCTAGACACATAAATCACTTAAATGTCATTAAATCATCAGAACACATTTAGGAGAGATTTTACCGAAAGCAACAGTGTTTCAGATGAGGGAACTGAGGCTCAGAGAGGACAAGTGACCTGTCCAGAACTACCCAGCTGGAATGGCCTGGGGCTGCTGCTCCAAGGATCCAAGACCAAGGCAACCTGTGTACCCACATCACAGAGCTGCAGGGATCACAGTGTTCCAAAGCTGGGGTGCAAGGCTGTGTGGGTGGAGGCCGTGGGGACTGGGAAATGAATGTCCTCGTGCCAGGCAGGGGAGGCCATTAGCACCCTTGGGGAGTGCAGGCTCCCGGCCGAGGGGGCAGATCCCATGGCAGGGGGCTGAGTGGGCAAGTGCAGAGGCAGCAGGCCTGGGAGAGGGGGGAGGCCTTTCCCAGCTCAGGAGCGACTTGAGCTCGTTTGGAGTCAGCAGGGAGAGAGGCAGTGGAGGGCGAGGAACTGTTTCGCCGGAGTACCCAGGAAGGAACTGATGATTCTGTTGCTGCCTCCGCAGTGCTGGCCCCACATGGACTTGGTACACACAGAAGGTACACACACAATTCCGGAACTCTCCTAGCAGCCCTGCTGCAGGAAGGAGCTGATGGGCTAGAGAGCTGGCCACAGGTCACCCAGGGAGTGGGGACGGTTGGGATTCAAACTTGACTAGGCCTGAATGCAAAGCACACCCCAAGAGGGAAGGACGGGCCCCTCCTCAGTTGGGGCCTAAAGGGAGGAGGGCAGGGGGCCAGGGCTCCGGGGGCCATGGGGTCAGCTTGCTGACTGAGAGCCTGGGGAGCAGCCGGGAGGCCAGGGCCAGCTGCTTGGGAGACTGTGCAGGGAGAGTCACTGCCTGGTGGTCAGCAAGGACCCCGGGACCAGACTGGGTCCTCCTGCGCGGGGTCCAGGCGCTGGAAGATCAACTCAGGTTTCACCCATGTCCCTTGTCACTGGCAAAACTGACCACTACTTGGGGACCAGGTAGATTAGGAAGGACTCTTTCAGCTGCAATTCAGGTTGGTTCAAGCAAAAAGAGTTAATTTGACTGAGAAAGTTACTGGCTCCAGACCCGGCTGGATCCAGGCACCCATGGGTGTTACTGGGAATCTCTCGTTCTCTCTCCATCTCTCAGCCCTGCCTTCCTCGGTGCTGGCTTTCCTCTCAGGAGGCTGTCCCCATTATTGGCAGGGATGCTCCCCACCAGGGCCGGGCCCTCACCCTGCCAGCTCAGCAACCTCAGTAGATAGAGAGAGCCTTTCTTAATAGTTTCAGCAAAAGTCCCCGGGCCAACACCCATTGGACTGACTTGGGTCACAAGTCCATCCCTGAAGTACTCACTGGGTCAGACCCAACCAGGCCTGAGTCACATGCCCCATCTGGAGCCAACAGTGAGAAGTTCACCAGAAGACAGGGGCAAGGCTGAGCAGGCCTGACCAGGAATGGCCCCTGCACTTCCTCCCTTGTGCCCAGGGTCCCAGCCCTGCTCCCCTCCTGGACCTCACAGCTGGAGCCTCAGGAAATTTTCCCAACCAGACTCCAGGCCAGCCTGGCCCCTGGGTGTGGAAATAGGGGTGCTGGGGGGCAGTGGGGAGGGTGTGTGGTATACTGAAGTGACATGGGACAGACATGGGTTCCCATCAAGACTTTGCCACTCACCAGCTGTGTACCTTTGGGCAAGTCACCACCCCTCTCTGAGCCTCAGGTTTCCCATCTTAAAACAGCAATAACAACCAACACATGGACAGCACCTACTATGTACTGTTACCATTTTAAGCACTTTCTAGATACTTTTTTTAAATCCTTAAACTGACCCTAGGAGGTAGGTCCCCTCACTGCCATCCCCATGTTACAGTTGAGTGGTCCAGGAGGGGTCAGGCAGCTCGTCTGGGACCACACCATCAGCAACAGGCTTTTCGGAGCAGAACTAACGTGGTAAACGCAAGTGTCTGGCCTGCACCGGGGCAGATGCCTGGGCAGGGCTGTGAGCACGCTGGCGCTGTGCTTGGCAGGATCTTGCAGAGGCAAGATGAGGCCAGAGAAGGCTCCATCAGCTGGTGCTGGAAAAGTCTTGCAGCCTCCCCTCAGCCTGGAAAGCTTCCTGAGAGGTGTGGGGGAGCAAGAACAGGAAGGTGGGGGTAGAGGGAGGAGGGTGGGGCCATGAGGAGGAAAGGGGGGTTCTCCTTTCTAAGCCTCCAACCAGTCACATTTTATCCTCACAACAGGTTATCAAAAGGAAACTCAGAGAGGGGAAGCATTTTAGCCAAGGTCACAGAGCAAGGGATCAGTTTCTGCATCTGCATCCTCCCTTGTTCTCATCTTTCCTACTCAGGGGATCCAGAAGCCACTGGATCCCAGTGTGTGGGATCCCAGCCTCCCAGTGTGTGGGGAGAGCCATGTCAGTAACTTGAAGGGTGATCAATCCTGGGGGGTGGCAGACATGAAGGCATGGTGGGAGGCACCTACAAGTCACCTGCCTACCAAGGAGGCTGGGTGTATGTATGGGTTTCTGGGGCAGCCAGTGGCTGACAGGAGGCAGGCTCTCAGAGGACAGAATGACCAGTGGCCACCCACTCCCACCAGTCAAGGTAACTGAGAACTACGGGTCCACTGAATTTGGCAACTTAGCGATCCCTGGTGATCTTGGCCAGAGCAGTGCCAGGGAAAATGGGGGTAGGAGGAGACAGATCACAGGCGACAGATGTTGATATACATCCTGTAGAAATGACAGGATGAAGACGATGGCAGAAGAGGGAAGGGAGTGAAGATCAGTGGGGAACCCCCTTGCTTCCCTGAAAACAGAGAAAACTGGATGTGGGATGTATGGGAACTCTCTATACTATCTTTGTAATTTTTCTGTAAATCTAAAACTATTCTAAAATAGAAAGTTTATTTTAAAATATTGGTGGCAAGGGGCTGGAGCGTTTGTAGGTGGCTGGTGGGGAGGCAGGAATTTGAGGAGGGGTCCACTTAGGACTTCTGTTTTGAGCGTGCAGGAGGCTGGTGGGGCAGTGGGACTGGCCTGAGATGACAAGGCCATGGAGCAGGGATGCAGGAGTGTGGTTAGCAACTGGATCAGGCCCGGCCTAGGACAGGAGGAGGGTGCAGCCAGGGATGGGGTGATGAATGGGGGAGAGCACGTGCTAAGCATGGGGTTGGGAGTGAGGCCAAAGCCGGGACGGCAAAGGAACTGGGATGGATTTGGGGTTGGGATTCAGATGGCAGTGGACAGTGATGGGTGGACCAGGATCGGACCTTTCTTTCAGGGACAGAGATGGGCTGCAGACGTGCCAGGAGTGGGCTGGCATGTGAACTGGGTTGGGGTTAGGGATCGGGATGGACCAGGGATGGCGGTGAGGTCGGGGTGGAGGTAAATGAGGCAATGGGTGGGGCTGGACCAGAGTGGGGCTGGGTTTGGGGCTGGGAAGAGGGTGAGCCTAGGTTGGAGCCAGGGACGGGCCGGGGCAGAGGAGGGTTTGGGACGCGGGGGGCACGGGCCTGGGAAGCAGAGGGGCAGCTCAGCTCCGCCCGGCCGCCGCGCGCAGGGCGCGTGGGCGAGGGGCCTGGGCGCCCGGGGCAGGCCGGGAAGGGGGGCCGGGCCTCCCCCTGGGCCGGCCCGGGCGGCGCTAGGACCGAGCGGGGAGGGAGCGAGCCGGGCGGAGCCAGCGCCCCCCGCCCCCCGCCGGCCGGCTCCCCTCCCCCGGCCCTGGCTCGCGCGGCTCGCAGCGCTGCAGAGGCTCAGAGGCGGCGGCGGCGACTCCCTCTTTCCCTTCCTCCTCCTCGGTCCGTCCGTCCGTCCGTGCATCTGTCCGTTCGGCCTCGGTCCGGCCCGAAGCATGGCCGGCGTCAGCTTCAGCGGCCACCGCCTGGAGCTGCTGGCGGCGTACGAGGAGGTGATTCGGGAGGAGAGCGCGGCCGACTGGTGAGCCCCCCGCCCCCGCCCCCAGCCCCTTTGTCCCCGCCGCGGCCGCCGCGCCTTTGTTTGCATCCGGCCCCGCCGCGGGGAGGGGGGAGGAGACCCCGAAATGCTGCTGCGGGCCCTCCGGGGAGGGGCTGCCTTTGTGCGCGCCGGGGGAGGGGAGGGGCCGGGCCGGCCGGGCGGGGCACTGCCGGGCCCCAGGCGCCCCGAGACGCCCCAGGCGCGCGGTGGGAGCGGGCGGCAGGACGCAGGCCAGAAAGACGCGGGTTCCAGATGTGTGGCCGGGGGCCGCGTGCCCCTGCGGGAGCCCATCCCCCACTCTCACCGCCTCCCTCCTCCCCCGGGCCCAGGGGACAGGTGTGCACAGGGCGGCCAAGGGCACCTTCGCCACCTTCCAGCGTGTGAGGACCGGACGGGGTCCGGGTGGCCACCGAGCTAGCGAAGCCAGCGCAGCCTGCCTGGCTTGGCCGGGCCCGGCCGCCGCACAAAGGAAAGCTAGGGCGGGGGAGGAGCGGAGCGGGCTGGGGGCCGGGGCGCCCCGCCCACTGGGGACCTCTCGGAGTTGGCCTTCTCCTCCGCCCCCCCCCCCCCCCCGGACTGGAGTGTGATGGAAGGCTGCTCACTGCCACATGGCGACTGCAAAGTGACTCCCATACCTCTCCCGGGTTGCTGAGGAGGCAGGGATGAGCCCTCCTCTCCCCGACCTGAAGGGGACGGCAGCGACTGGGCATCTGGGCTGCGGGATACCGAGGGGACTGAGCTGCTTGTCTAGGGGGCCAGCCGAGGTCCCTGGGAGAAAGCCTTATGGAGAACAAGCTGAGGGAGCCCCCAAAGAGGGATGAGGGGGGTGAGTAGATCCCTTGGGTTCCTAGCAAAGGTTACTGGGTCCCTGACGGGGTGGAGCTGGACTGCCCCTCACCTCCCTCCCCAGCTGTGGTCTCCCCCTGCGTGGGGGAGGATACAGACTTCCTGCTCTGGGGCTGGAGCCCCTGGTGTGGCAGGAAAGAAAACCAAGGGATTCCACAGTGCCCCATCCTGGAATCATCATTCCCCCAAAATACTTTTCTTATGGAGCAGCTGCCCATTCTGTTCCTAGGCCTCTCCTCCCCTGGAAGGCAGGCAAACAGGAAATAGGCTCTTGTCCTGGAGGAAACCGAGGCACAGAGTAAGGGCAGGTCTGAGGGACCCCACTTGCGCTGGCCTCACCCTCACACTGGGAGGGCAGCGAGGTAGGGACACTGACCTGGGGGCTGGAGAAGGGGACAAGATAGCCAGGCATCCATGCCATGGTACTGCAGCACTGGCGGGCAGCCAGCCTGGAAGGATGGACCCGGGAGACGAGCTCTGGTGTCCTGCAGGTCAGCCACAGGAGAGGCCAGCACAGGCTAAGCAGGCAGGCGGCCCACCCGTTGTCCCAGCCCTCTCCCTGGGGTGCTGAGATCATGGGAGGAGTTCTGGGCAAGTGGCCGGCTTGGCCAATGGAAGAGCTGGCCTTGGGATATGGCCCTGCCTGGGGAGAGGCACAACTCACCCCAGAACACCTTCCTCAACCTCTATGTTGGGGGGTGTTGTCTACCACCACCCCATTTTCACCTAACCCCCCAAAAGCAGACCTCTGGCAGCCTAGCGCCAAGGCCAGACACCACTGCTGCCCCACATTCTGCTCAGCAGAGGCCTGGGCTCCCACCACCCAGCATCATCCATGTGGCCAAAGCAAGTTATTCATCACCGGCATGCGTCACCCCCATCTGGGTTGTGTGTGGGACACACGCAGACGCACACATGCACCCCGCACATGGCACAGTTGCTCGCTCCCAAAGGCCCAGATCGCGTTTTGGAAGAAGGCCGTGAGGACCACATCGTGCAGAAGGGGCCTGAGTGCCCCCAGCGCCCAGCACAGAACCAGGGGTGCGCTGAGGTCTTGAGACTCAAGGGTAGACCCTGCACTTAGGGTCTGCCCAGAGGAAGGGGTGGCTTGGGTACAATTGCTGGCTGCCCTCCCTTACCTTGCCTTTAATCAGGGAGGGGGTGATTGGGGGGACTCACTCCTGGGTGGCAGGGTCTCTGAAATGAACCTCTGCCCTGGCACTGGGAGCAGGGGACCCAGGAAGTCAGGTTGTGCAGTGACAATGACAAAGGGCACTGTTGCCTTCATTGTGATATTATTCACTGTGTGACCACAAACAAGTCTCTGGTCTTCTCTGGTCCTCTTGGGAAGAAGAGGAGATTGGACTCAACCATGTCTAGGATACCCACGGCCTTCCAGCTCTGACATCCTGTGGGTGGGATTGTCCTGAGGGGTCTACCTGTTCTCAGCCCCCACCCACAGCCGACCCCAGGATCTCCCTGGAACTGCTGCAGGCCAGCTCCCACCTCAGCCTAGTCCAGTTTCTCTGGCCTAGATGGTTTCTAAGAGTTTGTGTCAATATCACAAACACCTACTGGTGCTGCTCTGTGCTGGGCCCTGGGACCCAGAGAGCAGTGTGTGTTCATTGACCCAGTCAGAATTCCTGCCTTCACGAAGCTGCCAGTCTGGGGCAGTATCTGTCCCCAGGGGTTGGAGCTGGAGAGATGTGTAGATTCCTGGTCCTGCCTCCCTACCCCCTGGATGCCCAGAGGATGCCCAGCAGATTCACTGCCAGGCCCAGGGTGCCTCTGGTGTGTTTGAGAAGTACTGGTCTCACATCCCCGTGGGGTGTGGTGGGTGCCGTGGGGAGGTGCAGCTCGGGGGACACTGCTGGGGGAGCTGGCACTGGGTCCTGAAGGATGGAAGGATTCAGTCAGGGGCAGGAGTGGGGCAGAGAAGCAGATCCAGCCTTCCGTGTGAAAGAACCACAGGCAAAGGGTCCCGGGCGGGACCCCCCCAGCACCGGGCTCGGGATGGGGAGCCATCCAGGGTGGCCCAAGTGTGTGACGTGGATGCAGAGTTCTGATGGAAAGGCAGGCTGGGGTGGAGCTGAGGGAGGTGGGCTGCTGAAGGGTTTGAACTGAGGTATGGTTTCTGTTGGGGAAGGGCTGTGGCCGGAGCAGGAAGAGGTGGCAAGAGATGGGTAGGCGGGGACTGAGGATGGAAGGGGCTTCTAGAGCCTGGGCAAGGCAAAGACAAGTCGTCCCAAATTGGGGTAATGTCGATAGCAGTTCCTGGGAACCAGGATCCCTGGGCTCTGCCTCAGTTTCCCATCTGTGAAAGGAGAGGGGCAGACCCTGCTTCTCTGAGGGCCCTTTGTTCCCAGGGGTGGGTTAGGGCAGCCAGACAGGTGGTGGGACAGCTGTGCTGGGAAGCAGCTGTCGGGCTGGGCTGGGGCAGGGGCAGCAGTTGGATCAGGAGCTCCTAGCCCCACAGCCCACCTGTGTCCTTTTCTGGAGGTGGGGTGGGAGTTTGGGACAGGGTGTGGCTGGGGGCCATATTGTCCTGGCAGTAACCTTCTGGGGCTGGGGCCAGACATCCTCCTCCTCCCCTCCCCCACCTCCTCCTTCATTTCCTCTTCCTTCTCTTCTTTCCTTTCTCTTACCTTCCTCTCTGCCTCCTCTCCCTGCTTCTCTTGTCCATTGCCCTCCTCTGCTGTCTCCCCTCCTCACAGCCTCCTGCCTTGGAACTGGGGAATAGTTTGGAGAAGGGTCTGAGCCCTTCTGAACCTCAGGGACAAGGCCCTTCCCAGGTGGCAGATCCCTTCTTCTCTCCCAGTGGGTCCTCAGCCCTGCCTGCATCCAGGTGGGAGGCGTCTCTGCACTCCCCTCATGGCGGGCCAAGGAGCCAGGCCAGACAAAGCCGGGGAGGAGGAGGAAGGAGGAAGGCTGCTAGGTCAGCTTTCTGGCTTAGCTAAGGCAGAAGGAAAGGGGCAGTCCCAGGAGACCTCTGCGCGGTGGAGGCAGCCTAGGGGCTGGAAGGCCGGGAGAGCGTGGCTGCCCTGGGGCTGGAGTCTGGGCAGAGTGACTTGCAGTGACCTCATCCCCATTTCAGAGAGGCGGAGATTGAGGCTAAGGGCGGGTTTCCGGGGTCCTTTGTGTACTAGGAGAATGCAGCAGGGGTGGGCCAGTCATGTGCCAATTGCTAGGTTGCTATGGTTACTGGGGGATGCCCAGAGCTGTGGGTGCACCAGGTTCTATCTCCTCCCCTTTCCTCCCGGTGGAGGGGGAGGTGCAGTGGGTACCAAGGCACGTGCCAGGTAGGTTCCTGGCATCGGCCAATGGGGGATGAGGATCGTGGTAGCCAGGGAACGGTAACCAAGGAACCGTCGCCTTGGAATCTTCATCACACACCCGCTCCACTGGGTTGTAGGCTGCCAGGGCCAGGGCCAGGACGCGCTGAGCTCGACCAAGCAGCAATTTCTCCTCTCATTCCCTGCTCCCACTTGCCCCAGCCACCCACAGGGCTACCAGTATGCACCCTACTGGCTCTCACTTGAAATGGTGCCTGGCCCTGTTGTCAGGGGAGCAGCAGGAGCCCTCCCCCTTCTCTTCTCTCCCCCTGTGTCCCTCCTCCTCCCCAGAGCCATCCCCACCCAAAATTGGTGGCCTGGGCCCTGACAGTTTGATGAGACACCCCCCTTCCCCAGGGCTCTGTACACATATGAGGATGGCTCAGATGACCTCAAGCTTGCAGCCTCAGGAGGTAAGAATTTCAGCCTCTCCCTCGCCTTCCTCTCTGCCCCTCTTCTGGTGGTTTTCTTCCCCACCCTCCTGGCTGGGCCACCCTCCACCTTCCCGCCTGCATCCAGCAGACCCACACTGGTCTGGCGGGTGTCCTTCCTCCTTCTTCTAGGCATCCCTGTGGTCCCAAGTGGGGAGGGAGGGAGCCTTGTCTAACATTTGACTTCTGCGAAGACTGAGCTTCAGAAAGGAAAGTGACTTGCCCGGAGTCACACGGCTGAGAGGGAAGGGGCTTGGCAGGGCCGGCCTGGATTGGCACCACCTTCTCCAGAGCTGGGAGGATTTATTTTACCCCGCTGGGCACCAGCACCTGGTGAGATGTGATGATGTGTGAAGAGGAGACATAAGGATGTGTGAGGAACAGGCACTTCCCCAGTGCTACCCAAATCAGGCCCTGGAGGGTTCTGAGGCAAAGCTAGACACTGTCTGCCCCTTACCCCCACTCTGTACCAGCAGAGAACTCTGCAACCTCCGGATCTCAGAGGCCAGAAGACCCCTGGGTGTGCCTGCAGAGCCCGTGAGGAGTCTTTGGGTTCCAGGCACTTTTTGGGGTAAGGGTTTAGGAGATGGAGAGTCATGACCCTTTCCTGACTCCCCCAGAAGGGGGCTTGCAGGAGCTTTCGGGCCACTTCGAGAACCAGAAGGTGATGTACGGCTTCTGCAGCGTCAAGGACTCCCAGGCTGCGCTACCAAAATACGTGCTCATCAACTGGGTATGCAGCTTCGGGCTGGGGAAGGGAGCTGAAGGCCCAGAATTGTCGCCCTCCACCCGCCACTGCCCTTTAACACCGGTGGAGAGAGAAGCCCGCTGGCCCCGGGGAGGGTAGTCGGAGGCCTGGAACCTCAGCATGTCAGGGCCCTCACATCCTTTCCTGACCCCCTCTGTGCTGGGTACTTTGCAGGTGGGTGAAGACGTGCCTGATGCCCGTAAGTGCGCTTGTGCCAGCCATGTGGCCAAGGTGGCCGAGTTCTTCCAGGTGTGTATGGAGCCGGGGCTCCCCCGGGGGCTGTTGGGCGCAGCCTCCCAGGGCCTGGTGTGAGTGCGAAGGGCAGTAACGGTAAGGAGCTGTGATGCCGCCTGAACACTGCCTTCTTGTGGAAGGGTGTCGACGTGATCGTGAATGCCAGCAGCGTGGAAGACATCGACGCAGGCGCCATTGGGCAGCGGCTCTCCAATGGGCTGGCGCGGCTCTCTAGCCCTGTGCTGCACCGGCTGCGGCTGCGAGAGGATGAGAACGCCGAGCCCGTGGTCAGTGTGTGCCTGGGGCTGGCCGGCCCTGCCCACGTGTCCTGACACCTGAGTCTGGCCTGCCGGCTCCTTCCTAGCGCTCACCCTTTGCACGTGGGGGCTTCCAGGGCATTCGGCCTGCTCTCTGTGCTCATGCCGGCTCATTTGACTCTGCAGGGCACCACCTACCAGAAGACGGACGCAGCTGTAGAGATGAAGCGGATTAACCGTGAGCAGTTCTGGGAACAGGCCAAGGTATGGGACCCTGCGCCTGGGCTTTGGGCTGAGCTGCCCTTCCCAGGCCGCATGGGGAAGCCCTGAGTCCCTCACTTGGGACAGCATGACAGAGCAAGCCTTCTTGGCCTTGTGCCCACGGCTCTCCCCTGACCCCTCAAACAACTGGCTCCTTAGCCCTGGGCTAGGGAGGGCCAGAGGGTCAGACTAGGCCCCCAGGCTCAGGGCCTGCCTTGCTCTGTGGCCTGCAGAAGGAGGAAGAGCTGAGGAAGGAGGAGGAGCGGAAGAAGGCCCTGGACGAGAGGCTGAGGTTTGAGCAGGAGCGGATGGAGCAGGAGCGGCAGGAGCAGGAGGAGCGTGAGCGGCGCTACCGGGAGCGGGAACAGCAGATTGAGGAGCACAGGTGAGCCCCCCCACGTGGTGGCTTGGGGTCCCCAGGCCACCCTGCAGGGGTGCTGGCTGCTTATATTTATTGTTCCAGGAGGAAACAGCAGACTTTAGAAGCTGAAGAGGCCAAGAGGAGGTTGAAGGAGCAGTCTATCTTTGTAAGTTCTTTGCCAGGGCTCCTGTCTCCTGGTCCAGGAAGTGAGGATAGTCCCTTTGTTCCTGGGCCTCGTGGGGAGTGGCTTGGGGACAGCACGGGTGTTCTGGGGACCTGCATGGGCATGGGGGGCCATGGAACGTCCAGGCTGGCACCCCATCATGTCGGGCTCTGGCTTCTGGCTGTGGAGAAGCTCGTACTCTAGACTGAAAGAGAAAATGCAGCTTGACCCAGACCCTCACTGACCAGCCTCCCCGTCCCCTCCCCAGCGGGGCCGGGGGTGCGCAGGGTGGATCAGACACAGTTCCTGCACTTAGGCTCGAGGCCTGGTCCCTGCCATGAGAGTGGTGCAGAGCTGCGTGAACACGCCCAGGCTGGTGCTCTGAGCAGCTATGCTGAGTGTGCAGCGTCTCCTCTGGAGTAGCCCCTTCTTCCAGGGGTGCCGTCCTAGTCTCCAAACTCTGGGAACGGCTCATGGGTCCTGTGGATTGGTCCCTGAAAATCACAGTGCAGTCAAATATTCATGCTTTGAACTGAACTCAGTGTTTCAGAAATAGCTACTGTTGTTGAAGACTAAACGTGGTTCAGTTCAGGAGGGGAGGTAGGGTCAGACCTACCAGGATTGGGACTGTGAAGGGCAGGTCTTGGGCCATGGGGACTCAAACAAGCCTCACGGCCACACTCACAGGAGGCTGAGAGGGAGGAGGCAAGGCAGTCTTGTAGGTACCAGCATTAAGTGGCTGTCGTAGGTCACTCCGATCACATAAGCCCTGGGATGGGTGGAGATGATGTGCGGTTGGTTCGCAGCAGTCTCAGCCGTTCATTCGGCAGACACCTGCCGCCTGCATGTGCCAGGTGTTAGAAATGAGCTGGAGAGCAAGATGGGCAAGATCTTTGTTTTTAACTAGTTGATTGAGTTCTCTGTTTTTAATTGTAGAATATGCATAACATAAAAGATACCATTTCAGCCATTTTGAAGTACACAGTTCAGTGGCATTAAGTGCATTCACACTGTTGTGCAGCCGTCACCACCTTCCACTTCCAGAACTTTTCCCTCTTGCAAAACTAAAACTCTATGCCCACGGAACGATAACTCCCCAGTCCCCTACCCCCCAGCCCCTGGCAGCCACGATTCTACTTTCTGTCTCTATGAATTTGATTACTCTGGGTATCTCATTCAGGGGTCACCCTTTGTGACCGGCTTATTCCACTTAGGATGTTTCTCAAGGTCCATCGATGCTGTAGCACGTGTCAGAATCTCCTTCTTTATAAAGGCCGAACGATATTCCATTGTGTGTATATACCACATTTTGTGTATCCATTTCAAGGTTTTTCTTTTTTTTTTAGACAGCATCTTGCTCTGTTGCCCGGGCTAGAGCACCATGGCATCAGCCTAGCTCACAGCAACCTCAAACTCCTGGATCAAATGATCCTCCTACCTTAGCTTCCTGAGTAGCTGGAACTACAGGCACTCGTCACCACGCCCAGCTAATTTTTTTGTTTCTAATTTTAGTCGGCTGGCTACTTTTTTCTATTTTTAGTAGAGACAGGGTCTCGCTCTTGCTCAGGCTGATCTCAAACTCCTGACCTCAAGCTATCCTCGCACCTCGGCTTCCCAGAGTTCCTAGGATTACAGGTGTGAGCCACCATGCCCGGCCCATTTCAAGGTTTTTTGAAAAAGCTTATGCTAAAATTTCAAACACACACACACACGTATACACATACAGGTAGAATAATATAGTGAACCACTGAACTAATTGCTCATTTCCACCAATTATCAACATTTCAGGCAAAGTTTGAGGGGTTCACACCATTATGTTGTAGTCCCATCTGGCCTGTCAATGTGAGATCCCAGTTTCTCTTACGTGACAGTGACAGTGGACATTCCAAGTCAGTGTGGTGGCCTTGTAACTTCAGGTTTTCTACGGAAGCTCCCATGTGAGAAACTTTGAGATTTAGCACCATAAAATGGTCTCTCATGGTTTAAGCAGCTATTCTGCTTTCTCTCCCCTGTTAATAAGAATTGTGTTCCTTGTCTGGGTTATCTTTTTGCCTGGGCTGCCAGGGAGCTCCCATGTATCTGAAAATGCTTACGCACAGCAGTGCTCTTGACCCTTACAGTTAGTGTGTTGATCTCTCTTACCCATAGCCCTTGTTTCAGTGTTATTCACATGGGTGACAGTAAAGCCTTTGTGGTAAGCTGCCTCTGGTCCTTTTTTTTTTTTTTTTGAGATGGTCTTGAACTTCTGGCCGCAGGTGATCCTCCTGCCTCGGTCTCTCAGAGTGCTGGGATTACAAGTGTGAGCCCCTGTGTCCTGCCTGGTCCTTTTTTGGAACAAGGCAGAGGAGCCTAGTGAGGTTACAGTAGGCAGGGGCAGAGTACCAAAGGCTGGTTGGATGCACATGTGTTTATGGGAGGGCCAGACTGGAGCCCAGTGGGCTGAGGAGGGCATTTGGTAGGGAAGGGAGGGAAGCTGGCACTTCATCCTGGGAGACACAGAGTTACTGTTGAAGTGACAGCCCTCTCGAGGGGGTACTGTTACATGAAGGGCCTTTCTGGTGCACTCTGACGCTAAGTTCAAGTTCTAGGTTGTGTGCTCAGAAACAAAGAAGCCCTGTTCTGTCACCACCTCACCTGTAGCGTCTCCTCGCTCGGCAGTCCCACGTGCCTCATCTGCCACGTGAGCAACAGGGATGCCGAGTAGGAGGTCTTTGGTGTAGTGAGTCAGTTGAACAAACGTGCCAACCTTGTGCTGGCCACTCACACAGACCCAGGTCCTCATCCTGTGTCACTCACAGGGGGTGGGGGAGATGACCCCAGAAACAGGAAATTGCGATGTGTCGTAATCTGTGGTAGGTGCCAGGAACACCCAGGAGGCAGTGCCCAGGCTGAGGCTGGAACCAGAGGGCAGGATGTGGGGTGGGAGTCCGGCTGAGCGGAGAGAGAGGTGGTCTGCCATGCCAAGGCACAGAGGTGGGCAAGGGCACGCCTGTTCCGGGAGCTGTGACTGCACGGAGCTGGAGCTGAGGACTTGACATCCACATCAGAGTGGGGCGAGTCGGGGTGGGGCAGGGGCTAGGTCAGGAGGGGGGAGGGGAATGCATGCCTGGCCAGGGGCCTGCCTACTCGCACCCTGGGGTTGCAGTCCCGCAACGCTGTGTGATGTGAAGCCGGCACGTGAAGCCCAGTGGGGCGTGGTGGGGGCTGCAGTGTCAGGCAGCTGCAGCGCCACCCTGGCCCACAGCTGCTTTTGGGGCATGCGGGTAGTGTTGCCAGGGCCTGTGGCGTTTTAAGAGAAACTGGGATCCCAATTTCAGTATCAGAGTTCCTGATTTTTAAGTAGTGGCAACTAATTAACATAGTTTAAAAATATCATCCCAGCAAAACAAAAGCCATCTGTGGGTCATACTCAGCCAGCACTTGCTGTGGCTCATGGGAAGCCCTGCGGGCTTTAAGCTCGGGAAAACCATGGTCTGATCTGGATTTTGGGAAGGTTCTTTTAGGGCCCATACAAGGGAGCTTAGTGGGGAGAGCAGGGAGGCCGGGACCAGTGAGGACCCTGGCCCATGATGCCAGAGTCCAGGAGGCACTGATAGGAGCGTGGTGACCCTGGTACAGGGCTAGGAGGTCTGAGAAAAGTTAGCTTCAAAGCAAGGTGTACTCCTGGGTGGCCCTGGGCGCCTGTTTGAGGGATGCAGCAGGGAGCAAGCAGGTGCGGGAGCTGGGTGTCCAGGACCTGGCCAGCCTGGAGATGAGGTGGCCAAGGGCCTGCAGGGTGGGGAGAGGGGCTGTGTGCCTGGGTGGTGGGGGGGAGCAGGAGTGCTGCCTCTGAGACCCTTCCTGCCAGATCGTGGAAGAAACATGCAGGCTGTAAGAAGGCCGAGAGTCCCTGCGGGGTGGGTGCCCAGGACACTGTCCCTTTGGTTTCCAGGGTGACCAGCGGGATGAGGAAGAAACCCAGATGAAGAAGTCGGAATCGGAGGTGGAGGTGAGAGGTGGGGGCACAGGACGGGTGAGGCAGGCGGGGGCTGCCCTAGCTGGGCCCTGCCCAGCCCAGCACCAATCCTTGTGCCCTCAGGAGGCAGCAGCCATTATAGCCCAGCGGCCTGACAACCCCCGGGAGTTCTTCAAGCAGCAGGAACGAGTCGCATCGGCCTCCGCGGGCAGCTGTGACGTGCCCTTGCCCTTCAACCACCGGCCAGGTAGTCCCAGGCCTCACCCCCACCTGACCCCTCCTCCTCAGGTCCTGGCTCCGAGCCTCTCTGGGACACTTTCTTGGAAGGGAAGCCTTGCCCAGGGACTCCTTGGAGAAGGCGAGACCCTCCATCCAACGTGCTTCCACCCACCGCTTCCCAGGTGGCAGGACCCCGAGAAGGGCCGGGGGCAGTGTTGATGTTGGGCCTTGGCTGAGCAATGGGCACTGCCAGGGCCAACTGGGCAGCTCTGGCTCAGGCTGAGGCACACTGCCAGCCGCAGGGAGCAGCCGTGCTGGGGTGAACTAGGTCTGGCCTAAAGGGTTGGGGGTGCATGTGGGCTGGGTTCTCACCCTGGCTGAGTCTGAGCAGCCTGGATCCTGCACCTGGGCTCCGTGTTCGGCCCCTCCCTGTGCTCCGCGCCAACACTCTCGCACACTCGTGCCCGCGTCTGCCGGTCTAGTTTGCTTGGCCCTGAGTGTGCAGGCTGTCCTGGTCGTGCTCTGCTTAGAGGCTGGCGGTGTGTAGCAGGCTCCTTGCTGTGTGTTTGCTGCTGGGCTTGGCTGAATGTGCACCCTGGCTGGAGGCAGCTTGGACATCCAGGGCCGGCCCTGGGGGCGGGTGAGGCCTCGGGCGGGGGTGGGGGAGACTGACCCTCTCTTGTCCTCTGTCTCTCTCTCTGTCTGTCTCTCTCGGCAGGTCGTCCGTACTGCCCTTTCATAAAGGCATCGGACAGTGGGCCTTCCTCCTCCTCCTCTTCCTCCTCCTCCCCTCCACGGACTCCCTTTCCCTATATCACCTGTCACCGCACCCCAAACCTCTCTTCCTCCCTCCCATGTAGGTAGCAGCCCCAGGCCTCGGCGGGGGGTAAGGAGGGCCCCGCTTCCCAGCAGCCCCCCGCCCTCACTCCCCTAGCCTGACTGCTGATCTCTGGTGTTTGTCCCCCAGAGCAGGTACTACCTGCCTCTTACCCTTGGCCCTATGGGGCGCTGGCCCCCAGGGGCCTGGCTTATAGGGCCTGGAGCTGTAGTCTGGCCCCTGGGAGGCCTGGGGAGCTCCCAGCCCCCACCCAGACTCCAGAGAGGAGGTGTTGGCCAGGTCCCAGGTGGACAGTCCTGGTCCTACCTGGCCCCCCCACCCTCACTGACCAACCTGGGGGTTTTCCCACAGGCAGCCACCTGGACAGCCACCGGAGGATGGCGCCTACCCCCATCCCCACCCGGAGCCCGTCCGACTCAAGCGCAGCCTCCACTCCTGTCACTGAGCAGGTCGAACGGGCCCTGGATGAGGTCACGTCCTCACAGCCTCCGCCACTGCCGCCACCGCCCCTGCCAGCCCAAGGTGAGAGAGGGACCCTACCTGCACCGGGCCTCCCATCAGCCCCTGGGCTGGGAACCCCGAGTTGCCATGGTAACAGCTCCCCAGGGATCTGGGCCACCCATCACCATGCCTGTACTGCCCTGGAAATGTCTGTGGCAGGGAGCAGCCCCGGTTTGCAGACCTGCACTCTAAACCGCAGTCCCTCCCTCCAGGGGCTGCCGAGCGGTGTAAAGACACCAGGTGAAGGGATGCTGGGGTGCAGGTTGGTGCTGAGAGGAGCCCTGCGTGGAAGTCCCCACTCCTCTCTCCTCAGTGGGTGGACAGGGTATGTAGGTGGCCGCCCAGGGTCTCCATCCTTCCCCAAGGGAGCTAATTGGCATCTGTCTCCTCCATCTGTGCTGTGACAGAGACCCAGGAGCCCAGCCCCAGCCTGGACAGTGAAGAGACCAGAGCGGCAGCCCCTCAGGCCTGGGCTGGCCTCATGGAGGAGCCCCCTCAGGCACAGGTGCCCCCCCGGGGACAAGGCAGGCCTGAGGAGGACTTGGCATTCTTGGAGGAATCTCCAGAGCAGGCTGTTGCAGCTGCCCCTGTGGAGCCTGCCGCAGCTGACACCACTGTGGTCGACACCTCGGTGGCTGATGCCAATGCAGCTGACACCACTGAATCTGCCGCTGCCACTGCTGACACCACTATTGCCAACAATGTGCCCCCCACCACTGCCAGCCTCATCAACCTATGGCCTGGTGATGGGGAAGGGGCCTCCGCACTCCAGGCTGAGCCCCTGGCCCCCACGCCATCCTCGGGTACTGAGGTCACCCTGGCAGAGGTACCCCTGCTGGACGAGGTGGCTCAGGACCCCCTGCCGCCAGTAGGTGGAGGTTGTACCAACCTTCTCAATTTTGATGAGCTACCTGAGCCGCCAGCTACCTTCTGTGACCCAGAGGAGGAAGCAGAAGGGGAGCCCCTGGTTGCCCCCCAGGCCCCAGCTCTGCCCTCAGCTTTCGGAGAGCTGGAGCAGGAGCCAGAGCCGGAACCCCACCTGCTGACCAATGGCGAGACCACCCAGAAGGAGGGGACCCAGGTGGGGCAGGGGCAACCTGGGGGAGGGCTGGTAGTCAGGGCTAAGCAGGGGGCTGGCTCTGCATTCCTCAAGCTTGCAACAGTACCCCATCTCTCTGTGACCCACATTATTTGGGGGGATGCTCATTCCACTCCCCCTCCCTGGACCAACTCTGCTTTTGTTCCCAAGGCAGGCGTTTGTGTTTCCCTAGCAACCACTGATGGAATCATTGGTTGCTGAGGAAATGGGCTCAGGCCTGATAGGTCAGTCCTAGTCCTGCTGGGTGGGGCCAAGTGACCTGGTGCTTTCCCCTGCAGGCCAGTGAGGGGTACTTCAGTCAGTCACAGGAGGAGGAGTTTGCCCAATCGGAAGAGCTGTGTGCAAAGGCTCCGCCTCCTGTGTTCTACAACAAGCCTCCAGGTAGTACTGGGGGTTTGGGGGGCAATTCGGGTGGTGGTCTGGGTTTGAGTGTGGGCAGACAGCCCCATATACACACACTACTGGCACAGCTCCAAGAGGTTGGGGACAAAATCATGGATGTGCTGGGCCATCTCCTTAAGCCCTCTCCTCTCCCAACACCACAGAAATCGACATCACCTGCTGGGATGCAGACCCAGTACCGGAAGAAGAGGAGGGCTTCGAGGGTGGCGATTAGCGGTGGTGCCAGCCCTAGGTGCCCTTGCCAAGGCCGCCCACCCGTGCTGCCTCTGGCCAGATGGCCCACCGTGCCTGCATTCGCAGCAGCTCCGCCTGGCACCTACTCCGGATTCCGGCCATGGCCGAGGACTTGGCCGCTTCCCTACCCACAGGGCCTGACTTTTACAGCTTTTCTCTCTTTTTTTTAAAAGTTGATAGGAGACTTGTACAGTTGACTGGTTTTCCTCCCGTTGGTAGTTGAGCCGCTGTTGCAAAATTCCACCCTTCCTGCCCGGTCCAGACTGTAGCTCTTAGTCCTTCCTGCTCAGCTGGCGGGGGGCAGACTTTGCTTGGGGCCTGGTGTCGGGGGAGCTCTGGTGGGAAAATGCCCCTCCACTTCTTTTCCTAGTTTTATGTTTCTTGGAAAAAAAATCAATTTGTATTCTCTGTCCAGGGCTTCAGATATTTTGCACGAATTTTAAAACATGGCAATAAATGGCTCATGGGCTCTGGCTCCCTGGGACCCCCCCCCCTCCCTGCCTGACCCAAAGGAAGTAGCAGGCCCAGCTGGGGCCCCTCGGCTACCCCGCCCTCTCCTGCCGGGCAGGTCCCAGGCTGGAGGCCCTAGGCGAGATTCAGGTCGGGTCTGTGGATGGGGCGCCTCCCCAACTCCTTTCTCTTTGCTTGGGTTCCTTTTTCACATTAACTGTTTTTTTGGAAAGCACAAACTTCTGTAACAGGTCGTGCTCATGTCTGTTAATAAAGAAGTCCAGATCCCTTTGGGCCTGCTGCTCTGGGCCTCCAGGGACTGATCTGGTGTGGGCCACGCCCCGTCCCCATTCCCAATTCTTCTCACCTCTATGGCCGCAGAGGGAGCGGCACCTCTGTCGCCAGGGGGCGCCCTAGCCGCGATCGCACAGGCAGGCCAGCCGGAGGTCGGGTATCCCAGGACAACCGGCCCCGGTCCCGGAAGGCGGTTGTCTCTTCAGGCTAGCTTGTAGTGGGAACGCGCTCACGTTCCTTCCCGCCAAGGCCCCAGCGTGTCTGGTTACCAGAACGCTGGGCGCAAGCAGTGGGTGCCCCCTCCGCTTGTACCAAACCAGATCACACACCTTTATTATCCTCAAAATGTAACAAACGGGGTAAGAAATCCCTCCCTCCCCCCGCCCCACCCCGCAGTCCAAGGGAAGCATTTAAAAAGCCCCGCAGTCAGGCCAGGAGTGCGCCGGTGGGGCCCGGACGCCGGGCGCCCCTCTATACGGCTGTAGTCCTCCCGAACAAGGGGATGGAGACCGGCAGGCGCCAAGCTCCGTGCTCCAGGGGCTCGCGGCTGCTGAGCTCTGAGTCGGTCCAGCTGGGGAAGACCCGGCGGCCGCGCTCGGCCTGCAGACACAGGGCGGGGCAGGGCGGCGCGGGCCGCGGAGCGCTGGGCAGGTGCAGCGCCGAGGTGTAGCCCCGGTCCAGGAAGAGCGGCTTGTAGCTGGGCGGCGGCTGCTCCTGTTTCTCCGCGCTGTCGCGGCGGCTCAGAAACGGCGTGACGATCTTGCGGTAGAGGCCGCGCGTGTCCGTGAGCACCTCGCTGTAGGGCGGCGGCGGCTCGGCCATCAGCACCGCCTCCTCGTAACACGGTGGCTTGGACATGTCCGATTCCGCTGTGGAATGAATGGGAAGCGGCCCGGGAGGTAAGGCCACCGGGCCCCGACTCCCGCGAAGGCCCCGGCCTTCTCCTCGGCTCTGCGGGAGGCAGGCAGCGAGCCCACCCCTGCCGAGGCCCCGCCGCCCCGGCATCACGCCCGCCTCTAGCCAGGCCCGTACTCACTTTGGCGCGGGTAGCTCCAGGGCCGCGGCGGCACGGAGAGGTGCGGCGGCAGCGGCGGCGGCGGGTGCGGGAGCGCGTGGTGGTGCGCGTGCGCGTGCGGCTGCGCGGGCCCGTGGTGCAGCAGCGGGTGCACGTGCACGTGCGAATGCGCGTGCGCCGGCGCCTCCAAGCGGCTGCGGTGTGGCGGCGGCGGCGGTGGCGGCGGCGGCGGCGGCGCCAGGCCGGGGGGGCTCCCGGCCAGGCTGCCCTCCAAGTCGAGGGGCTCCAGCTCCAGGGCGCGCAGGTTCTGCTCGCGCAGGCGTTCCTCCTGCCGCCGTTTGAGGCGGCGGCGCAGGAAGCTGCAGAAGCAGCAGAGCAGAACGATGAGACCCCAGATGAGCCAGAAGCCGGCGAAGCACGTGAGGAACGTGTAGGTGCCCTGGGACATCACCATGGCGGCGGCGGGTCCTCGGCTGCTTCACTGGACACTGGGCTCCTCTGCGTGGCCCCGGGCCCGCGCCACGCTCCCAGGTGCCGCCAGCGTCACTCGGGGGCCTGCGGCCGGGGGCTGCCCGTGGCTGGGCTCACGTCGTGCGCGCGCCGGCGGGGGACAGCAGCTGCGCCCGCTCCTTCCCATGGCGCCGGCGGGCGCGCGGGCGTGCCTCACCCGGGGCCGCGCTGGACCTGTGGGGCAGACAATGCGCAGTGAAGGCGCGCCGCGGCCCGAGACGACTTCCCGGCCCGCGCCCGAGCCCTGCGCAGGCCGGGGGAAGCCTCTTCTGTGGGAACCCCCGCATTCCCCGGGGGCATGGTGACGTCACCGAGGATGACGTCATGCCGCGAGGTTTCCCCAGTAGGGTTTCCCCGGATCTGAGACCTGGCGGCCGCCGCTGAGCCTTGCTGCGGAGGGGACCAAAGGCAGGCCAGCAGGGGGCACGCAAAGGCCGGGCTCGGGCTCTGAGCCCGCACGACAGATTCGCCACCCGCAACCCCCGGGCACGAGGTACCCCAGGTCCCAAAAGATTTCAGAGGCTTGTAGGAACCAGGGAGCTGAAGAGGAGTCTCGGCGCGGTTGCTTGGCGACGGGGAAAGGGTGGCGCACCTCCTAGAGGCCCGCAAGCAGCCCACCCGGCGCCCTGCGCGCACGCCCAGCAGTCCCTGCTGCCCAAAGCATGGAACATCCAGGCCTGCGCCGCACCGCGCTCTCCGCCGCTCTCCCAGGGGACTCGGGCCGATGGCTCCGACTGCTGCTGCGTGCCACGCGGGCCCCGGGCCCTGCCTTTGTCCGCGCTTGGCGCGCCGGGCGTGGGCCTGCTCCAACTCCGCTTCCCTGCCTCCTAGCCATGCGCAGCCCCTCTTGGCTCTGCCGCTCTAGCTCCAGGCCGGGCTTCCTTTCCCTCTCTGCAGCGGGGAGGAAATCTAGATGAGACTCGGAAGCCTGGTCCTGCATTCACTCCAGATGGGCAGCTCTAGTTCCTCCTCCTCTCCACAGCTGGGCTGAGAGCTGGCACCCTAAGAGGTATGTAGGAGGGTGCCCTGGCTCAGGAGCGAAGGGCAGCAGGCAACTGCTCCCCACCCCCACAGAACACAGATGAGCCCTTCCTGCATGCCTTACACCCAGGGGCTTTAACACGCAACCCTTTGGGGTAACTGTAATGATTCCTATTTTCCAGATGAGGAACGGGGTAGGGGGGGAGCAATTGGCTGTGTAGATGGCAGGTGGCAGAGCCGTAATTTGAACCCAGGCCTGGCCACAAAACCTTAGCCTGAGTGGGGTGCGGGCGTGCAGCTGCCTGGGCTACTTTATGGGCCTATTCCAGGGGCCCCATGGACCCTCCTACCCCAGGTATGCCCAAGACACACACACTCTGCTTTGGGGGCCACAGTGAGCCTGAGCCCCAAGTTGGGGGGAAGCCAGGCCATGGGCCACCCCACACTTCTCCCCAGATGGCTCCTGTCTGACTCCACAGCTGCCTTCAGCCATGTGCCACTTGGTGCCCGTGCCAGTCCCTTTCTCCTGGGCCTGCCGTTCCAGAACAGACAATGGCAGGAACAATAGCTCTGCCCGCCCCCTCCACAACCCTGCCATGAGGCTGCCATGGCGACGCAGCCCAGATAAAAACACGATGCTGCCAGTTACTGAGAGTGAATTAAATCTGTTATTCTCCTTTTCCCAAGCCATCAGGAATGCCCTGAGGAAACTGCCACTAACTAGAGGTCCCCCTGGTCTGCAAAGTGGGAAGAGCTCTGGGTCAGAAATGGCACTTCTGGGGCTAAAGGTGATGGGGTTTAGCTGAGTTAGAAGTATCTGTTTTGTTCTAGTCCCTTTCCGTGCAGAACCCCATCATCAACACCATCTTGTCACTGATGGTCGTGCCCATTTGATAGATGAGACAGGCTCAGAAAGGGAAATGACTTGTCCCAAGTCACACAGCTAATCAGTGGAGAAGCTGAATCCAAACTCTGTGTCAAAACACTTTCCCCCTATGTGACAAATGAGATGTAACTGAAAAGCCTGGTGCTCGTGAGCATTCAATACACGAGGACTTGGCGGCCGTCGGGGGCGCTGGCAGAATGGCCGGCTAGTAGCTGAAATGTGCATTCCTGTTCCTTCCCAGTCAGGCCCTGGCGTGCCTGGCCACCAGCCCTTGGTGCAACAGCTCAAGGGTGGGACAGGGCTATGGGATGAAGGGGAGATGGAATGGCAGCTCCAGGTGAGACAAAGGACAGGGACCTGCATACCCTGAGGGTACCCAGCTCAGGCTGGGCACTAGGCCAGACCAGGGCAGGCCACACCCAAGATCCACTGGATGCCACTGTCACCCCTAAGCCAGGAGGCAGGAGTCACTGCTGCATTCTACAGACTAGGCAACTTTGGGCCAGAGAGAGGAAGTGTCTTGCTTAAGGTCTCGCAGCTGAGCAGGACCTCTGACCCCCGATCTGCCTCCAGCCCTCAGCTGGAGTGGGCGGAGGCGACGCGGAACGCTGTCCTCTGTTGCGCTGCAGCAGGCCCAGGGCTGCAGCCCTGTCCGAATCCTCCCTCCTGGTTGCTCAGCAGTCTCATCCAATCCGCCGTAAGCGCTCCATACGCGCAGACTGAGAGATTCACTCAGGCCTTTCAAAATGCTCCACCTGACCAGGCCAAACTTCTCAAAGCAGCCGAAAGAGCCAGGCCGCCTTCCTGCTCCATGCAAGCTCCTGCCCTTGCCGGGGGCTTCAGACTCAGGCCTGGCCACAGCCACCACCCTCAGCCACTGGCCCTGCCCACCCCTCTCCAGAGTCAACAGCAGACACCTGCCTCTTGCCCGCTCTGCTTGTGCGCTACAGCCTGCCCTTCAGACGGATTTAAATCTGCCATTTTATTGCCCATTTTCTGTTTCCTCCATTTGTCTTACTTTCTTGCAGGTTATTTGAGCATTTTTTAGGATTCCATCTTGATTTATGTGTAGCGTTTTTGAAGCATATCGCTCTGTATGGTTTTCTTAGGCCACAAACTAACTGGGAACACAGCAGGGGACAAAAGACCCTGGGTGAGTTTCTTAGCCTCTTTGTGGCCTCAGTTTCCTCCGCAGTGAGGATTGAGCTGATCCACGCAAAGGGCTTAGAGATGCCCAACAAACACTAGCTCTGATGACGGTGGCTTCTGAGTGGGGATGCAGACGTGTGTGTTCCCAGGGCACTCCCTGCCTCGGGGCTGGACACTACAGAGAGTTCTCACAGTCATCCTAGGAAGCAGGCTGGCATTCTAGTCATTTGACATGTGAGAACACTTGGCTCAAAGAGATTAAAGGACACCCAAGGGCACACAGATCTCTTATTCTAGGGCTTGGTTGCATTGCTGTGGACACCTACCACATTGGCCCTCACACACAAAGAACCCCAGCACCTCAACCTTAGACCCCAAAGATCTGCTACTGGGTCCTATATCTCAATCAAGGGCCTACCATTCACCCCTTCCACCAAATTCTGCTGTCCCTGCCCTCTGCAATGTCTCATCTGTCCACTTCCTTTGGGCCTCCTGCCACTGTCTTGGCCAGGCCTCCATCACCATGCTTGCCACTGTGCTGTGCCCGTGCCCAGCTCAGCCACTCTCCACATCAGCCACTTCCCCAGGCCTCTCCTGCCTGAGCCTTCCAGTGCCACGCCACTGCCTCCGTGCAGCCCTGTAACACAGTTTAGACTAAGGCCCCCAGATATGCCCCTGTGAGAACACAGAGCGCTGGGCTCCACTCCTAGCATTGGATTCAGTAGGTCTGGGGTGGGAGCCCAAGAGTTTGCATTTGTGAAGTTCCTAGCAGACGCTGCTGGTGCTGGCCCAGGGAGCACACCATGGGGACCACTGAGCTCGATCAGGGCATCCAGGATGAGCTCCTGCCAAGGCCTCTTGGCCTCACCTGGCACTTCCCTGGACAGGCCAGCCCTGAGCCACCTCACCCCCAGGGCGTTGAGAAGCCCAGAGATATCAGAATGTTCTACGATGGCCTGTGTCCAGCACCAGAGGCTGCATCTCTCTTATCCGCTGGCACACAGTACCTCAAGAACCACTTGTTGAAGGAGTGACTGGAGGTATCCAGTTACCTGCTTGGTCTTTCAGCTGTAGGACAGGGAGTACCTCAAGAGCTGGGTCTGTGTTCAATTCATTCCTGAGGAAAGCCAGCCATTCACCAAAATGTCACCGAGAGAGAGGTCACCACCCAACCCTCTGTCCTGGCAGGGTGGCTTATAAGCAAGCTAACCCCCCATTGGTCTAGGTGGAAAGAAAGAAGACTGCACAGAAGTGCGCACCAAGGCTCTGGGACGGGGAGAGGAAATCCCGCCCAGCACAGCCCCTGGGTCCAGCAGCGAAGCCCTGGACATGAGGCTGTCCTCAAGTGAAGGGACAGAGACTCAGAACAGGAGGGAGGGAGGAGAGTGTGGTGTGGTGTGTGCTGAGTGGGGGTGGGGTGGAGGAGAAGGAGGGTGACTGTCAACCTGTCCTGCATACTTTGCATGTGCCAGGCCTGCCACTAGCCTCTACCTTTGTTATCTCAGCAACACTCGCAGGGCGTGGCTGCTGCCATCCCATTCTACAGATGAGGATGTAGGCTCAACAAGGGGCAGGGCTAGCTCAGGCCCATGCTGCCAGGTGGCTGTGAAGCCCAGGCAACTGCAAAGCCTAATGCCCTGGCAGGAAGGGAGAGCATTTCAGGGAGGCACTGGCGATATTTCTACACCCCGCCCACACCAAGACAGATGTCAGAGAGCAGACAGACAGACAGGCGTAGAGCTGGCCAGAACCTCATCTCCACCTAGGCCAGGGTACTGAGTGGTACCCTTGCTTTCAGGCAGCATCTGTGACCCAACACTGACACCAAGCCAGCAACCTAGGGCTGGGGAAACTGCAAACAGGACAACAGAGACTGGGGCCCCTGTGGGCTTGTGGGTAGAGAGGCCTTCCTTAGGCCAGCACCTACCACACTCACTCCGGCCCTCTTGAGGGGGGCTGTGGGACAGGATGTTCAGAGACCATGCTCCCCACCGAAACCTCAGCCCGCGGCTCTCTGCCTCCATCCTCGCACCCAGCATGGGAATAACTCTCCGGCCCTGCAAGAGAGTTGGCCGCACAGGGGTAGCTGATGACACCCTCTTGTGGCGGGCAGCCCCGGTTCAGATTCGGCTTCTGCCCTAACAGAGCCATGTGAGCCCATCCTGGCCATTCCCACACCTGACCCAAAGTTTCTTCACTTGTCCAACAGGGATGACAAGACCTGCCTGGCAGTGCTGAGAGGAGAGGAGAGCAGAACTGATGAGGGATGTGAAATACTTCGAGCCCAGCCCACACATCTGCAAGTGACCAACCAAACACCAGTACCTTGCAACCTCAGGAGGCTCAAATGTGGAAACCAGCTACCAGGGTGCTACCTTGTAAATCTGCTGTCACTTTACCATGGACCAGAGCAGAGGTGTCAGATTCATGACCCTCAAGTTGGACACAGTTCATGGACATGTTTTGTTGGCTCACAATCCACTTTTTAAAATATTCTGATTAGTTGCCAACATTTAAAATCCAGGAGATTTAAGGTCTAGATTTCTGGCTCATCTTGAAAATTGGACAATCCTGTCATACCAAGTCCATATTTCACACCGTGACAAGAGACTGGAGCCAAGCAGCTCCCTGGGCCACCTCAGTCATTCCATTGTCCCCTGGCCCCTGGAAGCATGTGGGTTTCAGTCTCTGCGCTAGATTGAGCACCTACAGGGTCCAGCACTACATGGGCCCATCTTTGCTAAATTCTCTCTCCCGAGGCCAGGACTGCAAGCTGATCAGGCCACAGAGCCTATGAACCGGGGACCGGAGGGGACTGGAGGCTTCCCAGGATCTGAGAGGGCCCTCACTGCTTGGTCTCACCCAGAGAGAGAAAATGGAGGGAGGGAGAGAGGAGAGGAAGGAGGAAGCCAGCCCAGTCCTATAAAGCATCTGGGGAGCAAGAATCTGGCTGATGCAGGAAGGAAAGGTGTACCAAGGCCTGAAAGACACAGGGAATTTCCTCGCTGGAGGAATGTGAAGGAAGATTAAAAATGCTCCTCTAGAAGGCTCTACAGTTCTTTCCTGCCTGGGTTACAAGGGATGTCATATATAGCAGGCAGAGACGGTCTTTGCCAGCAGAGAAACCTGCACTGGAAACTCAGCTCTACCACTCACTGGCTGTGTGACCTTGGGCAAGTCACTTCACTTCCCTAAACCTGAGAGCCTTCGCCTCTACAATGGGGATGATAAACTTACCTTGTGCAACTGTTGCAAAAGTTAGGAGATAACGGATGCAGAGTGCTCAATACAGGTCTCACATGGAGCGGGAACAGAACGAAAGGAATAATTCCAGAGGCAGCCCTGCCTGTGGGGGATTCAGGCCTGATTGCCAGGGCACCACCTATCTAAGACCATCTCGTGCCAAGGCCTCACATGCCCCAAGTACTGTCACCTCCGGTGCCCAAGATACCTCCTTGAATGAGAAAGGAAACCCAAGGGTGGCTGTGGTCTCCGGGATGCTGGGTCTGAAGCCTGAGAGTGGGGCTGGCATCTGCTGAGTCAGGGCTGGGAGAGCTGGCGGGAGGGCCATTTCTCTCTCCAGCACGCTGCTGCCCGCTGAGGGGAGGCTGGGAGGGAAGCCAGAGGTCATTTCCTCTGAGTCAGAGGCCATTCTCCTCCCAGAGGAGCTCCCCTGAAGGACCGAACACCTCCATGTGGTGCTGGCCTCCCTGCCGGCCAACCTGCATGTCACCCAGCACAGTGGGGCATTGTGCTCAGACGAGAAAGGGGCCCTTGTGATCCAGACGACGGGCTGGGTCGCTCCCGTTCGGCCTAGGCTTCAGCTTCCCTGGGTCAGCAATGTCCTTTCCTCTGCTCCTGCCCACTCTGCTTCCACCCCTCCCTGGAGAATGGTGGCTAGGAGCGCCCAGCAGAGACTCACCGCCGGCCCATGCCTGGCCTTGAGGAGGAGGGATGCGAGCTTCTTGCCTCTCCCCTGGTAAGGAACATCGCCTCTGGGGAACCCAGCCCGGGTCAGGCCATGTTGAGGGTGGGCGGGAGGAGGCCCTGCGTGGTGCTAGCGGTGGGACTGCCGGCAGAGACCCCAGACGGAATCTCCAAGCTTCCTCCTCCCGCGGCCGGCCCAGGGGCTGGGCCGCCCCCACGTTTGCAGCCACCCCAGGAGCCCTGCTGCGACGGCTGCAGCCACGTGGGAGCCAGCTCGTGCCCACGGGCCGCTCGCCCCCGCCCCCACCTTCGACGTGCTGTGGAGGCAGGCACACCCAGACAGGCCGGAGAGGCGACGCTCCCCTCACCCTGCACCCCTCTCCCCCTGCCCCCCACCCCGAGCTGTGGTCCCTTGGGGGGGAGGGAGGGGGAGGGGGCGTCGCCGCCTCGCAGTCGCGTTGCCGTGGAGCGCAACCCCGTTGCTGTGGCAACCGTTTCCAAGCGAACTGGTGGCGGCTCGCGCCCGGCTCTGGCTCCCTCGCTCTCCCTCTCTCCGGTGTGGGCTGGGGGAGGGGCTGCCCGCGGCCCGGGCTGGGGTCCGGGTCTGCGACCCCGGGCCAGGGCGCAGAGCCGCCCGCAGCAAAGGGTTCAGTCCTGGGACCATCTTCCGCCCGCGCTCCGTGCCCGCCCGGCCCGCAGCCGCCGAGGTACTCACGGGCCCAGGCATCCTCCTCGAGCTCGTCCTCCTGGCTCGGGCGAGCGGCGCGAGCCCAGCGGACAGAGCCCCGGGCCTGGGGGAGGCGGCGGCGGCGGCGGCCCCGGGGAGCAGACAGCGGCAGTGAAAACGGCTCCGAGCGCTGGGCTGGAGGCGCGGGGCGCGCGCACGGGCGCGTACACGGCGCGCGGCGAGCCCGGCGTGCGCGCGCGCGGCTGCCAGCGGAGGGCCCCCACCCCCAGCCACAAGCCGCCGAGGAAGCTGCCCCGCGAGGGAAGGAGGGGGAGCACTGGGCGCGCACTACCGCACCGACACCCGGCACTGAAGGGCGCTGGGCTCACACCCGAGGGTGCCTGTACAGGGAATGCACGCCAGGCCGTCTGGCCGGGCACACGTTGGCAGCCCCGGTGCACACACAGCAGCCAAGCAGCTGAAGCCTAGAACCCCGACGTGCTGCACACAGGTCAGCCTGGAGAGCACACACACGTCCAGGCCCGAGCCACATCCCGACAGGCACCGCACACACGCAGTGGGCAGGCGCTGGAGCAGGGAGCAGGCGAGCACCGCCACGTGGCTCCCTCCCAAATCACGGCCTCTCCCACTGTGTCCCCAGCAGGCATACATCACACGTCTGCTAGGAAGGAGCGCGGGAAGGAGGACCTAGTGCTGAACCCACAGCTCTGGCCTCCATGGGCATGCTCCCCTGAGGGAACAGAAGTGACGCCTAGAGAGGGCCCTGCTGTCTACCCTCAGGTCCAGGCTTACATGGGCCACCCTGAACCTGGCTGTCCATCAGCCTCTTAGCTGGCTTCTCTGTTTCTAGTCCAATTTGTGTACTGCGCTTAAGGTGATTTTCCAAAAACACCCTTCACCACATCAGCTGGGACGTTGGGGTTGCAAGTATCAGAACCCCAAAATAAATAGGTTTGAGCTCAAGGGGGATTGTTCATGTTAACTGGCAGGTCCTGGGGTAGATTCTAGCTTTGGTCACAGTTGGTTCCAGGTGTTCCAGCAACGGCATCAAGCATGTATCTGCTTCTCTCCACTTTGCTTGTGTGTGTGCATCATTCTCAGGCAAGTTCTCCCCATGTGGTGGCACGGATGAACCCTACAGCTCTAGGCTCATATCCTGCCATCCATCCCCAGAGGAAAGAGAACCCCAGTTCTTTCCCAATAGTTTGAGCAAAAATCAAAACAAAAAAAACTCTACAAATGACTCTTCTTGGACTCATTTTGGTCTAGTGTCCATTGGTGAACCAATCCAAGTGGCCATGCCTTGGGGAGGGGACGTATGTTCCATATGGCCAAAGGGAACGGCCACCGAGTTTCTATTCCCTTTTCTTTCGGTATGACCACCCAGATTTCATCCAGGCAATTATGACCTCGGGGTGGACTGATGAACCTGATTGCCTTTCTCCCTCAGACACAGGGAGCAGGCCCCAGCCTGGCCATCCCAGCTCCTTGGGTTTGGAGTCAGACTCAAAGATGCAAAAACACAAATGGCTGTAGCATCTTGCTTCTCGTGGTCATGACCTGGTGAGAATGGGAACTGCAACTAAGACCTTCAGAGCTGTCCTACATCCTTTTAATACTTTCTAAGTTAGCTGGAGAACAGTTCTGTCACTTACAACATTCCCATCGGGCTCGCATGCTGTAGGTGTGTGTAGTGTGTGTGCACGCAGGGGGCAGAAGCCCAGCCCCATTTAAACCACATGGATGGAAAATGGGCGGTTCCCAAAGGAAACTTGGGGTGCCATGACTTTCAAAGCTGGCCGTGGCCAGGCGTGATGGCGCACACCCATAATCCCAGCTACTCGGGAGGCTGAGGTGGGAGGACCACTTGAGCCCAGTGGTTTGAGACCAGCCTGGGCAACATCGTGAGACCCTATCTCAACTAAAAAAAGAAAGAAAAAAAGCTGGCTGTGTCTCACTGACCTCAGCTCCAGCCACTTCTTTCTTCCAACTGCCCCCATGCTCAGCCACTCCAGACCACTAAAGGCCATGCAGATGTGCTCCTCTCCCTGGAACATCCTGTGTCCTAGAGGGTACCAACTCTTAACACCTTCGTGGTCAAAGAGCCTATCCCGCTTGGTGTTGCCCCCAACCCCAGCCCCACCTGCTCTAGAGTCTCCTCTCCCACAGTGCCAATCACACTGGGTCCCCTGTTCCCGCACCTGCCTCCCTGCCAGACTGAGCTCCAAGCTGGCAAGGGCCTTATCCCCATCTGGGTCCCCAGCTCCCACCATAGAGCTGGGCTGAGAGGAGGTAGGTAAGCTTAGGGAAGGCTTGTTGGGAAATGAATTCTGGGAGGTTTCTCTGCCAAGGATCCACTGTGGTAAGAGCTGTAACGTGAGTTTAACCCTAGCCAAGAAGTTCCCCAATGCCTCCCTAGCCCAAGGACCAGCTTGGCCAGCAGGTCTGGATCCACTGTAGGCAGAGTGTCTCAGGGTCCTGCACGTCCACCTCGCATCCATTCACCTTTGCACACCTGCATTGATAACTACTTAACAGGCGCCACCCTCAGCCCCCCAACACAGCCTGAGGCAAACACATCTCAGGCTCCAACCTCAGGACACATGGGCAGTATCCAGCTTTTCCATTTTCTCCTGGCCGCCTCCCCACCCTGCAATGGCCACTTAACCAGCCAGAAGACCTTGAGCAAGCACAGCCCCCACGCCCCATCTCCCTGAAGTTGATGGGAAGCAGTGAGCACTCCACACAAGAGCTGGGCCGGCACGAAAGGCCCCTTCTGGCTGCCCTTGAGACAGCTGGTCAGCTTGGCACTCCCCCTGCACTTGAGAGTCCTGTGGTGACTTGGGGCTTCCAGGGGGCCAAATGGCTGCTTCAGTGGATTCTCATAGCTGCCCCAGAAGGTGATGGACACCCATCTTTCCAGACAAGGGCCTATGCGAAGCCAACTTGAAAAGTGGCCAGGCTGGGACTTGAACCCAGAACTGTCAACTCCAAAGTGCATGTAGCTTCTGCAGCACTGGGTGCCCAGCCCAGAGGCAAGGAACAAAACCTTATGGCAGTTACAGGCCATTCTTGGAGGGGCTGGGGACACTGGGAGGCTACAGAGCAGCAATGGGTTTACAAAACCTGGGAGAGATTTGTGGTCAGTAAGCTCTCACCCCCAAGTGTATGTGTAGGAGGGTCCCCTGGAAGGCTCTCCCCAGTCCCTCTCCCCCAGGTGAAGGCCGCCTTCAAGGCCTGGCTCAACCGCTAATCTTGAGATCCCTCCCTGGTGTCCCCACAGCCTTCTTCCCAGGATCACCAGCATCTAGGTCTTTGCCCGCCCACATTTTATGCTTCGAGGGCGAAACAGGATGGGTCTGATGCTTGTGCCTCATCCCCGGGCCAAGTCCATGGCTGGTGCCTAGGTGAGACAGACCCGGGGCAGATGTCCCTAACCGAGCTTCCAACCCACTCCCAGGCTGCTCCTAGTCCACACCTGGCAGCCACGCCACCTTGGCTGGGCCTGCCTTTGCAACACAGAGACAGATGGGACCCAGTGGGCACCCAAGGCCTCTTTCCTCAGGCCCCATCCCATTTCGGAAGTTGAGAAACCCACTGGGTGAGCCCAAAGGCCAACAAGGCCTGGTTGCCTGGAGAGGCTACCTCAAGGTCAGCCCTGGGGACTCTTGGGCTTCGGAAGGGCAGCACCCTGCCTCCTGCCAGGTCCACCTCCCGTCCCTTCCTACTTCCAGTTGGGCCAGGGAAGCAGGAAGAGCACGGGAGCACCAGAAGCAAGAAAGAGGCAGGCAGGGCCGCTGGCCGGGCTTGTGCTCGGACTGTATTCACACAGACACGTGGCAGCTTACACTGGACAAAATGAGTAAGAAAAATTGGCTTTAAATATGGAAAAACCAGGGCCCTGTAATCCCACGCTACCCTAACCGGGACAAGGAAGGACATCACAGTCTGGGAAGGGCCAGGGCTGGGGTCTAGGGCGTGGGCACAATCTCACCCTACCCCCTTCACACGCTCACGGATACACGCACACACACGCACACTCACGCACGCACCCCCCACACACAACAGGGAGGGGCGGATTATTGCTGGGCACGTGTCTGTTGTTACGAGGGGAGTCCAGAATGTCTGAGGGTTGGCCAGGGACACCCCCACCCATGGCCTAGGCTAGGGCATTTCTGAAAGAGGCATCTTCAGGACAAGGCCCAGCATCAGGGACGACGTGCCTGGGAGCTGGAAGGCAGAAGCAGACCCACCTAGGACAGGGGCTGGTGGGCCTCAGGCCAGCCAATCTCTGCTCACACTTTGGCATAGGCCTAGGGGACACAGAGGCCTCAGATCCAGCTCTGGCAAGCGCTGAAAGGGACAGCACTGGCTCCCAGAATGTGGCAGCCTGAGCCCAGCATGGCAAGGGCAGGTGTCTCACTCAGAGGCCGGTGGTGGCCAGCACAGTGCTGGGCATTGAGGGTCTAGTCCAGTCTTGGCCCATCCAAGCTGGGCCTGAGGAGCCTTGAGTTTGGCAGTGGCTCCTCCGCCAGCTCCCACTGTCCCAGCCAGGACCCACTGCCCTGGGGAGCTGGGGCAGAGGCGCCAGGTCTAGGGTGGGTTGCTATGTACATTCATACAAATACATAAATACAGAAAGCCCAGAGCTCTATGGAGAAGAGCTGAAGGGACGCACCTTTGTCCCAGCGAGGGCCCAGGCCATGCCAAACTCAGCCAGGCCGCAGCTGAGGGGCAGAGGACATAGGGGACAGCTCCGGCTGTTCCCCAGGCCATGACTCGAATGGACAATGGGGAAGACCACTGTGCAAAACTGTAAACAGCGCCCGGAGTAGCTGCTACCGCCAACTGCCGGTGGGGGCCTCAGGCTCGGGGCTAGAGGCGGGTGGGGAGCTCGAGGCGGGTGGGGAGCTCTTCCTCACTGTCGCTGCAGTTCCCACAGCAATCCTGGAGGGACGGGGAAGACACGGAGGGAGAGAGGCAGAGTGGGCACCATTAGCCACCAGGGCTGTCACACAGGGCCAGCCCCGCTAGAGCAGGCCAGGAGTTGCCCAAGGTCATGCTCTGGGGAAGGGGCTCCCCAGGAGGGGCCTGGAGCAGCAGCTCAGGCCACGCAAAGGTGGGCGTCAGTGCAGAGCCTGCTGGCAACAGACTGAAGGAGGTCTGGGTGGATCCCAGGGTCTGCCAGGGCCAGGCCTCCGCCTAGCCCTCTCCCTGGGGCCGGTGGAGGCAGAGCATGGGGATAAGACTAAGCAAGGCTGGCAGCTCAAAGGGGCCAGGGTACAGGGAACCGAAGCAGTGGGCAGGGGAGGGGACGGGCACCAGACTTCTTTCTCCCACATCTTGCCTCTGCCATGGAAGGGCTGCCCGTGGCTCCCCGAGGCCAGGCAGCAAGGCCAACCCACGGGGAGCCCACACTGCTCACCTCTGGAAAGAGAAAAGAGGCCATGAGCCCAGCCAGGGGTGGGGGACAGGTGGGAATGAGGCCAGAGGCCCTGGGCACCGCGGACGGGGCTAGAGGATGCGCATGCGGGCACCAGGTCTGCCTCCCACCCACTGTCCCCTGGAGCCAGCTGGGGGCCCAGGCAGCACAGTGCTGGGGCTCACCTGGCGGCTGAAGAGTCTCTGCAGCAGCCCCTTCTTGGGGGGTGCAGGCGGCTGGCCCTTCCAGTCCAGGTCTGGGGGAACTGAGCCATCCAGCGCAAAGACATTGAGCTCCTGGAAGCACTCAGTCTCCACCATCTGCTGAGGAAGAGGCAGCTGTGAGGACTGCCCCAAGGGCCGCCCCCCAGAGCCCAACCCACCAGCAGAGTGGGCCCCCACCTCATTCTGCCAGGGAATGGGCACACTGCCTGTGGCAAACTTCTGGTAGAAGTCCTGGTCGGTGGGCTCCAGCTCCACGCCCTTCACTGTGGAGAACTGTTCGATGTCCAGAACATCCTTGCAGTAGATGGCCTGGGGCTGGGGGTGGAGGGAGAGGCAGCGGTGGATAGGAAGCACACACAGAGGAAGGCAAGCCTGAGTCTTGCTGTGGCCTTGGACTGGTGCTGCCTTGACACCAGCAGCTCTCTGGTTTGGAGTCAGAAGCCAGGAGCCACATGCACTTCCTAAGCATGGCAGCCCTTCTCTCCGAAGCCCCATCTCCCCCTGTGTAGACCAGGACTGTTACCGTCCCTCACTGCTCAGTGACTGCATGAGACTGTAAAGGCCAGTGCTGGGAGCCCCTCCTCACGCACATGGATCTCTGGGTGTGCAGCTGGAACGGGGAGAGCAGGCTGAGTCTCGCTCGGCTGGGCCTCCTCGGCTAGGCCTGCCACGTCTGGGGCTTGCTCTGTCCCCTCTCCCAGCCAACCGGACAACTGGCAGTCTCCCACCGCTCCAACCCCAGGCCCCTGCTGAGCCCACCTGAGCTCCAGGAGGCCACTTTCTTTTTCCTCTTGACATTGTTTTCCAAATCCCTCTATTAAGGATGCCAATTAAAATATCATCATCATGGGCTGGGCACAGTGGCTCACGCCTGTAATCCCAGCACTTTGGGAGGCCGAGGCAGGAGGATCGCTTGAGGCCAGGAGTTCAAGACCAGCCTAGCAACATAGCAAGACCCTGTCTCTACAAAAAACAGAAAAATTAGCCTGGTGTGGTGGTGCGCACCTGTAGCCCCAGCTATTTTGGAGGCTCAGGTGGAGGATTGCCTGAGTCCAGGAGTCAGAGGTTGCAGTGAGCTATGACGATGCCACTGCACTCTAGCCTGGGTGGCAGAACAAGACCCTGTCTCTAAAAAAATTTTTTTGAAAATATTATCATCATGTACAATGGTACAGCTGCTTTGGAAAACAGTCCGGCAATTCCCCAAAAGTTTAAACATAGTTACCACATGACCTAGTAATTCTACTCCTAGCTATATACCCAGGGAAATGACATCTAGCCACACAAAAACTTGTGTCTGAATGTTCATAGCAGCATTATTCACAATAGCCAAAAAGTGGAAACAACTCCTAATGTCTATCAATGCTTATGAATAAATAAGCAAAATGTGGTATTTTCTATACAATGGAATATTGTTCAGCCTTAAAAAGGAATGAAGTGCTGACACCTGCTACAACATGAATGAACCTCGAAAACATTGTGCTAAGCAAAGTAAGTGGGATACAGAGGGCCACGCAGGACTGCACACGTGTGAAACGTCCAGAACAAGCACACGTACAGAAACAGATGGCAGATGAGTGACTAACGGGCCGGGGGGAGGGAAGAATGAGGAATGACTGCTAAGGGTATGGGGTTTTTTGGGGGCGCTGGTGATGAAAATATTCTAAGATTTGTTGAGGTGATGGTGCACAACTCTGAGATCCTACAAAGCCAATGAACTGTATACTTTCAATGGGTGAATTGTATGGTAGTGAATTAAATCTCAATAAAACTGTTAAAAAATATACCATCATCAACCTTGCTTTTCATCTCCTGCTTCTGAAAAGTTAAATTCCAGGGCACAGATTTTATTCCTAACTCTGAATGGCAGATCCAGAGGCAGTGCGACTGTTTTGGTTAAATGAGATCATGTGCACAAACGGCAGTAACAAACACGAGCAGCAGTACCAGCCTGACAGAGGCTGAGGAAAGTCAGGCTCACTGGGTTCAAGTGCCTGTGACAACCACCCTTCGGGGTCCCAGTGAGGCCGGAGTGAGGCAGTCATTCAGAGGCACAGGCCCCGGCTGGCCTCCCCACTCCCCAGGCCTCACATTCCTGCCCCAAATCCCCCAAAGGTCCCCTGTCTCGCTTAGAATGTGTCCAGCCCTCTGCACCTGCACAGGCTGACTGCCGCCACGCAGGCCTCCTGGCCCTGCCTCGGAACTGCAAGGCCTGGCTATTCCCTCTCCCTGGAACGCTCAACCCCCAAACCTTGGCACGGCTCTCTCCTTCACATATTTCACGTTTTTGCCTAACCATCCGCTCATCAGAGACCACCCTGTCTAAAAATACCGCCCCCCCTCATTTTCTGCCTTCTTCTGAGCCCGCTTTAGTTTTCTTTGTCACACTTAAGGTTACCTGAAATTCTTTCTCATTTATTGGCTCATTTGGGTATGTCTCCCCACTACAACTTAAGAGCAGGACAGGGTCCTGTAGATCTCAGTATTCCCAAGGTCTGGGACACAGGGGCACTTAGGTATTTGTTGAATGAATAAACAGACGTGTGTGGTGGACAGTCATCAACTTGGCCCGCACATCACCTCTGGGTCTCCCCGGTGCTCCCAGTGAACTGTCAATCATAGGACCCAGTCCTCATGGATATGGGAGGGGCCAGCACATGACCTAATCTTGGCCAACCGGAAATTTCTCTGCGACTTTACATACAGAGAAGCCTGAATTCAGTGGATGGGGAACAGTCAACAGGTTGAAGCAGAGACAAGAGGTAGAGAGCTCTGGGAACACAGCATGAAACCCTGGTGTTGGCCCTACTCTCAGACTTGCCGGCCAAATGAACCAATAAACTCCATGTTGGGCTCAAGTGAGTTTGAGTTGGGTTTCTGCCACTTGGAATCTGATGACTGGAGGACATTCTTGCCTGCTGGCTGCCTGACCCACAGAGATGCTCAGTGAACATGTGGGACTCTGTAAGGGCGAGTGTCCCACACACAGAGGGGCGATCAGCTCAACAACCCCTGCTGCAACAGCATCTGGTTTCTCTCTGGGGAACCGACCTCTCCACTCGCAGTGGTTCGGGCGGGCACAGGATCCAGGTGTGGCCAGTGAGGGCCTCTGAGCTATCAGAGGCAATGAGCACCAGCCTTAACACTTTTTCCCCCCTTTAGGATTTCTTTTGAAATTATTGGGCAAGAGGTACTCTTTGTCTACTGGGGTGGCCAAGCTGGAGAATGGGGGCCTGAACTGCTGGGGGCCACCACTGCCACAGCCTGGAGAGAGCTGCTCCAAAGTGAAGACTACGTGTTAGACGGTACAGTGGGGAGTGGGGGGAAGATGGGGGAAGCGATAAAGAGAGAGAGCTCCTATATCACTGTGGAAGCCCCGTCCAGGTATGCCAAAGGCTGGACCAAGCCTGGGGCTTTTAATTTTTGTGAGCTAATTTTTGAGCTATTTTTGTGAATTATCCTTTTTTTTTTTTTTTGGCTAAGCCACTAGATTGAGTTTTCTGACACTTGCACTGGAAGTGTCCTGGCCAATATTCCAAGCCCCCCAAGCCCCGGTCCCGGCTTGGCCCTGCCCCTGCAGGCAGGTGGCACTCACGTCAGGCTTGAAGGGTGGCTCCAGCATGCCAGCTCCCAGCCGCTTGAAGTTCAGCTTCTTGAAGAGGGGGTGCTCCTTCACCTCACGGGCGCTGCCCCCACGACATCCCAGGCGCTCTGCGGGGTCCTTACAGAGGAGCTGTGGCAGGGCAGGGGCAGTGGGTGGGTGGGAGAGGTGCGCCCACCCCCAGCCCTGGCTGGGCAGCCGTCAGTACCTGGGAGCAGAGCGAGCGGGCCTGCGGGGAAAAGCGCTCGGAATACTCCTCGGGCACCTCCTTCACCAGCCGCTCCACCTCCTCCCGCTTGATCTTCTTTTTCCTCTGCTGGAAGGGCGACTGGCCTGCGATCATCTCGTACAGGAGGCAACCCAGCGCCCACCAGTCAGGGCTGAACGTGTACCGCTCGTTCTTCACCACCTCCGGAGCTGGCGGGTGGCATGGGGTTAGGGCTAGGCGGGAGGCGGGGAGCAGACCCTCAGGCCCCAGGAATGCCCAAGCGCGTTCAGTCAGGGATCCACTCAAACACCCACTGGCCAGGTAGGCGGCGGTGGCGGTTTGGCGGGGTCCCCACCGAGGACAGCTCATGGGAGTCAGAGGGAGTGGATGTGGCCCCAAGGGAGGCCACACCCACGATGCCCAGTCTGAGATTTTTCAAGAGGAGCCAGGAATCGGCACTTTTTATGATATGCTGTGTGCTGTCTGGCTTACTAAATGTTGGCAACCAATTCAAATTGTTCTAAAAACAATTTGATTTAAATACAAATGTAGGCCGAACTGGGCCCACGTGGCTACCAGTTTGCAACTTCTGGATTTAACATCAGAGAGAAGAGAGAAGGAGGAAACTCCTATTTTCTGAATACCTCCTACCTGCCAGGGCAGTCACGTGGGGAAGTTTCCCTCCAGTACATCTTTTCATCTTTAAGGCAACCCCCGAGAGGCAGGTATGACGATAGCTTTCTAGTCCAACAAAGTGAGGCTGGGAGAAGTGGAGTGTCTGTCTGGCTCAAGGCCACACAACAGGCAAGAGGTGGCACCTACAGAGCCAGGATTCTGTCTACTTTGTCACAACGTCCCCAAGGGGACTATGGGACCACATCCTGGCCCCTCCACTGGCCCCCTCCACAGACGGGCATGCCCACTCCAAGCATGGGAAGTTTGGGGGCAGGCAGCGCTGAGGCCACGGAAGCAGGTTTGAGTCCCTCTCCTCCAATTGCGGGTAGCCAGCCCCAGTGGATGGAGAGAGACTCATGTGAACTAGGGGCTGATACGTATGTAGTGAGTGAATCATGAGGTCCAAACTGTGTGGGACCCTGGCGTAGCGTTGGTCTCCCAATCTATAAAAGGGGAAGGTCAGCACGGGTCCTTTCTACTGAGGCAGGGAGGCACGGGAGACTCCCAAACAGGAGTAGGTGGGGTCGGGCCTGAGACAGTGAGGGGACCTGGGGGGACAGGGGCCAGTACAGGGGGAGACTCACCCATGTAGCCCACAGTGCCCACACGGCCTTTGATCGTCTGGCCCTCGGGCACGTGCACGGCCAGTCCCAGGTCAGAGATGCGGATGTGGCCTGAATGTAGGAGAAACAGGTGGGCCCGTCAGCAGGCCAGGCCTCCCCATCTCACCCCACCCCTCCCTGGGTCTTCCCACCAACCGTGGTCATCCAGAAGGATGTTCTCTGGCTTCAGGTCCCTGTGGGGAGAGAAGGGCAAGGGCAGACGCTGATCAGCTTGCCAGGGAGCCACCCGCCATCCTGGGATCAGATGTGGAGCAAGATGCACGACCCGTTCTCTGCCAGGGCGACAGACAGCCTGGACTCATGGGAGCAGGGACCTTCAGAGCCAGGACTCCCAGGACTCCAGGAGGGGCCTCGCTCACCCCTGGTGTTGAGGAGCTCCCTGCCCTTTGGTGGCTGACTCTAGTGTTCCTCTCTTTCAAATGGGGCTCTTCATCCGCCCCTCATGGGGCTGCTGTGAGGCTCACATGAAGTCACTGCTGATAACAATCACAGCCACAGCTCTCCACTGCCAAGGGCTATGCGCCAGGCTCTGTGCCAGGAACTTTTTTTTTAACCACCTTATCTCACTGGGCCCCTACAACAATCTGGGAGGTAGGAATTATAGTTTCTGTTTCCCAGAAAAGAAAATAGTATTGGGAGCAGGGAGCTGACTAGCCCAAGGTCACACAGAGACGGTGACCAAGTAGGGATTCCCATATGGGTCAGCTGGACCCCAAAGCCTGGGTCTGAGCCGCTCACGTCTGCCTGGTATGTGGGTACTGCTGGCCCCCCACTCTCCCACCTCACCCCCACCCCCACCAGCACCGGCTTGATGCCTGGCCACAGCCCCAGCAATAGCCTTCTGCTGTCTGTCCTGCCCGGCTGCAGTCATGGGCAGGGCAGGGCCAAGGCCCCCACCTGTACACAATGCGCTCCCGGTGCAGGTCCTCCAGGCCACAGCAGATCTCGGCAGCATAGAAGACGGCCCTCGCTTCAGGGAAGCCAGCCTGGCCCATATGGTAGATGTGGAACTTGAGGTCGCCTCCGTTCATCAGTGTCAGCACCAAGCACAGGGCGTCCTTGGTCTCATAGGCATAGGCCAAGCTCACCTGTGGCCGAGGGGACCCGAGCCCTCAGGCAGGAGCTGCCAGGCCACCTGGTGGCAGGCTAACACCAGCCACCCAAAAGGTCCTTCTTGGTGCCACTCCTTGGGGTCGAGCCTGCTCCCCAGGCCTGGTGTCAACACCCCAACCGCCCTTCCCAGCAGCACTCGCCGGAGCGGGCGGGGCGGGCAGCAGCCCGCGTGGCCGAGGGAGGGAGAGGTCTCCTTTCTGTACTTACTACAAACCTACTGTTCACTTTCTCCAGGATCTGCTTCTCGTTGAGCGCCATGGCCTCCCCCTTCCGCTTCTTGATCCGCTTCTTCTCCAGCTTCTTGCAGGCGTACATCTTGCCTGTTGCCCGCACCTGGCAGGCGCACACCTGTGGCCAGGGTAGAGAGGACACAAGGGGGCCAGCTATGCCCTTGCTGGGGGTGCAGCAGCTGGTCCAGGGGCCACCCTTCTCACCCTGTGCACTCAGCCAGGGGTGCTGCCTGCCCACTCACCTCCCCAAAGCCGCCTTTGCCCAGGACTCGGTACTGCCTGAAGGTGTTTTTGGTCACCGGCTGCCTATGGGCACAGGGTGGGGAAGCAAACACCAGCTGAGCAGAAGCCCAAGGCCCACGAAGAGGCCTGGCAACCTGGCCTGGCGTGGCCTGGCCCAGCCTTTAAAGAGCTCACCTTTCTAGCCACTTCCACTGCAGGAAACGGTTGAAGTAGATGCTGTCGAGGTAGTCAGCAAAAGGGGCCATGCTCAGGTACTCGTGGGTCAGCCTGTTGAGGGAAGGAAGGCCCAGCTCGCTGGTCAGCCCTGACACCCCAGGCTCTCGGCTCGCTGGGTCTCCCATTGTGTGCGTGCTCAGCCCACAAGGCAGCACCCTCGAGCAAGCCTCCCGCTAACCTACCAAGCAGACACACATCCCTGCTGAAGCTGAGGATGCTACTGAGATGGGAGCAACCTGCCAAGGTCACACAGCAGGGCCAAGTGCAGCGCAGGAAGCTGAGCTCCCTCGCCAGCCATTGTTCACGGTCTTTCTGACCCACAAGAGCCCGCTCCTCTGGGCACAGTCCAGGGCTGTGGGCAGGGGGGCTTACCGGGTGAGCTCCTGGAAGAGGTCTTTGCAGGGGCCCTGCTCCAGCTGCTGGGCGCAGTTAGTCACCAGCTGTCGAGGGACCTCAGGGATGAGGTCAGGACCCTAGGGACAGGCCACAGACAGGTCAGTGCAGGGGGCTCCCATGGATGGCTGGATGTCAGATATCTGAGGCCAGTGGTGCGCCAGCTGGCCAGGTTGCTGAACTCCCTTTCTGAGGCAGGGTGAAGCAGAGCTGCTGGCGGGCTGCCCCGCCCCAAGCCCGGCCGGGCCCTGGGGCTGCATGCCTGTGATGCTGCCTGGAGCAGCTCCAGGGCATTCTCTGCCCAGGCTGTGGTCACTCTTCTCCCTGTCACTGAGCTCCACCCCTGGCTGTCATCTCTCCATCACAGCTCACTCACCGTGTGGCTCAGAAAATTCTGCATTAGCCGCCGCCCACACGCCTTCCGCTTCTCATCGGGGGTCACTTCATACTCCGCCTGCAGGGTGGGAGGCACAGAGGCTTGGGGTCGGGCTGAGCAATGGGTGTGGGGAGATGGGATACACAGAGCCTGGGACCTCTGCCCACCCTCGGTGCTGGGCTGGGCTGCACTCACCACCCCATCCAGGAAGGCAACACAGCGGGTCAGCTCGGGCCTCGTCGCACAGAACTCACGGAACAGCAGGCGCCCGATGGGCTGCCGCTCACACAGGTTGTGGTAGTCGCGCTCTGCGGGCAGAGATGGAGCTGCTGGGCTCACAGCCCTGGAGCCCGCTGGCAGGGTGCTCCTGGCCACACCAGCAGACCCTGGGCCCCAGCAACAGCTTCCAGCCCTGCAGTGCTGCGGCCATTATCTCCTTATGAGCCCTTGCCACAACTCTGAGGTGGGCCCTACTGTTATTCCCAGCATAGCTCAGGACTATGAAGCCCAGAGAGGTTAACTGACTAGTTCAATGTCATCCAGCCAGGAGTCTGGTTCCAGAGCCCAAGCCTCTATACCCTCCTCTTCGTTGTCCCCCGGTTCACATGACTTGCATATGTCACAGTGCTGGAGCTGGGTGTGGTCTGTGAGGTTCCGGCCCAGCCTGGCTGGGGCCAGGCCCACACCTGCTGCTTGCCTGGCGAAAGTATGAGAGGAAGCTGTGGCTTCCGGCGTGCTCTGAGCAGGGCCTCCTCCCCAGGAGGTGGAAGCAGCCACGATACATTCTTTGCCCACGTGCCATCGGAGGGGCCTGAGCCACCTTGGGTGCTGCTCAAATCTGGGGCCTTGGCTAAGATAAGTCTGGGCCCTTCTGTTCCCTCCCAGAAGCAACCCCATCACACTGCCCAAGCTGGGGGCTTCCGGTCAGGGCTCTGCTGGCACCACCAGAGCTGGGTGCCCAAGGCAGTCGACCTGTGGCCCCTCAGCATCCTCTGTCCTGTAGGCCTGCTCAGCCTGGCTCTTCCTTCCTCAGCTTCTCTCAGGCCACCCCTACTTGCCCCCGCCCTACTCTCCACACCCACCTCAGCCGCCCCCGCAGTCCCTGTGTGCGCTTCGCCCTTCACCCATTCTGAGCCCAGGAACTGAAACTGTGCTGGGTGGTGCAGCCTCCATCTTTCTGCTCACCGACACTCCCAACCCTGCCCCTTTGCCCCAGGGCATGGTCTCAGGGGAGGCTCCCCCAACACCAGCAGGGCCTCTCACCCCAGCACCCCTAGTCTCCACCCAGGTCTCACCGAGGCTGAGCCGCAGCTCTTCGCACTGGCTGATGTGGGGGAACTGTAACATCTGCCGCCATTTCTTGCTTTTGCCTTTGCGATTCCCGCCACCACCTGTGGGAGCAATCAGGCACTGGGTCTCAAGTCCTGCCCCACTGCCTCCCCTGGACCCTCAGTGTGGTCCACAGGCCTTCAAAGCCCAGCCAAGGCATAGCCCATACCAGGAGGCACCTTGGGCCTTCCCTCTCCACGCTCCGGCATGCCCTTGCTGTGTTCTGGGCACACATGGTCCACCTGGGCCTTCTTGCTAGGGTCTCCTGGGCTGGGAGAGCCAGGAGGGCCAGTGGGGCCACTGAGGGGAGGAGGGTGTTCCACATAGCTCCAGCAAGGGGTCCAGCCTCAGCTGCTTCCCACCAGGTAGGGGTTCCCCAGATGCAGAGAGTAGAGAAGGGTATCACAGTGGTGGGAACTGTGTAAGTCAAGGCCGGGAGGGAGAGATTCTAGGACATGTGGGGTACACTGAGGCAGAGGGCAGCCTGGCACCGGGGAGGCTCCCAGGCCTCTATCAGAGGGCCCCACATTAGAGCTATCAGAGGCTCAAGTGAGGTGGGGGCAGGTGGGCTGGCACTCGGGACCCCTTGCCCTACATACAAGGGCTTCCCTGGCCCTGATGCCTGCCTGGTTTTAACTAGCTGAGCCCCCATCTGTAGCTGCTGAGATCACAGGAGCAGCCCAAATGCCTACAGAGCCCAACAGGTATGGTAAATGTGGGCCAGATGTGGGACAACAGGGAGTGGTGGGGAGTGTGGTGAACTGGACTGGTGAATGCCCCTGTAGGAGGGGCAGCTGCAACACCCCTCCAGTGATTGCCTGATTGTTGCTAGGTAGGCTTTGGGCTCAGTGTGGCCAGCTCTTCTGATTTTTCAATGGCAGCTGGAAATCCAGACTGATACATAAAATATTGGTTCCTATTTAATTTTAAAAGTAAAAATTAAAAAACTCACTGTAGGCCGGGCGCGGTGGCTCACACCTGTAATCCTAGCACTCTGGGAGGCCGAGGCGGGAGGATCGTTTGAGCTCAGGAGTTCTTGACCAGCCTGAGCAAGAGCGAGACCCCGTCTCTACTAAAAATAGAAAGAAATTGGCTGGACAACTAAAAATATATAGAAAAAATTAGCCAGGCATGGTGGCGCATGCCTGTAGTCCCAGCTACTCGGGAGGCTGAGGCAGGAGGATCGCTTGAGCCCAGGAGTTTGAGGTTGCTGTGAGCTAGGATCATGCCACGACACTCTAGCCCGGGCAACAGAGTGAGACTCTGTCTCAAAAAAAAAAAAAAAAAAAAAAAACCCACTATAGCCAAATAAATAAAATGTGTCAGAGAGCTAGCAAGATATGGTCTGTGGCCACCAGGCTGAGAATGGTGGAAGGGGCCTGAGTCTTGGAGTTCCACAGATCTGGGTTTGAGTCTTCAATGCACACTTTAGGCCCATTGCTTGCTGTTTGTGAACCTCCATTTCTCCAGGTCTCCATTACCTCCAGAGGTGCTGTGAGGGTGAACAGGAGAGTCTGTGTCCAGCACCCAGTAGGGTTGTGGCAAGAGGTGGGCCCAGCTCCATCAACTCAGTGGTGACCCCAGGCACCCATTTTCCCTTGCCTGACCTCAGTTCCCCTCCATTTTCCAGCCCTGTTTCCATCTTGCCTGGGTGGAGGCAGGTGGTGCAGGGGGATGAGCTGCCCTCTAGGGAGTGGGCAGGACTGGGTACCTTGATGGCCCTGACCTAAGCTGCCTGGAGGAGGAAGTGTTGCAGGGGCCCATTGAGAAACCTGCTAGCGGCCTCCTGCAGCCTGCAGCCTTGCACCCTGCATATCCCACTGTCATTGCCTCACTGGGAGTGAGCAACAGACCCCCACCCCCAACCCCGGGCAAGGCCTCCCCAGAAGGGGAACTCCTCCGCCACCCACCCAGGTCCCTCACTCAACCCTCCATCCGCCTAACTCCCCCCACCAGTTACTTCCTCCTCCCCCTCCTCCCAAGCCACATCAAGGCGTCAGTGAAGAGTCACATTCAAATATCCTGTCCTGGGCTGCAGTCAGTGGGGCTCCTCCCCACTCTGCCCTGGCCCCCTCCCTGTGCCTCTGGGTGCCTGGGAAGGAAGGAGGACTGAACGAGGGCTCATAGCCCCAGTGTCGACCCTTTCTTTCCTCACAGCAACTCTGCCAGATCAGGCCCAATTTCATGAGAAAACTGAGGCCCTGAAATGAAGAATCAATTTGCCCAAGATCAGAGAGCCTGGGGGTGACAGTGGCAGGATTCATACACAGCTCCCCACAACCCAAGCTCCTTTCCCACCCCTAACATGCCTGGCATCTATTAGGTGCCAACTGAATACATATACCAAGGGTTCCTGAACCACTTAGGGCCTCTGATCACTTAGGAAGCTGGCAAACGCCCCGGCCCCAAGCTGTTAGCCAGCTCATGAAATGATTCTGATGCAGCCAGTCCATGGGCCTAGTTCAGGACTCAGTGACAATCGGGATTTTCTTTAGTCTTCATGTACCATCCCAACCATTCCACAAAAAAGGATACTAAAGATCAGAGAGAAGAGACTTGACTACAGTCATGCAGGTGGGAAGGGCAAAGCCAGTTTGGGGTAAGGGTTCTCTAGTGGAGGCACCAGTCCCCAGTCTGGCCACACCACCCTGTGCCTTGCCCATGGCCTGACAAACCTTGTCTGAAGGCACCCACATTCTCTGGCCAGGCAAGGCAGTGCCCCCAGCAGGCCTGAGGCCTGAACTGGCTATAGTTCTAGGGAGGGAGGCCTGGCTGGGCTCTCCCCACCCCTCCTCCCTGGCTGGCTAGATGACGAGGCAGAACAGTATCTGCAGATGCCCCCAGAGGCTGGGAGGAAGGCCTAGCCCCTGGACTTGATAAGGGACAGGAGATAGGACAGGCTCCCTGGTCACTAAGCACCCAGCCTGCTGTGCCCATTTCCAGGCAGCACCTGACCAGGGTGGGCAGGGGGTACCAGGTGTGGTGGCCAGCTGGGGCTCCTCTGGGCTTCCTACAGACTGGCTAGGCATCCCATGTCCTAGGCCTGGGTCAACTACAATCTTGCTGTGTGACCTGGCACTAGTCCCTGGTCCAAGCCTCAGTTTCCCACCTGTAAAATGGGCAGAAAGGTGAAGCAGGTGCCTCTTTCAGCCTGAAAGCCCAGCAAAGAGTGGAAAAACTGCCTTGATCTCCCTGCCTTAGAGTTCCTAAAAGAAAAGTCTTGTTCGCTGCTGGTTCCCTAGCACCAGGACATGGTGGGGCACAGAGTGGGTGTCCAGTGATCATGTTACTTAGATGGGCTGTGGCAGGTGAGGGGCAGACTGACCACAGGGCAGTGAGGACCAGGTCTGGACCTTCGGTGTCCCCAGGACCCTCACAGAGCAGATGCCTGACAACAGCTGGGGTGGGGGCCATGAGGAGTTCCACACACACTCAGCTCACCAGACTGGCTCCCCCAGCCAGGCCTTTGCACTTACAGTCCTCACAGCCCCGCATGCTGGGCACTCGATTATGTCTGTTCCTGTTAGCCCCACTAGACCGTGCGCTTTCTGAGGGCAAAAATTGTGACCCATTTAGCTCTGTCCTCAGTGTCCTGAGGCACCAAGCAAGTGGCAGTGGTACTGGTAGCATTTGTGACCAGGAGTTTCCCCAAGTCAGGCAGGCTGTGCTATGCAGAGGCTGTGTTCATTCATTCTCCAACCTTTACCTAACACCAACTTTGTGCCGGTCCAGGCTCGGCGCCGGAGCCTGGGCCCAGGGCACGTGGGGCATCTTCTCACCTCTCACCTGAAACAGGCCTCAGAGAGGCTCTCCCGCGGCTCAGGTCCCACCCTCTTCCTTCCTCTCTCCTTCCCTCATCCCTTCAACCCCCCCTCCTCCGCCGCCAGGGCGGCTGCCTGACCCCCGCCCCTCCTGGGCCCGGGATCCCGGGGGCAGGTGCGGAGGAGGAAGACTACGGGCCGGAAGGGCGCGTGTCTGCACTGGGTGCGGGTCGCGGAGCCCGCAGCGCGAGAGGATCAGGCAGCTGGGGCGCCCCGCCGAGCTAAGAGGCCGCGCGCCCGCGCTACCCGCACCCGGGCCCGACCGCCCGCCCGGCCGCCTCACCTTCTCGGGCCTTGAGTAGCACCGTGTTTGCTACGATGTTCTCGAGCTCCATGGGCAGCGGCGCCGCCTGGCCCGCTGGGCTGCGCCGCTGGCCGGGATCAAGCGCGAGAGCCGGGCCCGGATGGCGATCAGCGGGGCTCGGCTCGGCTCGGGTGGCAGTGACCGCGCCGCGGCCTCCGGGGCCTCCCCGGCCGCCGCCGCCCGCCGCGCACTCTCCGCCCCCTCCCGGGGCCACCCGGGCGCCCGGCCCCGCCCCGCCTTCTGTTTACTTTACTCGACCAATAACCAGGAGGACTCTCCCCGCGCCGTCTTCCCATTAGCCTGCCTTTTCATCATCCCCCGCCCCTTGAGCCAGGGATTCGCTCAAAGAAGTACGGGGGCGGGACTAATTACGTCATCTCTTCCTGGTTGGTCTGCGAGCAGGGTTCAGCCCCCAGGTTCGAATTTCTAGGCTTTCGTAGGATACCCAACTGCCAATTAGGGACGAGCCCTCCGCTGAGACGGCGGAGGTGGATCCTCTGGGTCACGCCCAAGGAACCGGATTTATGATTGGATGAAGTGAACGTCGGTTATTCCGAGCAATGCATCCTGATTGGGCCATCAGCTGGGGGTGTGGTCCGATGCCTTAGGCTAGCTGATGACTTTTCTAGGGTTTTGTTGAGGATGGGCTCGGTATTGGGCTTCAGCGGGCGGGCCGCGAGCTTGTTTAGTCCATTTGTCCAGCCGAATTCCCTCGGGTCGGTCCATCCTGGAGAGTGGACATCGGAAGCGGGGAGAGGTCCAGAAGAGGCTGGCGACCTCCCCAAGCGGTTCCCCGACCTCCCGCCCTGCCCCCGCAGCCGGATGTTGTGATTTCTCTCCACCCACACGGCCTCACCCTCCCTCGGCCTCTGCTGCCTTATAAGGCAGCGCTACCACCCGTGGACATTGGGATGAGCTCACACCCATTATACAGGTGGGGAGCCGAGGCGCCGGACGTCGAGTAGCTCCAGGCCTCCAGGCCTAAGACTAGGGGAAATACAAGGCCGAAATTTTACAGCTAATCAACACCTTCTAGCTCAACACTCCACTTCCTCCACCCCTTCTTCACACTGAAGGAAACAGAGGCTTGCCCAGACTCAGGGAGTAAGGCAGAACCTGATTCAGCTAGCCTTTTGTGATCCTTGTGCATTCATTCATTCCCCCCAAAATACTTACAAAGCACAGGCTTTGTGCCAGGCATTGAGCCAGGTTCTGGGAATACTGTGGTGGCAGCAAGATAGCCAAGCTCCCTGCTTACATGCTAGAAGTGGGGAAGATAAAGGTAATGATCTTGTAAATAAAGAAATAAATAGACGGCTTCAGGGAGTGATAAGTGCTATTAGGACATTAAGACAAAATAAAGAGAGGCGAGGGAATGGTCTTAGGGTGTGGCATTTGAGCAGACCCAGCAGAAACAGCAGCAAGTGCAAAGGTTCTGAGCGCAGAATGAGCTTGGTGTGTTCAAGATGACGTACGCAGCACCAGGGCCCAAGTGGTCTGAAATGAGACAGAAGGAGAAAGGATGCTAGCTAGATCATGGAGAGCTCTGTAGACCATGTCCAGGAGTTTGAGGGTTTTTTTCTAAGCGAAATGGGAAAACTTTGAAAGGATGACTTACACTTTAAAAAGATCATCCTGACTGGTGGACTCTTGGGGGGCCAAGAGTGGAAGCTGAGAGAGAGCAGTCAGGAGGCTATAGAGTTCCAGGAGAGAGACAATGGTAGCTTGGACTAACAGGGTGGCCATGGAGATGGAGAAAAGTGGATGGATCTAGGATACATTTGAGAGTTAGGATAAGTTCCTTGAAAAAGGTAAACCCAGTGGCCAGTGGGATATAGGGCAGGTACCTCACTTAGTGAAGGCTGTTGTGTCCAAGTGAAATCTGAGGGTTAAGTGGGAATATGCAGGTTTCGAGGTCACAGAGTGGGGAGAGAAAGAACCTTCTGGACAGAGGTCTATTACATGTTCAAAGATCTGTAGAGGAAGGCAGGAAGGGCTCATGCATTCAGCACCTGAGAGCAGAGCATTGGGAGAGTTTAAAGATGCACAGAGTGGTGGGCATGAGGGGCAAGACGTGAGGCTGAGGCCTTAGGAGGGGCCTGGATCAGGGAAGTCCTTGAAAGTCAAGTAAAGAGTTTTGACTTCCTTTTGAGGTTAGTGGGGAGCTGTCAAGGAGGTTTTAAGCTGAGGAGTAGAGTGATCTGATTTGCTTTCACAGAGAGCTCTGGGCTGCACTGTGGAAGATAAGCTATGGGTCAGGGCTTGGGGGGCAGACTTGTTTTAGTGCCCAGAATCTGAATACCTTCCCCTTTGGAAAGCATCCTATGAGATACAGAAGCAGACTCTGCCTTCCACTAAGGAAATCAAAAAGGGCAGGCAGAATTTCCTCTCCTGGGTGTCTGGTAGCTGGAGCATGATTCCAGTGTTTCCAGCCAGGTCTTTGAATCTGGAGCAAGTGATCAACACTAGACACTGGGGGATCATTTAGAATTCATGCGGGGGTAGGGGAGGGGAGGCGGTTGAAACCAGCCCTTCTTGGGGAGGGGAATTCAGCAAGCACCCCAGAAACTGTCCAATCAGTTCCTTGTCTATGTAGTTACCCAGAATTGGCTTCACTGTTTGCAGCCAAGTATCTTAAGACAGGTGGGAGACCTTTTAGGAGGAACCATTAGAGAGAGGAATGACGGTGCCCTATGGAACTGGAATGAATAGGATTTGGCACTTGACAAGGGGTGAAGCGAGGAAGGCGGTACTCATGACTCTCAGGTTTTGCTTCTTCAAGCCATTCTCCACCTACCGCCAAAGTGATTTCTTTTTCTTTTAAGAGATGGTGTCTTGCTATGTTGCCCAGGCTGGCCTCGACCTCCTGAGCTCAAGCAATCCTGCTGCCTCAGCCTCCTGAGTAGCTGGGACTACAACTGTATGTACCGTGCTTGGCTTCCAAAGTGGTCTCTTTTAAACGGGAAATCTGCCACCAACCATCTGAGATATACACTTCTAGGACTTTATTCTACAAATCATTGCATTCAAACAAAATAAGATAATGCTCAGGTTGATTAATTGCAGTACTGTTTGAAAAGATGGATTGCACTAATTGCCCTTAATATAGACCAGTTAAGTAACATGTGGTCCTTTCATACACAGGAATACTATGTAGCTATTAAAAAAAGTGTGGGGGTATTCATTTACTGATATAAACAATCTTGAAGAGAGTGTTAAATGAAAAAAATCAAGGTGCAAACAGTGTGTAAGATTTGCTACCATTTGTGTAAGAAGGGTCTGGATAGGCTAGGTTATGCTGCAGTAACAAACAATCTCCAGATTTCAGTGACTTAAAACAAAAGTTTATTTCTCACGTACACCACATGTCCAACGCAGGTTGTTGGGGGGTGGGTGGCTCTAAATAGACACAGTAGTCACTCGGCCCTAGGACAATAGTGGCATCATCGCACTTTGAGCTTCTACAGTGGCAGACAGTAAAAGGAAATGGGGCTCTTCTCCCTTCCTTTAGCTGCTTTGCTGCAACAGTGGGTCCAGTCGTCACCTGTGGCACATGTCTCACACTCTGTAAACCTATATCTTTCTCTTGCTCTATAATCTTATCTTTCTCTCCTCAATAAACCTCATGTTCGTGCTTGCCTTAAAAAAAGAAGGAAATGGGAAATGTGGTAACTCATACAATCGCCCTTAAAGCTTGCAGTCAAAAGTGACACAAGTCACTTCTGCTCATAGTTCATTGGTCAAAGCGCAGCACATGGCCACAACCGACTTTAAAGGGCCGGGGCGGCCCAGCGCTACCACGGCAGATAGCATTTTCCAAAGACGAGTGTAGCGTGCGCTTCCGTCCCACGGGCACTTCCGCAATGTGACCTTACTACCCCCACATCAAGGGAGAGTTTAATTTCCTCCCCTTGACTTTGGTCTGACCTTAGAGACTCTCCTGTCACCGGTAGAATGTGGTAGAAACGGTGCAGAGTGAGGTCCGAGGCTAGGTCGGAAAAGGTCCTCTCGAAATGCTTGGTCTCCGGAAGCTTTCTCTTGCGCTGTTCCCTCATGGTCAGCTGCTGCTGCGAGAACCCCAAGCCGCACGGAGAGGCCACGCATGGGAGAGGCCACAGTGGACTGTGGTTGACAATCCCAGCTGAGCACAGCCTTCCAGTCCCCGAGCTCCAGACATATGAGTGAAGACACCTGCAGATAATTCCAGCCCCTGGCCATGCAGGTGTCTCCAGCTGAGGCCCCTGGCATTGGGGAGCAGAGACCGGCCCTCCCTGTTGAGTCCTACCTGAGTTCCCAACCTGCAGAATCTGTGAGCACAATAAACTAGGTGTTTTACGCCACTGAATGTGGCAGGTTTGTTGTGTAGAATAGATACCTGGAATAGCTACTGCGGGCCTGGAAGGAGAATAGAATTGGAACTATTTGGTGAACAACACGGACAACTGCCACAGACACATTTGCTCATCTATGCACAGACTGCCTCTGGAAGGCCATGTGAGGCACCAGAAAGGCTGCTTGGCTCTCTGGCAAGAGGGAATTAAGTGGCTGGGGACAGGGGTGGGAGAGAGGTTTTCCATCCTATATCCTTTTGAACCTTTAGTCTTGTATCATGTGACTGGATTGCCTAGTTTTAAAACAATCAACCTGAACCTGGCTATCTCTTCTTGCTCAGAACTCTCCAGTGGCTTCCTGTGGTGGACGACCTCTAAGGTTGCCCCCGTGATCTCTGCTTCCTGGTATTAACACCCTTGAGCTCCCCTTGAGTGTGGGCTGGACCTCCTGGCTCAATTCTGATGAGAGGAATGCGGCCAAAGTAATGGAATCTCACTTCCAGGAGCAGGTGACTAAAAGATTGCGGCTATCACTGCAGGTATCCTCTCTCACTCCCCTGCCGGCTCAACCTGAGGGAAGCCAGCTGCCATGGGGTGACATGGGAGAGACCTATGTGGCAGGGAGCTGATGTCTCCAGCCAGCAGCCAAGAACGACCTGAGGCCTGACCACAACCTTGTGAGTGGACTGTGCCAGTCGGGAAGACTGCAGCCCCAGCCGACCCCCTGATGCAGCCTCGGGAGAGACTCCCATCCAGCGGCACCCAGTGAAATAGTGCCTGCGCTCCTGGTTCCTGACCCACAGAAACTGTGACACATAAACATTTGTTCTTTTTTTTTTTTTTTAGAGACCAGGTCATGCTCCATTACCCAGCAGGCTAGAGTGCAGCAGTACAATCACAGCTCATTGCAGCCTCAAACTCCTGGGCCCAAGTAAGCCTCCTGCCTCAGCCTCTGGAGTAGCTAGGACTACAGGTGTGCACGGCCATGCGTAGCTAATTTTTATTTTATTTTTTTGTAGAGATGGGGTCTTTCTATATTGCCTAAGCTGTTCTCAGACTCCTGGACTCAAGCAATCCTCCTGCTTCGGCCACTCAAATTGCTAGATTACAAGCATGAGCCACGGTGCCTGGCCACTGTTTGTCCTTTTTTGCTGTTAAATTTGGAGGACAATTTGTTTTGCAGCAATAGATAACTAATATGCTTCCCATTACACTTAAAAAATAAACCCACACTGCTCCCCATGACCCACAAAGGCCCCTGCTTCTCTCTCCACATCGTCTCCTGCCCCATCCCTCTCGCTCAGTGTGCACCAGCAGCCACACGCTGACCTTCTCTCTGCGTCTGTCTGGAGCTGCACTGTCCAACACAGTAGCCACTAGCCACGTGTGGCTGTTAAATAAAATAAAAAATCAGTTCCTCAGTCACACTGGCCGCATTGCAAGTGCTCAATAGCCACGAGTGACTAGTGGCTACTGTATTGGACAACACAGAGAACACTTCCATCATCACAGAAAGTTCTGCTGGACGGCGCTGGTCTAGAGGAAGGAATGGCTTCCACTTGTGTAAAGGCTCCACTGTGACTGCCTGAGTGACTGGGGGACAACAGTGCCAACAACCAAGGCATGAAGGATGGTGGGCTGGGTACCTTCCGATCCCCTAAACTTCTCTTTTAACAGGCAGTTCTGCAACCTCTTGAAATCTACGCCCGAGTCTCTACTGAAGAGGAGTGGGGTCTGTTTGTGTCTGTGCATACCCAGACACTGTGAGCAGAGCTTGGTGGTTTCTCATCCTATGTGCCCACAGTCCAGCTGTAGAAAGACAGAAGCCAGGGAGAGGAGATGGTGCCTTTCTGCTCTTGTCTGAAGCAGTGGACAGAAGACACCCAGATGTGCAGGGAGAACTGGGGGCAGGTGTGCAGAAACTGCTGAGAAGAGTGTATCCACATGGGGAAGTTTCTTTGTAAACTTCTGTGGACTGAGCTTCACCCGTACACCAGGCTCTGCCTTTTCATGGGCATTCCCATTCAAATACCGCCACAAGTCAGCCAGACAGCATGAGTGCCCATCCTTCTCCAAGAGGAGTGGCGACTCAGGGCCAGAGAGGCTGAGCTCCTTACCCATCATTACGCTGGGGGGGCAGGGGCCAAGATGACATTGGCAGGTCTCCTGACTCAAGTCCAACGCTTCCCCACCCTGCTTCTAAGGTCATTATTTTTCTGTCCTTTAAGCTACTGACTTACACAGCTAATCATGAGGGGTTTGTTTTGTTTTAGGAACTTCCTGGTAACAGGGTATGAACTCTTGCATCAGTTAGGACTTTGGGTTGTAACTAAAATTGGCTTAGGCAAACAAGGAAGTTTATTGGTGCGAGTAAGTGAAAAGTATCGGTGGTGGTTCTGACTTCAAGTGTCTCTGGATCCTGGATCTCCAAAGGCGTCATTCAAAAATCTGTCCTTCCTGTACCCTGGCTTGCTTTCAGTCTGTGCTATCTTTGTTCTCAGGTAGGTTCTCCCTCTGAGATGTTAAAGATGAGTGCCAGGAGCTCCAGGCTCATTTGCTAGGAATGCGGCAACCTTTATGGGAAGAGAAAATCTTAGGCGCAGTGGCTCACGCCTGCAATCCCAGCACTTTGGGAGGCCAAGGCAGGAGGATAACTTGAGGCCAAGAGTTCAAGACCATCTTGAGCAAGAGCGAGACCCCATCTCTACAAAAAATACAGAGCTAGACCCCTGTCTCTAAGAAAGAGGGAGAGGGACAGGGAGAGGGAGAAGCAGAAAGAGAGGAAGAGGGAGAGGGAGAGAGAGAGGGCCTTTAGCTTGATGATGCCAGCAAAAATCCTGGGGCTGCCTCTCATTGGTTTGACTTGGGTCTGGTGTTCATTTTGAACCAATCACTGAGGACAGAGAGAGATGGTATTGTGATTGGCCAGGTCTGGGTCACATGCGCACTCCACCCTCAGCCAAGGGATGGGGGAGTAAGCTTTATTTTATGAATGTCGATGGCGGGAAGGAATAGGTGATTCCCCAAAGAAACATCAAGTGCCATTACTAGAAGGGGAAATGAATGCTAAACGGGAAAGGATAGACGTTCATCACAGGCTCTCAAATTATGTTCCACAGCTGTAGCCACCTTGAATTTTCCGGAAGTAAAAGAAAGAAGCAGTAGGAATTGAGAGAGGTGGAGAGATCTGAGAAATATTTAGGCAGTGAAATGAACAGAACTGGGTGGCTAATTAGGCTGGAAGCATGAGGAAGAGAGAGTGTTCTTAGCTGCAAGCAACAGAAAATGACTCTAGCTACTTAACCAAAAGGTACTTTCTGAGAAGGCCCTCAGGGGTGCACAGCCTCAGCAAGAAGGAGAAGGCCTGGAGATGCACAGGAATGAAAGGCCACAGGAGGGTGAGGAAGCAGGAAGCAGTAATGTCCCTTGTGCAGATGCTGAGGGTGTTCATCTTGTTTGCAGAGTCTCAGTTCTGTTCTGGTGGCCACTTTACTTCATATGCTTCTGACCTAGCTCCAGGGTTAATCATCTAAGCCAGTTATGGGGATCTCCTTATCCTTGCCAGAGACAGAGGAGTGTCATGTGACCCAGTTCTGGCCAATGAGCCATGAGGAGAAGTCTGCTTAGGATTTTTTGAGGAGCTAGTGGAAGGGAAGGTGCCTCTCCTTCACTTGAACACTAGTGAGTTTAGGTGTGATTTCTCGAAGCTGTGGCAGCCATCCTGTGACCATGAGGGGTCAGCCTGAAGGTGTGCACACTGAGGACAAACAAAAAGAGAAATAACTTGGGTCCTTGATGAAATTGTTAAACCAGTGAAAGCACTGTTCCTGGAGCCCCTTTGTTCTAGACCTCTTGTGACATGAAATAATGAATTTGAATTTCCCAACTGTGTAAGCTTGGTTTTTGGAAGGCATCCTAACTTATGCCATGTGGGAGGGACAATCTGGTCAGGGCACAGGTCGTGCAATGCCAAACCTCCAACTTTTCTCGCCACCCTTGTGTGGCTTGATCAGGATTCAGAGTACTGGGAGAGAACACCCATGGACTGAATTTAGGTCCTTCTGGCTAGGCCATGGTCGGGAGAGGCTGATCTGGTCCATTAGCCTTCCATGGTGGGAGATGGTCTCTAGAAAGTACCCTTTCACCACACAACTAGGGAGGGGTGACCCACAAAAAGAAACTGAGAGACTAGAGGAAGAGGAAGGGAGGATAAATGCTGAACATCGAAATTCCCAGTGGACCTCACACCTCATCTCACACTCCCTGCAAGGCACCCTGTGCTTGCCACATTCTTCATTTGACAGGCTGCATTCAGGCTTCTGTGCAGTTAGTTGTATTATTCAGGGTGCCTGCAAACCCGTGTGCATCGTGAAGACTTGTTCAAAAGGTCCCATCCATTCAGAGGGAGAGCTGGCTTCTCCCCAGGAGGAAGGAGCCAATGTGGGACTGGCCCTAGGGCCAAGGTCTATACTCAGGTGCGATTAAGAACTGAAAAAGCGCTGGGTGCAGTGGCGTGCACCTGTAGTCCCGGCTACTCGGGAGGCTGAGGCAGGAGAATCACTTGAGCCAAGGAGTTCAAAGCCAGCTGGACCAATACAGCAAGACTCTGTTTCTTAAGAAAAAAAATACTCATGCCTGTAATCCTAGCACTCTGGGAGGCCGAGGTGGGAGGATCGTTTGACCTCAGGAGTTTGAGACCAGCCTGAGCAAGAGTAAGACCCCGTCTCTACTGAAAAAAAATAGAAAGAAATTAGCTGGACAACTAAAAATATATAGAAAAAATTAGCCGGGCATGGTGGCACATTCCTGTAGTCCCAGCTACTCGGGAGGCTGAGGCAGGAGGATCGCTTGAGCCCAGGAGTTTGAGGTTGCTGTGAGCTAGGCTGACGCCACGGCACTCTAGCCCAGGCAAGAGAGTGAGACTCTGTCTCAAAAAAAAAAAAAAAAAAAAAATAGAACCAACAAAGGTGCTTTCACTTTAATGAACTCATCTGTACACCTCATAACTTCAGTTTCATCATCGACTTAATAGCTGTCATATCAACATGTTACCTTTGAAGCCTAATTGAAAAGGTGCCCCTCCTCTTGCTGTGTTTCTGTTCCATGAAGGCTTCCACAGACAGTTTGTCTTCTAGCAGAATTAATAAATTGCTACGCTGTCTTCATTTCCTGTAAATTACTTTGTATCACTTAAGACTCCTTTGATTGAAAGTGACAGGAGTCTACTCAAATTGGTTTTTTGGCTCATATAACTGAGAAGCCCTAAGGATACTTCTAGTTTTAGGATCCAGGCTCCCAGAGTCGTGAGGAATCAATCCATCAATATTAGGTATCAAATGTGTAACAAATCACCCTAAAACTTATGGTTTACAACAACAAAAATTAATAATGATTTCTCACAGTTTCTGATGGTCAGGAATTCAGGAGCAGCTTAGCTGGATGGTTCCGGCTTGAGGTCTCTCATGAGGTTGCAAGCCAGATGTCAGGTGGAGCTGAAGTAATCGCCTCTGAGGTGGCTCCTTCCCGTGGCTGTCAAACTGGTGCTGCTTGTTGGCAGGAGGCTTTCCTGTGTCCCCACAAGGGCCTCTCTGCAGGGCTGTTTGTGCATCCTCACGGCGTGGCGCTGGCTTCCCCTAGAGCGAGCAATCCAAGAAAGAGACCAAGGCAGAAACTGCAAAGCCTTTGATGACCCATAGAAAGATGAACACCCTCACTTCTGCCATATTCTACTGGACACACAGAACAGCCCTGACTCAATGTGGAAGAGACGACACAAGGGCACGAACGCCAGCAGTGAGGATCAGTGGGGACCATCCTGGAGGCTGCCACACACAGCATCCCTCTGGCCCTCCTTCCCTGTTTGCTCTGCTTTTCCTATGTGTTGGCTTCATTCGCAGACAGGCCCTCCCCAAACAGTGACAAAGACTCTTATCAACATCTCCAGGCCCACATTCTATGTGCTTAGCAACCCCTGTAGGAAGAAAGGACTGCTTTCCCAAAAGTTCTGGCAAAACTCCCAAGGCAGACACCGATTGGCCTAATTTGTGTATACGCTTAGCTCTGAACCAGTCACTGAGGTCTAGAGATGCCCTGCTCTGACCGGCCACAGCTAGGCCACACCCCCAACCCTACAACTGAGGGTACAATTGGCTGCACTAGCGGCCCATGGAGAAAGTGAGAGAGGGGTGGTTCCTAAAGGAAAAATCAAGGTATCATTACTGAACCAGGACAAATGCTGGGCAGGAAAACAGCACATGTCCACCTCATCTTCCTCTCTTGTGCTCCAACTATACATTTTATGGCCCCTTGATTTACCACTTTTCTCATGAAATCATTTGCTTTCTTGGCTTGATAGAATTCTAAGATGGCCCCCAAGATCTCCACCCCTGGTGCCTACACGCTTTCTCACAGTTATTCAGTCAAACACTAATCTAGATGTTTCTGTGACAGAATTTTGCAAGTGTAATGAAGGTCCCCAATCAGTTGACCTGAAGATAGGAGATTATCCTTGGTGGGCCTGACCTAATCAGGCAAGCCCTGAAAAGGGACAGGGTTCTTCCTGGCAAAGCAGATTCACAATGTGACTGAGTCAACACGGGGGAGATCCTATGTTGCTGGCTTTGAAGATGGAGGGGTCACACGGCCAGAAACGCAGGCAGCCTCTAGGTGCTGAGGGTGGCTACTGGCTGACAGGTTGCAAGTCCACAACCACAAGGAAGTGAATTCTGCAAACAACCTGTATGAGCTTGGAAGTGAATCTTCCCCCAGAGCCTCCAGAGAACACAGCCTTGATCTCGGCTTTGGGATATCCTGAGCAGAAAACCCGGTCACGCAGTACCAGATTTTTGGCCTACAGGTTTGTGAACTAAGAAATGAGTATTGTTTTAAGCCACTAAGTTTATGGAAATTTGTTACATAGCAATAGGAAATTAATACAATACACTTCTTCATGGACTCTAAGATCCCCATGGTAGGGAGCTTCTCTTTGATCTCTTTAATGTCCTCATCCCCAGATGAGGAGCTGGAACACAATAATGTCCCTTCTCCTCTTCCAGTCCCATTATCCAGGAAAGAGATGGGAACCCAGCTCTGCAACATTCTACCCCCACCCCCCAACTCCCAACTCCCTATGCCTCAGGGCCTATGAAGGAAGCTGCTCTGTGTGGTGTTCCACAAACAGCCCGGGCCCCACCAGGCCCAGGAGGGCAGCCGGATCAATCTCCATTTCCCAGGCCTCAGAGACCTTTGACCGGCCCTATCGATCTGGGCTCCTGGGCAGGGAGCTGGGCTAACGGACGGACGCCATGAGGGCTCTGCTGCTCCTGGGGTCCCTGCTGGTGAACCTGGAGTCAACACTTTTGGTGAGGGCCTTGGGGGTCTGTAGCACGGCTGTGGCCTCTGCCCATGACCTGTGAGTCCAGGTGATGGGGAAGCCTGTGTGGGAAGGTGAGGCTGGCCCAGAAGGCCCAGGTGGAGGAGACAGACAACCAGTGCTAGTGGATAGGAGGGCAGAGCCTCCATCTCCGGGGGATAGGGAGACTTGGGGAGACAATGAGAGGAGGAGGAAAGAGTCCGGGCGTCGGGAGGAACTCTCTGCATTTCTGGGCTGTGAGAGGAACCTGGGGACTAGCACGGCATCTGGAGCAGTTGATGACTTTCTAGGCAAATTCCCTGCCTTCTTCTCTCCCATGTAGGCTCCACCTTGGAAAGCCCCCAAGGAGCACAGGGTCAAGATGGATGAGCACACAGTGGGTAAGTAGGTTCCTCCTCCTGGGTACCTGAGTATGATGAGGAGCATGCAACCTTGGGGCAACCTCGGGCCCTTGGAGTGAGGGCAGGGATGCTAGGCACTCTTCAGGCTCATCTGCAGGGTGGTTCCGGCAGGATTTCAGACCTGAGTGCCTACTACATGCTGGGTCTTGTGCCCATCGGTGCCGGTGACCCAGAGTGATAGTGAGCTGTGTGCTTCTCGAGGGCAGGGCTCAGGCTATGTCTGAGTGCCCAAGAGCCTGACTTGGCGCAGATGCTTGGAGTATGTGCTGCTGGCTCCTGCCAGTCTTCCTCGGTCTCCCCAGCTTCTCCCCTTCTTTTCCTTTCCTCAATACATCTTGTGGGCATCAGCCGTGCCACACAGAGGCCAGGGCCCTTGGTGCACAGGGAAGGATCAAGAGCAGATCTCTGGAGTGCAATGCCTCTGAATCCTGGCTTCATCGCTTAGGAGCTGGGGGACTCTGGGCAAGTGATTCGACTCCTCCAAGCTTCAATTTCCCCATCTGTAAAACCAGGCTGGTAATAGTAAACCTCTTGGGATTGTTGAGAAGGAAAAATGAGCTGTTAATCCATGTGAGGCACTCGGCCCAGAGCCTAGCGTGTGGTAAATGTTTTAAAATGCTTTAAACATATTGGCTTTTATTATCAAGCTCCCTTTTAGATGAGGGGTGCCTGCCATCTCCCCCTTCCTCAAGCCCTGCCATTGCTCCCCATTGACTTCATTCTTCCAGGCACTAAATATGTGCCTAGAGCATGCAATGAACCAGGGCCTGAGACTTAGATGGACCCTGCTCTGGCGGGCCCTTGGCATAACACTGAGGGCCAGCACAATCCAAACAATCCAACCCTGGACTCCCTTAGCCTCCTCCCCTCACCCCACACCCAGCCTCGGCCCGACCCAACCCCGGTGCCCTAGCCTTGCCCAATCACTTCCCTAGGACCCCTCCTCTGTGCATCCCGTTTACACCTCAAAGGTCCGTCTCAGATCCCTCTATCTCTCTTTATTGTCCTGGCCCTGGTTTGGCCCTTGCCAAGTGCCACTATGTCTTTAACAACAAAATAGCTGCAAATTATTATTGCACACGTACTATGGGCCAGCCACTGTGCTAAAGTGTTTCACAGGCTTTACACGTCATCAAGCTTCACAACATTCCCCTGAAGTAGATACAGGCAATTCTCATTATTTGCAGTAGTTGTGTTCTATAAAGTCACCGTGAACATTGAATTTGCAAATACTGTTAGGTTCCCATGAGCCTCTTGGTCACATTTGCATCGACCATCAATATATAACCTTATTTTGTGTGATTCTGTCTAAAGACATCTTATTCAATATATACGTTGTCGATTCACTAACATCGACCTCACGGCCAACAGCACTATGACTCATGCCTGAACAAAGCTTGTGTAACACATTTTCTCCATAACGTACATCACAGCCTTCCTGCACTTAGGAACACTAGACAGCTCTTCAGCAATAGGTTCGGGGGCCATTTCCAACAGCAAAATCACCATCAAAAAACACAAAATGTGAAAAACGTTACACTAAATAGTGTATGAAAAGCACACTTGTTTACAATATGCAAGCTGAAACCAGAAGCAGCAGAATGTCACCTTGCTGGACCTTAGCTGGGAATGTGCAAATTTTTCACCGTTCTGTGCATGTCCCCAATGACCCTGAAAACATCGTATGGATTTGAGGTTACAAATAAATTTTGGCAAGTAGGCACATTCTCAAATATGGAATTGGTGAATGATGGAGATCAATTGTACTGTTATTGTCATTTTATAGATGAGGAAACCAAGGCTCAGAGTGGTTAAGTGACTTCAATGTTCAACAAGTATTTATTAAGCACCTACTTTGTGGCAAGCACTCTTCCAGGTCTTGGGGTTGCAGAATTGTCCAGCGAGCAGGTCACCCAGTGAGCAGGTCACCCAGCTAGCAGGTGGTGGCGTCAGGAGCCAACTCCAGCTGTCTGACTCCAGAACCCAACTTCTTAAGCAGGACACTGTCTTGGGTGCACGATGATCTTTCTGAGGGTCTGTCCTTTTTCCAGTCAGACCCTGAGGGGCAGTGCCAGGGCAGTTGGGCATGGAGAAGTCCTCAGGGAATGTGTTATCCCTGCAGTTGTCACTGTCACTGGGGAGCCCTGCCACTTCCCCTTCCAGTACCACCGGCGGCTGTACCATACATGCATCCACAAGGGCCAGCCAGGCCCCCAGCCCTGGTAAGACTACCCTCTAGGGATTGGGGCATGGGCCTGGGAGAGGTGGACTGAGCTGATCCTTCTGTCCAAGGAACTCTTCTTGGAAAGAGGGGGCTCCAGTTGGCCAGGCCCCTGGACAGAGCAGGGAAGCCTCATGTCTTTCTACAGGTGTGCTACCACCCCTAACTTCGATCAGGACCAGCGATGGGCATACTGCCTAGAGCCCAAGAAAGCGAAAGGTGCTGCACACAGCCTCTGGGGTGGCCCAGGGCCCTCTCTTCCCCCGAGTTACTGTCCTGGTTATCATCAGTCCCTGCACACCTGGGATTCTGGGCCCAGTCCCTTCCCTCCCCCCACCATACCCTTTAGAAGCCCAAGGGGAGAGTTCTGGGAGGGGGTAGCCCCAGTTTGCACATGGGCAAACTAAGACTTGGAAACCTGGAGTACCAAGGTCACAAGACAAGCAGGATCAGGTAGGGACTTGGCCCCCATCTGTCTGACTCAGCTCCCTACTCTTCCTCCCACTGTGCCCATCTCAGACCACTGCAGCAAACACAGCCCCTGCCAGAAAGGAGGGACCTGTGTGAACACACTGACCGGCCCACACTGTATCTGTCCAGAACACCTCACTGGCAGGCACTGCCAGAGAGGTAAGGAGATGCTAAGGGTTAGGAGAAGGGACGCTGGGGCCAGGGGCCAGCCTGGATCTGTGGAAGAGGTCCCTAGATCCCCAGAGACTTGGCACGGTCCAGGGCTCTTCTGAGACCACTGACCATCTTTGTCCCCAGAAAAGTGTTTTGAGCCTCAGCTTCTCCAGTTCTACGATGAGAACCAGATATGGTTTAGAGCGGAGCCAGCTGGCGTGGCCAAATGCCAGTGCAAGGGTCCTGATGCCCACTGCAAGCAGCTGGCCAGCCGGGGTGAGCGCGTCGGCTGGGAACCGGCCAGGGAGGAGGGCTGAAGGTCAGGGGGAGAGGCTGGGGGGAGGCCAGGTAGTGCGTGGGTGGAAGGGGAGCTCCCGCGGAGTCTTTAGGCTCCGCGTGCTCGTTTCCCCAGCCTGCCGCACCAACCCGTGCCTCAACCGGGGCCGCTGCCTCGAGGCAGAGGGCCTCCGCCTGTGCCAGTGCCCCGCGGGCTACACCGGGCCCTTCTGCGACGTGGGTGAGTGAGGGTCCCAGGGGAAGCAGAGGGCCAGCCCCCACGTGGGAAGGGCTTGCAGAGATGGGGGAAGCGGCGTGCCGAGCGGCCGGGGAGCCCTCCGCTGGCTGCCGGGAGCCCCCTCTCTCCCTAGACACCGAGGCGAGCTGCCATGATGGCCGCGGGCTCAGCTACCGTGGCATGGCCCGGACCACACTCTCGGGTGCGCCGTGTCAGCCGTGGGCCTCCGAGACCACCTACCGGAGCGTGACTGCGGAGCAAGCGCTGAAGTGGGGACTGGGCGGCCACGCCTTCTGCCGGTGCGCTGGGCGGGGCGGGCCGGGCATACCCTCCGCCCGGCCGCCCTCTGGGGCTCCCGGCGCTCTAACAGCGCCCCCTCCTGTGGTTACAGGAACCCGGACAATGACACCCGCCCATGGTGCTTCGTGTTGAGTGGCGACCGGTTGAGCTGGGAGTATTGCGACCTGGCACGGTGCCAGCCCCCAGTCCAGGCGGCGCCTTCGATCCGGGTTTCCCCGGGGCGTCAGGACCTGTCCTTGCCCCCGCAACCCCTGCCCTTGTCCCCGCAACCGCCGTTGCAGACGCCTCAGCCCACGACCCAGACCCAGCCTCAGTCCCAGACCCCAGGTCGTTAGGAAGGGGCGGGAAGTCAGAGCAGAGAGGGCGCGGGGCGAGCTAGATTGCAGCCACCCGGCGGCGGGTTTCCCTGTCCTCAGCTTAGGCTCCTCCTACAGCCTTGCTCCCGAAGCCGGAGCAGCAGAGCCCCCTGTCCAGGACCCGCCTGCTCGGCTGCGGACAGAGGCTCCGGAAGCGGCTGTCCTCGGTGAGCCGCGTCGTTGGTGGACTGGTGGCGTTGCCCGGGGCGCACCCTTACATCGTCGCGCTGTACTGGGGCCACAGTTTCTGCGCCGGCAGCCTCATCGCCCCCTGCTGGGTGCTGACCGCGGCCCACTGCCTGCAGGACCGGCGAGTACCCGCCCGCCCAGCGCCCTTCCCGGGACCCCAGCTGCCCTACCCTCCGAGCTCAGCTTCCAAGCCACACCCGAGCTCGTGCCTCACCTCCCCCCACCTCTCCCTTGCTCCCCGGGGGGCAGGAGGACTCCCCCAGACGCTGGCGGCGGGCACCGAGCGCGCTGCCTCCTCCGCACCCCGCCCGCAGCCCGGCGGCCGAGGAGCTGACGGTGGTACTCGGCCAGGAACGCCACAACCAGAGCTGTGAGCAGTGCCAGACGCTGTCCGTGCGCTCCTACCGCCTGCACGAGGCCTTCTCGCCCGTCAGCTACCAGCACGACCTGGGTGCGTGGGGGCGCCCCCGCGGGGAAGGGGAGACGGGGTGGGAAGGGCTCGGGGCCCCAGCGTCCCTGCCTCACGCTCCTCTCTGCCGGGTTAGCTCTGCTACGCCTGCAGGAGAGCGCGGACGGCAGCTGCGCGCTCCTGTCGGAGTACGTTCAGCCGGTGTGCTTGCCCAGCGGCGCCGTCCCAGAGGCCGAACTCGAGGCAGCGCTCTGCCAGGTGGCCGGCTGGGGCCACCAGTTCGAGGGTAGGCACAACAGCTTGGGGCCAGGGGAGACCTTTAGCTACTGGGGTAGGCCACAGAAGCCCTCGACTTTGGTATCCTCCGGGGTGCCTACAGGAGAGGTGGCACGGACACGATGTGTTATGAGAACATGCAGGGCCCTTGTCTCGGCAGTCTGCTCTTCCCAAGGCCTGGGTTTCACTGTTGGGTCCCCAAGTCTCTGGGGGTGCAGGGAGAAACGCAGTTTCCCTTGGCTCCCTCTGGGTGCTGGGCTGCAAGGGCTGCCTAGGATACCGACCCGGCGCTCGAGCAGCCCGCGGGCTCTTTGGGAGCCAGGTTCTGAGACACCGGCCGGGAGGTGGGAGTGGGGTTCCCGGTTCCACTCCGCCCGTTCGAACCCGGCAACTCCCTCTCTCTTGGGCTTGCTGCGGGAGAGCAAGGACATGCATCGGTCTAGAAGCTCCTGGCACAGCCTCGTCTGTCCATTGTCCGGGCGGCGAGCGTCGTCGTTGCCGGGAGGGTTGTGAGGAAGGTGCTCCGGGTTCGGGTTCGCAGGCGCGGAGGAATATTCCAGCTTCCTGCAGGAGGCGCAGGTGCCCTTCATTTCCCTGGAGCGCTGCTCCGACCCGGACGTGCACGGAGCCGCCATCCTCCCCGGCATGCTGTGCGCCGGCTTCCTCGAGGGCGGCACCGACGCGTGCCAGGTGAGGCCTCAGCTCGGGTTGGCGTCCTCCCCCAAGCTTGTCAGGCACAGACCCCAGGCTGAGGACAAGGAGCTGCGTGTTTCCCACCCAGGGTGACTCGGGAGGCCCGCTGGTGTGTGAGGAGGAGGCCGCCGAGCAGCGGCTCACCCTGCGAGGCATCGTCAGCTGGGGCTCGGGCTGTGGTGACCGAAACAAGCCAGGCGTCTACACCGACGTGGCAAACTACCTGGCTTGGATCGAGGAGCACACCACTTCCTGATTGTCCAGGGACTCGTCTTTTCCCCCCTGAGTAATTCCAGAATGGGACAGTGACCAGGGTGATCATGGACGGCAAAGATTGTGTCCCATTCCGCCCCCCACCCCACCCCCGACGCCACCAGCCTGGCACCAGGCACTGCCCAGGAACTCAATAAAGCGCTTTGATAATACTGAGAGGCTGCCTGCTGCCCTCTAGCCTGGGCAACAAAGTGAGACCCTGTCTCAAAAAACAAACTAAAAATGCTGAGAGAGCTCTTCATGCGTCCTATTGGGAAATGCCAAGACAGAAGCTGGTACAACAGCTGAGAACAGCTGTTCTCAGCTCTCAGAGAACAAGATCTATGCACTCGGCCAGGCGCGGTGGCTCACACCTGTAATCCCAGCTCTCTGGGAGGCCGAGGCGGGCAGATTGTTTGAGCTCAGGAGTTTGAAACCAGCCTGAGCAAGAGGAAGACCCCGTCTCTACTAAAATTAGAAAGAAATTAATTGGACAAGTAAAAACATATAGAAAAAATTAGCCGGGCATGGTGGCGCATGCCTGTAGTCCCAGCTACTCGGGAGGCTGAGGCAGGAGGATCGCTTGAGCCCAGGAGTTTGAGGTTGCTGTGAGCTAGGATGACGCCACGGCACTCTAGCCCGGGCAACACAGTGAGACTCTGTCTCAAAAAAAAAAAAAAGATCTATGCACTCAACATGCAAGATACAGATTCCTGTCCAGCTAACGTTTACGGAGGCTCACTGTGTAAACAAGCACTGTGTAAGGTGACTCCGCATATTATTTTTCGTAAGAAACTCACATGTAAGTTTACAGAGCAACAGTTCTCTCTTGACTACCCCTTGGGATCATCTGGAGAGCTTTTTGAGCCCATCTATGCCCAAGATCCACCACAGGCCAATTAAATCAGTTATCTCTAGGGATGGGGCATGGGTAGTGGTATGTTTTTAAAACTCCCCAGATAATTCCATGTTCAGCCAAAGTTGAGAACCATAGTTAGAAACGCTTAACATGAAACAGTGGTATGGACCCTGAAGGCTGGTGACTTGGAACACCCTAATCCCCATCCCAAAAGGCATTAGGCCAGTGGGTCTCAAAGTCCCAGGGAGCTTGCTAGACATACAAATTCTTGGGCTACATCTCATACTACTAAAGCAGCAAGTCTAGCAGCAATCTGTTTCACAGCCCAGATTTCAGTGGGTTCTAATGCGCTCTAACTTTGGAGAACCACAGTCTGGGGTTTGAACGGTTCCCTTGCAGGTGGAGAGGTCCAGCTGTCCAGACATGGCATCTTTTGGTTCTTAACCCATCTTTTTAATGGTCCATTTAAGTTGCTTTTCTTTTCTTCCTTTTTTATTTTTTGAGACAGAGGCTCACTCTGTTGTCCTGAGTAGAGTGTCATGGTGTCAGCCTAGCTCACAGCAACCTCCAACTCCTAGGCTCAAGCGATCCTCCTGCCTCAGCCTCCGGAGTAGCTGGGACTACAGGCGTGTGCCACCATGCCCAGCTAATTTTTTTCTTATTTTAGTTGTCCCGCTAATTTCTTTCTATTTTTAGTAGAGACCGGGTCTCGCTCTTGCTGAAGCTGGACTCCTGAGCTCAAGCGATGCTCCCGCCTGGGCCTCCCAGCGTGCGAGGATTACAGGCGTGAGCCACCGCGCCCAGCCTTAAGTTGGTTTCCGAGGATCATTTCGAATCGTACGCGATTCTCTCCTATGGGCTAACTTTAGAACTTCTCCAGGCATAAACTGCGAACGCCCGCACGTTCCCCAGTTTACGCAGCTCTCTGTGTCGTCGCGTGTCACGTCGCAGCTCCGCCCTCGCACACGTCGTAGCGCGGCAGGCACTGCCAGCGCGGGACTGTGGGACACCCCTTCACAGCGCCAGGCCGAGGGGCGCACCCTGAGCGGAATGGGCGACTGGAAAGGCTACATTAGCGCGGTGCTGCGGGATCAGCGAATCGACGACGTGGCCATTGTGGGCCACGCGGACAATCGCTGCGTGTGGGCCTCGCGGCCCGGGGGCCTGCTGGCGGCCATCTCGCCGCAGGAGGTGGGCGTGCTCACGGGGCCCGACAGGCGCACCTTCCTGCAGGCGGGCCTGAGCCTGGCGGGCCGCCGCTGCTGCGTCATCCGAGACTACCTGCTGGCCGACGGCGACGGTGTGCTAGACGCGCGCACGAAGGGGCTGGACGGGCGCGCGGTCTGCGTGGGCCTCTCGCCGCGCGCGCTCCTCGTGCTCATGGGCCGCCGCGGCGTGCACGGCGGCATCCTCAACAAGACGGTTCACGAGCTGATCCGCGGGCTGCGCACGCAGGGCGCCTAGCGGCGCAGCAGGACGGCGGAGGTGGCGGGAATAAACTGTGACTTGGACGTGGCTGGCTCATCCGCCGGTTTCGCGTGGGCAGTTGTAAATAAGGAAACCGGTTTATGGGAAGGTCTTTGCAGAAGGGTTACATGGTGGGGTGGGATTATGAGGACAGAGGCTGCGCAGACTCCTGTGGCCTACACCCAGCCCTGCTGTCCACAGACGCCTGGCATAGGCCTCTGGCGGGCTTGCTGCTGCTTGGCGCCTTCCCAGGCTCCTAGGGACTCTGCAGCCGAGGGAGAGCCCAAGGGTGGGGCCTGCTCAAACTCCCTCAGGCCTTAGCATCCTTTCTCACGGAAATTACACGTTTGGGCAGGACAAACAGTAAAGAGAGCCCCCTCCCTATCTTGCCAACGCCTCCCCATCCTGCCAGCCCCTCTCCAGACGCACACCAGCCAGGGCCTGTGGGGCCAGGGAGTCAGGCTGGAGTCCGGTGTATTCCTTACCCCTCTCCACTCGGCGGGGGAGGCACTAGCAAGGGGTGTGAGTGGGTGACAGGATGGGGCTGGTAGCTTGGAGAATAGCTCTGGGGCTCCCAGGCCCCTGCAACTCCCCAGACATACCTCAAAGGAGGGCCCACTGAGAGGGCAGGTGTCCAAGATGGTCACAGCCGGGTCTGGGGCCCCACTGCCTGCCTTTGCCTTCCTGCCTCCTTGGGGCCCAAAGGTCCCAGAGGACCCCCTAGACTGGAGGGTGGAACTTTGGCATCCCTACGCTTGACCCTCACTCTGCAGGCCTCAGCTCCAGGTTGCCCAATGAGGAGGCATTGAAAAGCTTGGGTGGGCTTCAGTGAGTCCTGGCTTACTGCCAAAGATAGAGGGCAAACATGGGAGGGAGGGTGTTTTGTCTGTGCCCCCTATGTCGTGGGGCCCAGGGCACGGCCTCTCTTGCTCACCTCCAACCTCCCTGTCCCCGCCCCCAGTGACCCTAACAAACCCCACCCGTCACTCATCCCAGATCCCTGATTTTATCCCAGCAAGGGGGAGTGAGTGTGTGGCTGAGGTGGGTGACGGCAGAGGGAGACCAAAGGAGGCCCAGCCTGGTGGGGGTTGGGGTGGCAGTGCAGAGAGTCCTCCTCAGTAGGGGCGGCCACTTGCCTAGGAAGGGCTTCCGGGGAGTTTGAATTGTGGCTGGGCTCACTAAGGCAGGGCCAGGTAGACTTTTGGGGTGAGGTTGCAGGGCTGGCTTCTCCAGAGTGTGTCTGGCCAGCAGGGGCTGCTGCTGCAGCAGGTCTTTGAGGGGCGGCGGTGCTGCTGACCCCCAAGCCTTGCTCTTGCCTTTCCCCATAGATGGAGAGCAAAAAGACTTCCAAATACATGAGGAGAGTTTAATTCCTTTTTTTCCCCATCAGGCAGTATTGGAAAGGGGCCGTTGTGGTGGTGCTGAAGGCCTGGGTGACAGTGAGGAGGTGTCGTGGAGAAAGGAAGGTGGCAGGGAGGGTGACTCAGGCACCTATGTCTGTGCACAAGCACACAGCTGCACAGCCACACACTCAGACCCACCCCTACTCCTGCCCATCGTAGTCGTGTGTACACAAGGACACAGCACAGGCCTCCACACACACGTGCAAGGGACCCAGAATCCTACCCAGATAACTGCACCCTGCACACAGCCTCCCATCAGTGTATTTGTACACACATAAGCTGGCACATACGTGTACACAAATACCAGCTTCTGTACATGGACACATAGACACAAAGATTCACCCCTGAACGTGCCCATGCATGCATGCCCAGACCTTTGTGGACCTGCATACGGTCAGACTGGCACCCAGGGTGGCACAGACACATGCACACTCACCCCCCTCTGCCCTTTTGTCCTGGGCTCCGTGGGCAGACCCTTCCCTGCCCCAGGCAGCGATCTGGACCTAGAGGTGGGTGGCATTGTGGTGAGCAGGCAGTGCGAGGTGGGGGGAGGGCGTGGCAGGGGGCAGCTCCTCCAGGAAGACCCTGGCGGGCAGCGAGGGTGAGCGGGGCTCGGGCCTGGCATAGCACAAGGTGGCACGGGTGATGAGGCGGTCCAGGGGCTGCAGGGAGTGCATCCAGCGGGGCAGGAAGTCCCATGTCTGCAGCCACTTGGGCAGGCGCCCGGGACTCCGACTCTGCAGGATACTGACAAGCACCACGAAGGCCAGCAGGGCCCCGAAGGGTGCGCCCACACCTACCATGGCCTGCCAGCCGGCCATGGAGATGCCAAACACCAGTGAGGGCAGCAGCAGGAAGCACACGAGGAGGTAGAGGACAGCAAACCAGCGGTACTTGGCAGTGCGTTTGCCCAGCGCCTTGGCCATGCGGATGGGCAGGCGCGTGCAGGGCACTGGGTACCATAGAAGGATGCCCGAGATGTTGAAGAAGAAGTGGCAGAGGGCAATCTGCAGGGGAGGGGGCGGAGGGGCTGAGGTGGGCATGGGCCTCGAGCCACTGAGTCAGGCCAGCAGGGATGGGTGCTGGCGGCCCAACCTGGTCTGCGCAGCAGGAAAGTTGCCAGTTGGGGCTGGTTTGCTCCCAGATCACCCTGGGGTGGCCGTGCTAGTTATTAAAATATTGAAATACTTCTGGACCAGTTGGTAAATAACTACTGCCCTGAGCTCTCCACGTTTCCCCATGGACTCCTCTCTCAGGAGTGGCCACAGCTGAAGACTGCTACCAGGTTCCGCTCAGCAGCTCTGGACTCACGCTTGGCCAGTGCCCTGGCCTGTCAGCTCCTCCTTAGCTCCTAGAACAACTCCATTTTGCTGTCTGCCCCGACCCACTCCACTCATCCTTGGTCCTTGGACTGCTCCAGACCCCTCTTAAGCTTCCCTTCCGAGTGGTGCGCATCCAACTCGCTGTGTTTACGAGTGTGTGAGCACCGTCTCCCTATTGGACGCTAAGGCCTTGAGGCTGGTATCAGGTCTACTTTGCCCACGATGGTTTCCATAGAGCATGGTGGGTTGCCCTCAGTAGACAGTCCAAAAATATTAGTTACATGTCACCCCCTTGATCAGACCCCACATGCCAGTCCCAGCCCCTTCCTGCGTCAGGCAGGGCTGCTCTCCCGGACGCACCTGGAACGAGCTGGACAGCTTCTCCCTGGGGCTGGCCAGTGCAGCCAGGATGGCGGTGGTGGTGGTGCCAATGTTGGAGCCCAGTGTGAGGGGGTAGGCCCGCTCGATGCTGATCACGCCCAGGCCTGGGGGACATAGGGACAGGATGTGGGCCTCCCTGGCTACCTCCTTTAGCCCCTTCCCTGCCAGCTTTGCCCCAACCCACCCCCGCCTGCCTCCGCGCAGCATCGGCACTCACCAATGAGTGGGGTGATGGCCGAGGTGAACACAGAGCTGCTCTGGACAATGAAGGTCATGCCAGCACCCACCACCATGGCAAAGTAGCCCGTGACCCAGGTGAAGGGGGCAGGGAAGTCTGCAAGGAAACCCCGTCCCCGCAGGCCTGGGTCAGTGGGGGTGCTGGGAGAGCAGGCCTCCTTGGGGAGGGGACCCTTAGATGCAGTTCCCTACCAGGACCTCATCAGCCCCCTGCTCAACCGCAGTGGCTTCCTTCTGCTGCCCTCTTCGACCTTGGACGAAAGGCCTCTGTCGCTGGTCCCATCAGGCTACTGGCCTTTGCTCTGGCCACTCCCTCTGCCTAGGGTATCCTACTCGGCATCTACGTACTCATTCCCAGGCTCAGCGTGGCTGTCACCCGAAAGCCCTCCCTGGCCCCCAGCCCTCACGAAGACTTTGTTTTTCCCTTCTCTGAACTTCCCCAGTCCGTGGATGCCCCTATTCCCGCATTTGTCAGGGGGCCTGTCCCGGTGCCTGGCAGTGTCCCAAAAGCTCAAAACGAAGTTTCAGATGGAAAGCAGATGGTGTCGCCCCCCTGCCCCAAGCCCTCCGAGCTTCTGCATGACCCTCAATAAAGTCAGGCTCTGAGCAGAGCCTGGAGCCCCATGCCCTGCTGCACCCCCGTCCCCTTGCTGCTCCCGCCACCCAGAATGCCCTTCGTCCACATCTCAACTCCTCCTCCTCAGGTCTCTATTCAAACACCACCTCGTCAGAGAGGCCTCTGCCGCCCATCAAAAGCAGCCTCGTCCATACTCTACCGCGTTGCCAGTTTCTGCTGTCCCCTTGGCAATTGCCTCTCTTCCTCTGAATTATTCCCCGCATGCGTTTGTTTTTGTTGCTCCCCCTGCTGGGCCATGAGCCCCCCTGAGAGCAGGATCCACCTCAATTTTCATGGCCTCTGTGTGCCTCCCTGGCACTTGGCACACAGCAAGGACTTAATGACAACTTGTTGACTAAATCAAATAACGGCCTCTGAGCGGCTCCACCTGCTACGGTGCAGCCACAGCCAGAGGCAGCCACAGGTCTCCAGCTGCCAGCACCGCAGGGGCCTCAGAAATCACCTTCTTTGTTCACAAGGGGAAACTGAGGCCACATCAAGGCAGTGGCAGGACATAGCGGGATCTGGAAGGGCCCATTCTGGGGCCCTGCCCAGTCCTGTGCCTGCCCAGCCACTGTGCGCAACTCACCGGTGTTGATAACCTTCTGGATGACCTTGGCCACCGGGCCCTTGAGCAGGGAGTTGAGCATCTTGACGAGGAGGATGAGGCAGGTGCACAGGAGCACCAGGGAGCCAGCCAGCAGGATGAGCCCCACGGCCAGGTCAGGCAGCCCCGTGTCCACGAAGATGTGGTTGCCTGCAGGGGGTGGCATCAGCTGCTGAGGGCTGCCCCTGCACCTGGCTCCCAGGCCCAGGCTCAGCCTCCTCCAGCCTCAACACCAGTGCCTGACCCAAGCCCAGGAGCTGGGCTGCTTGACAGCCATCCTTCCTGGGGCCGGACGTGGCAGTGGCTGGGTGGGGTTGGCCCTGCTGCCACCAGGCTCTGCCCCTGCCAGGCAGGACACCTCCCATGTTGCAGCACTTACATTTCTCCATGGTGGCATTGCCACGGGTCTGGCTGGTGTTGGCTTCTGCCCTAGACATGGAGGTGGGAGCCTACATTAAGAGGAAGGTGACTCAGTTAATTTAGGGAAATGGAGCCTTGGGCTGGGGCTGAAGTGGGTTAAGGGAGGGGTGGCAGAGATGGAGATGGGCCTCCCGGCTCTGTGGCTGTGGACAGGCCGTGGTAGGCCCTCTGCATACCCTGACCTGGCTCTCCCCAGGGCCACATCCAATAGCTTCTTATCTTCATTTTCCTCCCCCTCGGTGGCATTGGTCGCTGCTGACCTAGGTCATCTTTGAAAACTCTCTTCCCCATCTTTTATGACTGGTCCCTTCCTTGCCACCCCTTCCCCAGTGTCCTAGCCCCGTCCTCTCGCCTACGGCACTATTAGCCCAAGCTTCATCCTCCTCTTGCTCCGTTCCTCACCCAGAGGGGATCAGGTAGGGGTGGGGATGAGGGCTGGCCCTCACCCCCTTCTCCTCCCTACTATCAGTGGAGTAGGGGGGCTCCCCAGGGAGACCCTACCATTCAGAGGGCCACAGGGCTTGGCAAGTCCCCTAAGGAAGAGGTGGGGAGAGTGTGTGCTGGGCACACGGGGCAGCAGCTACTCAGCTCCCAGCCACTGTCACTATCCAGGCACACAGCCCAGCACGGCCAAATCGCCCAATCCTATGAGAGAAACCACAACTGCGAAGTTTTAGATAAAATGTCCCAATCTGTAAAAGTTGGCAACTACTCTGAGACATGCTGTGCAATTCAGTGAAGGCCAGCAGAAGTGTCCCATCTGGCCTGTAGACCACGAAATTGTGGCCTTGTTGGGTTAAAGGGTAGTTATTTTTAAAAAATGTAATCCAGGGCCCCTTACCATCCTCCCAGCACCTGAGCAACCACCCAGCAGTGACAGGAGAAAGTGGGCCGGGCTTAGGCGGGAGAAGCCCATAGCACGGAGGAGGGATTGAGCCTCAGAAAGGAGCAGGGACTCCCAGGACCCCCGTTCACTCGGCAAGGGCTGCCAGACCCTGCCAGACCCCCCAGCAAAGTGCAGGAACTACTGCTACTCCCAGTTCACCGCATCCTGCCTCTCCTGGGAGCTGATCTGGGCCCTGGTCCCACTCCCACTTCCCCAGAGAGCTCCACATCCCAGAGCCCTCTGACCTCTTCCAGTGCTGAGGGTGGGGCTCAGGTGGGTGTTGGCACTTCAGTGTTTGTAGCTCCTTTAGGTTTTGTTTTAAATCGTGCATCATTTTAAAAATGCATGATAGAGGTAAGAACTATTTGTGGCATCTGGTTTTAACATCAGGGTTTATTTTAGCAGCATGTGCCCTCTCGAGTGGGCAACGTGCCTGTCTGTGTTCCCAGTTCACCCTCAGCACCTTGGGGCCCCAGCGAGCCTGGGCCTGAACTGCAGGCCAACAAGCCAGAAAAAGATAGCCTCTGATGGGCCCAGATCAGAAAACCAAGTGGGAAAAGCAATGATAACTACCATGCCGATAAGAGAGAGCCAGGTGTTTGCTATTAGGCAGATCTGAGTTCAAATCCTGCTTCTTATACCAACTACCCTGGGTAAGCCATGCCGCCTCTGAAGCAGGATAGTAAAAGAACGCTGTAAAGGTTGCAGGAGAAAATGTGGGTAAAGTGCTTGCCGCAGGGCTTGCCCATGACAAGCCTCAGTAAACTGTGTCTTCACATAAAGAACAGACCCTCCGTCTCCCTGGGCCGGTTCAGGATCACATGGTGGGAAGGCTGTGTGTGTGTGTGCTTGACTTTCTAGGTCAGGTCCAATGGCTCCTCAGATGGCCTTGCTGGGGCGGAGCTCGGTGGACCTTCCCAGGGGACCCGGCCTGGAGCCCTGGGAAGCAGATAACCCCGAGATGAATGGGGGCCTGGCAAACCTGTGCCCATTGAGCTACCCTGGCCTGGGCCCAGGGCTCTCCTGGGGGAGGCACCTGGGGGACCCGGGGGAGGCCGGAGGAGAATGAGGAACTTTGCTGGGGCCCCAGCTTAGGGCAGGCAGAGTCGGGCAGGGCAAGACTTCAGGCTAAGACCTCGGGGGTTTTGGAACCTTGACCTTCCTGTCTGGGGTCGTGTGACCCTGGCTGAGTGCACAGGGGGCAGCCAGAGACCCTAAAGCACAGGAGAGGAGCGTAGAGGCAGCAAGAGGGGCAGAGAGGGGTCGACTGCAAAGCCAGGCAGAGGGAGGGAACTGAGGAGAGGGAGCAGGCCCTGGAGCTTTCTTATAGGGCAGAAGGAGAAGGTGGACACTGCAGCCTGGATAGAAGAGCCAGAGGCCCAGGCTCTGGGGGCATATTCCCAGGACATGCCCATCTCTGCCTGGGCCTGGGCTGGGGCGGAGGAGTGGGAGGGGATGTGGCAGGGGGTGGTGTCTCTGGGAAGAACAGAATGAATGGACCCCGGACAGCCCTGGGCACACCCGAGCTGAGCCATTTCCAGCTGGGCGACACGGGACCAACACAACCTCTCTGGGCCTCATGAAGCATGAAGTCCATAATGCCGTCCACCTTTTCCCAGGGCCAGCTGGAAGCATGTTGGAGGAGAGAGTTGGGATTTAAGTGCCTGCAGGGACACCCCAAATTAAGGAGGCACTTCTGGGAGCTGAAGGAGGTGAGGGATTCAGCTCAGAATGTGGGCCTGGTGGGTAGTTTCCCCTCCAGAGGAAGGTGAGCTAGGGCCTTTGTTCTGGAAGCAGAGGGAGAGGACTGTGCCAGCAGCGCCATCTGTTGGTGAAGAGGAGAACTCCTCCTGAGAGCAACACCGCCCACCACCCAGGGAGGGGATCCTGGTGGCTGTGGTCACCTGATGGCATCCAGGCCTGATGGACAGAAGGGGAAGTAGACATAGATGGTGGGATGCGGACTGGTGTCTGGGAGAGGCAGCGAGATGGAGAGGCAGGATTCCACCAGGATTTGCGTCCCACCTCAATTACATGGACCCAAGGAATCCACTGCCCCTCCCTGATCAGGGCTCAGTTTCCTCATCTGTAAAGTGGGGACGGGATCATCCCGACTTCTGAGGTTGCAAGTCCTCAAAATATTCTTGCTTAAACTAGGCAGGTATGGTTGAAAATCCACAGTGTGACCGCATAAGAAGGTAATTCCCAGGCCGGTATCAAGCCCTGGGAGTGTCAAGAAGAGTTTGAACACTAAAACCGCCTCTGGTTTTCCTCTCCCCGTGTGGAGAGCCTCAGACTCTCAGTCTCTCCTTCGTGCCACAGGTTCCCTGGAGACCGGTCTGGAGAGTCAGGTCCAGCGTGGTGAAAGCTAGAGACGAGAACCGGTTGGAAGAGAACACAGGGAGACTCCATGGCCGAAGGACAGACTTGAGCCTTGAGTGGAGAAGGACCCACCGGCACACATTGCAAGAGCAAGCACATCCACTGCTGCACAAGTCACATGCCCATGGGGGACGGTCCCAGGGAAAGGGTGGGAGCAGGGAGCTCGGATCCCACCCCGCAGCTACTCTCCAATCCAAGGAAATCCAACTCTGCCACTGCTGTCGGGAAGAGGTTTCCTGGTAGAAGGGAGGAGGAACCAGTGCTCAGGCACGTGGCAGCTGCAGCGTGGAGAAAGGCAAACTGGGGTAGGTTTCTCCACCTGACCGAACCCCGGTGCCCTCTGGTGTAAGATGGGACCCTCGTGTCCACCTTGCCAGCACGGGGAGAGGGTGATGTTAGGTGAGGAGGTGTGTGCTGCAAGCTGGGACCTGCCCGAGGCTGCAGCAGGTGGACAGCGGGGGCCTCAGAGGAAGGGAGGAACGGATCTCCTATCCCATGGCTTGTTTTCTGCGAAGATCAGAGTGTGTGGTTTCTCTCTCAGATTTTGCTGTGAAGTAGAGAGGCTTGTGGGGATTCAGAGAGCTCACAGAGGAGAAGGCAGCTGATGTATTAGAGAGGTCACAAAGCCAGCATGAAAGCTGCCTGCAGGGGCTTTTTGATGTCAGGCTGCCTCCAGTCCTCAGAGGGCTGAGCTGGAGCCGCTTCAGATGCGAAGGAGCATCGCAGGGAGAGCTGAACGAGTGTTTTCTGTTCTCACCAGGATAAAATCCAGTAACGTCGAGGAACAGTGGGGCGGGGAGGGCTTGCGCTCCTGCTGTGGGCTTTGGATTCCCTCGTGTCCTGCTCTGAATGCAGTTACATCTCATATGTGATCATAAGCGGAAGTGAATATGGCTGATTATGGTTTTGATGAAGCATTTTCCTGTTTATGGCTGAGTAAGAAAGTGTGCTAATTGCCTGCTTCCTCACCAGCTTGGCATAAATGCTGTTCCACGAGCGTCCAACCGATCCAGACAGATCTTCCAGGCGTCAGAAGGAGCAGAAGCAGTGCAGAGGGCAAGACTCCCACTTGAGGCAGTCTCCAGGAAAAGGAGCCCCCATGCCAGCATGAGTGGCTGCTGGGTCCCCGAGGAGTTCTCCAAGTAGCCCACCTGTCCCTTCCTATTCATCCTGCCTTCCTGGGTATCCTTATAGCACTCTCTTTCTGCCCCCTCCCCACATTACCTGGGCCCTAAACCATGGCAGAGCTGAGTCACTAACCCCCCTGGGGCACTCAGGCCCTGACACAGAAGACAAGCTCTGGCAAGATTTTTAGCCCCTCTGAGCTTGTGTCCCTACCTGTGAAACCTGACCGTGGGGCACACCTAGAGACGTGTTGCAGTCTAATAGGTTCCTAGGAGGTATTGATGCTGTTGGTCCCAGACTGCGTTTTGAGAACCACTGGCTACCCGGATCAATTACAGGCCAACTCTAATTGACTGGTGATGTCTGCCTAAAGCAGTGTGTGCGGTTGGGAGGGCTAAGCACTGCATTGCGGTAAAAGAGTCATGTACCTGCCCTCTCCTGGCTAAATGGTCTCCAAGGTCTATCTGGAGCATTTTGAACAGACCATGAAACCCACAGTCTGAAGAGGGAGTCCTCTTACCTGGGGCCAGGCCTGGGACTCACCTCCATGGTGTCTGGGTGGCACCAGATCCGGATGAGACTGTGGTTCCTCAGGGACTCATCCCCAGTGGCAATGCTGGTGATCACAGACTTGTCCAGCTGTGAGCAGGATGTGGGTGGGGGAGTGAGGGAGGGTGGGGACCTTACTACCCACCCGCCCCCACCAGACCCTGCTGCCACCTGGATGATGAGCTTTGTGAAGGGCTCCGTGATGATTTTGAGCAGGTCAGGAGCATCACGCCCGCCACGGATGTTGAAGGAGGCCACCACGAGTCCAGTGACGTGGTGCAGGTAGCCGGTAGTAGCCTCCAGGGGCAGCAGTACCAGAACTGACAGCCAGTTAAAGCAGTCGTGCACCGTGGCCCCCGCGAAGGCCCTGGGCAGGGAAGCCACGTGGCACGGCAGGCCAGAGCCAGGTTGCAGTCGCGCTGGGCTGCTGGCATCCAGGCTGCCCTCCCCCAAGCACAGCCCCCACCCCTGAGCCCCCTCACCGCCGGAAGTCAGTTCTGTCCCCTGCCTGCATCAGGGCCACAATGGTGTTGGTGACAGAGGTGCCGATGTTGGAGCCCATGATGATGGGGATGGCAGAGCTCACCTCCAGCACTGGTAGAAGAGGGGGACTCTTAACTAACTTGGGTGGAGGCCACCCAGGTCCTGCCCCACAACAGCTCCTGCCAGGCCCACTACCCATGTCCAGCCTCCAGTGGCCGTTCCTGCTGTGCTGCTGACGCTGCTGGCCTGGTGTCTCAGGTTCCTGTGGGCACGTGCTGGGCGCTTGCGTGCACACGCACACATGTGACTAGGTGTGCTCGCACTGCCCGTGGTGTGCATATGTGAATATGTCCATGCGCATGTGTGGCGCGCGTTATGAGGGCTCATGTTCTATGTGCAAATACAGACCTGTGCTTGTGTGCACACATGCGCTCACGTGTGAGGGTTAGTTTTAGGTGTCAACCTGGCTAGGCTATGGTGACCCACATCCACAATCAGTGGGCTTCAAGTAAAGGAGATTATCCTCAGTAACCTGAGTGGGCCTCGTCCAATAGGATGAAAGCCTCCTGAGCAAAATCGAAGCTTCCCTCTGTTCTGGTCAAAGGTAGGTTAGAAAAGAAAAGAATTGGCCGGGCGTGGTGGCTCACGCCTGTAATCCTAGCACTCGGGGAGGCCAAGAGGGGAGGATCACTGGAGGTCAGGCGTTCGAGAGCAGCCTGAGCAAGAGCGAGACCCCATCTCTACTAAAAAAATAGAAAGAAATTAGCTGGACAACTAAAAATATATAGACTTCCGATCTCGGGCATGGTGGCACATGCCTGTAGTCCCAGCTACTCGGGAGGCTGAGGCAGAAGGATCGCTTGAGCCCAGAAGTTGGAGGTTGCTGTGAGCTAGGATGACGCCACGGCACTCTAGCTCTGGCAACAGAGTGAGACTCTGTCTCCAAAAAAAAAAGAAAAGAAAAGAACTGAGGCTTCCCTGAGGAAGAAGAAATTCCACCTGTGGACAGCAGCATCGACTCCAGCCTGCCTTTCCAGATGGCCTGGCCTCCGGGTTCCAGCCCTGCCCAGCCAGCTCCACAGTCGGGTACACCGGTTCCTTGCAATAAATCACATGTGTATCCTACAGGCGTGGCTTCTCTGGCTCAGTTCCCTGACTGACACAGGTGCGACTGAGTGGCCACACACGGGCAAGCCTTCCTGGGGCTGTGCTCCCCACTTGCCGCCCTTCCAGCTCCCGGGGCGCCCCTCCTGCTCAGACTCTTGGCCATGCTTCAGGGCACAGAGTGGGAAGATGGAGGCCTGCCCTTTGCCCTCAGCCCGCGTCCCCACTCCTACCTCCGATGCCACCAGTGCTACCCAGCCGCACCCACCAAGGCCCTTTCCCCAGCCCTGGCGGGTCCACTCACAGCCAGAGGAGACCATGCTGACAACGATGGACGTAGAGGTGCTGGAGCTCTGCACAAGCACTGTCACCAGGATCCCCACCACCAGCCCCGCCACCGGGTTGGACAGGATGGCATTGTCCTTGAAGATGTCGCCAGCCACCTTCCCTGGGGGGCACGAGCCGGTGTTGTCCAAGGCCCCTCAGGAGCCCCTCCCAGGTCCCCTCCACCTAGCCCTACCTCCAGCCAGCTGGAAGGCCGAGCTGAGCACATCCAGGGAGCAGACGAAGAGGTAGAGGAAGGCGAGCATCAGTGGCACCTTGAGCAGTGTGGTGCCAGCCCTGCACAGCTTCGGGATCAGCCCCGGCTCTGGAGGCGGGCCAGCCGTGAGCACAGCGGGCGGGAGCCTGGGGCAGGGATTGCCAGTGCCCCTGCTGCCCGCCACCCAGGCCCACCTGGCTTCTGCTCCTCCTCCAGGGCCAGCTTGGCGGGCAGCGGGCCGTGGCGCTCCGAGGCCTCCCCACAGGAGCAGCTGTGCTCGGTGAGGGCCACGGGGCCCAGGCTGGGGAAGGCATAGGCAGAGGTTCCTGGGACCCTGTGCAGGACTGGGGAGGGAGGCTGGTCAGGAGGCCCAGAGGCTCCAGGGTCTGGGGAAGGGGCCTCACTGTGCCTTCTATGACAGACAGCAGTGCCACCCAGGGTGTGGGCAACCGTGGGCAAGCAGGTCCAGTGCGTGGGAATGGCACTCACCCGGCGGGCTGGGCACGTAGGCAAAGGCGGCCCCTCGCATCACGTGCCCCCTGTGGACTGGGAGTGGGGAGACAGCTGGGCTCCCCAGCCTCTCTCCGTAGGACATCATCTTGGCCACCCGCTGTGAGGCCTGCGGGTCAGGGGGTCGCAGCAACACTGAATCACAACTGCCGTTCCTGCACGTTCACACTTACTCACACCCACACACGTTCAGGTGCACAAACCCCCACGCTGTGTGATCCCACACACACCCAGCAAAGCACACCCTCCAACCTCACCCCCTCCCCCAGTGCACAGCCCCTGAGACCCACACGCAGGTGCTCAGTACAGATTTGAGCGCTCGTTCATTCAGCAAGCATTACTGAGCTTCTACCCTATCCCAGGCTCCGGGCTGCAGGCTGGGGTACAGTGGTGATTAAAGGCAGACACAGCTCTTGCCCTCAGGAAGCTCGAAGTCTGGTGGGGAGGCAGACGGAAATGAAATAACCCCTGAAATAGATGGAAGATGGCAATGGGGGTCAGCTCACAATGTCAGGTGGAAGTGCCACCAGAGTGCCCGGTGGCAGGGCGTGGGCTCGTGGGGCAGGGAAGAGAGACTCAGGCCCAGATGCACAGAGAGGAGGAGTTAGCTCAGCAGAGAGGCGAGGAGCACGGCTCCCAGGAGCTGAGGAGCCCACCCTGGGCAGGGGGGCCAGGGAACATGTGACTAAGAGGCTGCGGGTGTGGCCAGGGCTGGCCATGAAGGAGGAGGTTTGTCTGCTCTGAGGGCAGAGAGGGGCCATGGACACCTGTCTGCTCATGGGACCAACTGGGCACACACTGGTGGTGGGGGGTGTTCCCTGGCCTGGATCCCAAATCCCGGGGTTCCCTCACAATGAACTTTCCCCACCCACCCCCTCAAGGGGCAATAAACAAACACTGACAGCCTTTCTCCTTTCCGTGAAGGAGGCTCACACCAGGACTGGCCTTGCTTTTAGATCCCTGCACTGCCCCAAGTCCTCGGCTGCCCTGGTTGGCCTCAGCACCCTCCCCACACATCATCCCAAGGGTCCCTGGGGTGGAGGAGTGTGCAGAGCTGAATTCCAAGCCCTGGGAGAGCATGAGTCTTTTCACTCTGGGGAGTGAGCCAGGAGGGGCAGGAAGGGGGTCGGGAGGAGGGGCGGGAGCAGATTGGACGGAGACTGAGGGGCTGGAGTGATAGGCTGTTTCCCATTCAGAGCTGGGGTGGGGATGTGGGGACACTGGGCTCACCTTGGGGTTCTGTGTTTCAGCTTCTGTTCGGTGACTAAGGGAAGACTTCAGGGCCCTGAGGAGGAGCCCGGGACCCACCTCTTTATACACCTGGGTCAAGGGCAAAGTCCCTAGAACCCTAGCTGCCCTCCCTCTGTTCCCCGATTAACCTCACCCCTCGAGATTCCTTCCAGTTAATTGCTAATCGTCAGCTCTGCAGGGGGCATCTGTGGTCAGGCTCCCATGTAGACATTCAGCCTCAGCTATGACCCAGCAAGGGCACGGAGACATTCCCTGCGCCCAGGCAGAAACCCTGATGCTACCCAGGCACCTTGTTCCCAGGGTCTCGAAAGAGAGTCTGTGGCTCTGTCCCCTTCCCCTCATTCCTGGTTTGACAGGACTCCCTGGGGAGCGACCTAGACATCCTATGTCCTTGCCATGCGTCTGGGTGTCTGTCTGGGGATTTGAGCTCAGGGGCGAGGGAGTGTGTGATGGAGAAAACACCAGAGGGACACTCAGAGGGCTGCGGAGTGTTGAATGGTGGCGGGTCTCTAGTGCCGGAGTATGGGTCCAGGGCACGAGTCTGAGAGAATGTAAAGCCACTGGGCAGACTGGGAAGGGCCTGATCTGCATTTTAGAACAGCCCCTCTGGGGTGAGCTCAGGATGCACCAAAGGGAGTAAGACTGGAAGCAGAGAGGCCAGTTAAGAGGCAGATGAGGTTGTCCAGGTGAGAGATGATGAGGTCTGAGCTAAGATAGGGACAGAAGGGGTGGAGAGGAGGGAGGCATCCCAGGGCTACTCCAGTCTAGAATTGGTGATGGGGAGGGAGGGAGAAAGGGAGGGAAAGCAAATATGTGACTGTTGCATCTCTGTATTGGGAGGTTGGTGATGGTACGAGGTCTGTGCAGAATTCCTAAAACCCAGAGAGGAGTCTTAGAGAGACTTTGAGAAACTTGTTTCCCTTTCATGGGACTATGGAGCCTGGGCTGGGGCCCAGATTCATAGAGAGATGAGAAGGGAGCTTTTGGAAGGGGTTGAAGATTTGATCAGATCCAGCAATGGTGGGTTGCATTCCAGGTCTAGCTTGAGCAACTGAGTAATGTGCCTAACACTACCAACCCCTCCATCCGTCTGGTTCATCCACCCATCCGTCCACCCACCCACACATCCGTCCAACCAGCCAGCAGCCTGTGTAAGTCCACGCATTCCTGAGTACATTGGTGGAGTTCCTACTTTATGCTGGGCCAGCCTGGGATTCTAAGGCATGTCACCTCGGCTCCCTGGGTCCTAGTGTCTTCACTTATAAAATGGCAATTAGTTAGCAATGCTATTTCAGTGAATTGTAGAATTCAAGGAGACAGATGACCTATCTCCATGCCTGGAACTGAGTCCCTCAGCGTGTTGTTCTCACCATGCTCTCACATCCTCTCCACTGGGTCTCCAGGATGGCTGAAGTGCCCCGGCCAGGGAATGCCCCAGCCCCTGCCAACTGGCCTCGTCTCGGCCTGGCAGCTCCTGCTGGCTCACCAGCTGTCCTCTGACTGCTCAGGGTCCCCTGAGCTGCAGTCCCACCAACATCTGACACATTTCAGGTGACACAGCCTTGTTCCATCAAGGACAATGGACTTACCCGCACAGCTCCCCCTCTAATCTGACACAGGTTAACTAATCAATACTTAATTCATAGCCTGGGCCCAGCAGTGGTCCACTGACTTTCTGCCAAAGTGGCTATGAGCAGAGAACACGCCTATCCGGGTCTGGATCCCAGCACACCACAACTGGCCGTGTCAGTTTAGGCCCAGACCCCACCGTGGGGACAGGAAGGAGAGGCAGAGGTGCTGGTGGCATTGGTTTTGGGGACAGTGACCATAAGTCCTGGTTTGCAGGGCCAAGTCCTGGCCTATGGCTGATGGCCCAGAGTCCCGTTTCACTCTGAAAGGTGTCCTGGTTCAGACAATAAAGCTCACACAGTTGACTCCTGAGCAATCCAGGTTTGAACTGCACAGGTCCACTTACACAAGGATTTTCTTCTGCCTCTGCCACCCCTGAGACAGCAAGACGGACCCCACCTCTTCCTCCTCCTCCTCAGCCCACTCGCTGTGAAGACGAGGAGGACGAGAGCTTTGTGGCAAACTACTTCTGTGTGACAGATAGGAAACACGTTTTCTCTTCCTTATTTTCCTTTCTTTCTTTTTTCTTTTCTTTTCGTTTTTTCTTTTAGATACAGGGTCTTGCTCTGTCACCCAGGCTGGAGTTCAGTGGTGTCATCATATCTCAATGCAGCCTCCAACTTCTGGGCTCAAATGATCCTCCTGCCTTGACCTCCCAAAGTGCTCTAGCTTGCTTTATTGTAAGCATACAATATATAACACATGTAACATAAAAAATATGAGTTAATTGACTTCTTATGTTACTGGTGAGGCTTCCAGTCAACAGCAGCTATTAGGAAAGAAGTTTTGGGGAGTCAAAAGTTATGCTCAGATTTTTGGCAGCACAGGGGATCGGGACCCCTAACCTCTGGGTTGTTCAAGGGTCAATTACTTTCAGCCTGTTTGAGGGCGATTCTGGGGAATGGAAGCAGAGAATCAGCCACCCCGGAATGCTTACTAGGAAGGTCTCGCATTTACAGAATAGCAAAAAGGAAAATGAAAACAATCTTGCTTCTCAGAAACGCAGCCGTAACATGCGGGGCATGGCTTTTCGTCCTTCTGTCCTCATGTCTTTTTAACCGGTTAGGATCTTGTCATCTATAAAGACTGCCTCTTGCTCTTTCTTCCCCTCTGTTGTACCATAAGCCTTGCCTGTGTCTTTACACTTGGCACAGATGTTGTTTTTAACAGTTGCATCACAATCTGGCGTGAACCCTAATTTACTTAGTGAGTCTTCAGGACCTAGAACCTCTTCAGCCTGGAGGGAGGGGTTGGATGAGGCTGGGCTTCACACAGGTAGGAGCGTGTTGCGGAGTCAGGGAAATGCAGTCACTACTGGGTTCTTGTCATCTCTCCATTCTTGGCTCAGAGGCCCCGTTGAAGTCACATCAGGGACAGGCTTGTAGGCTGTGTGCACTGGAGCACCCCCACCTACAAGCACCCCGACCTCCCTCCACCCCCAGCAGGTCCAGAGACCCTGGTCTGTGTGACCTGTTCCTCTCTCCTGCTTGGGTCAGACCCTGGGCAGGAGCAGCTGTATCCAAGGTGCTCCTGATGAACTGGGGATGCTTCTCCAAAAAACATAAGGTTATGTTTTTTGACATTTATTTTTCAAGAGACCGGATCTTGCTCTGTCACCCAGGCTGGAGTGCAGTGACATGATCATAGCTCAATGCAGCCTCAAACTTCTGGGCTCAAGTGATCCTCCTGCCTCAGCCTCCCGAGTAGCTGGGACTACAGGCACATGCCACCACATCCAGCTAATTTTTAAATTTTTTGTAGAGATGGAGTCTCACTATGTTCACCAGACTGTCCTGGGCTCAAGCAATCCTCCCACCTTGGCCTCCCAAAGTGCTGGGATTCTAGGCATGAGCTAGGGTGCCCAGCTACTTTCTGACACTTTTGAAGTCTACCTTCCCTGCTCTCATGGAGCTCCAGGTTTAGTGAAGGAAGCAGTTAGTTTTTGATCAAATGTATCATAAGAGACACAGTTCCAAAATGCTGTGGATTTATACATCCACCACTTCCAAAAAGATATTTTAGGTGGGGCTGCTATAGCCCTAGTGAAAGCAAGGAACACTTGGAGCCGACCAGAGCTGCTCTCAGGACCCTTGTGAGTGGCAGAGAAGGCAGCTCCATTCTAGCCCCAAAACATCTGTCTCAGCCTCTCTGTTCATTTCAATCCCTCCCTGCTCACTGCCTGCCTCCTCCCTAGCTGGTGACAGAGTCTGTGTCTCCTTAGATGGTGACTCCTGCCTTGTCTGTGCACCTGGGCTGTGGCCCTGGCCCTCCCCAGACCTCTGGGCCTAGAGCCTGGCTGGTTCGGGGTGTCTCACGTTGAGCAAAGGTACCCAGGAGGAGGAGCCGTTCTGGAGGGGTGATGCCAAGATCTGTCTGCACAGGCTGTGTCTGAGGGCCTCTGGCAGCAGCAGTTGGCTCTGCAAGTCTGAAGCACACAGTGTGCTCCTCACTCCGGACCTGGGCCTCCTCCAGCTTCCCGATCTTGGGGAGCAACACACGGTCCTCTGATGGGAGCCAGACACCGAGCAGGCATCTCTTCTGCTTCCTGCTCCTCCACCTCCTCATCTCCTACCCAGTCTCCAATTCTCCCAGTTTTGCTTCTCCAGAAGCTCCCTGGTCCTTTCCCTGTCTGACATCTCCACAGCCACCTCCCTGGACCAGGCTGCTGTCATCTCCCTGGCCCACTGCCGCGGCCTCGTGAGTGCTCTGTGCACCTCTGCCCGCGCTGCTCCCAGTCCATGCTCCAAAACGCTGCCCATGATCTTTTCAAAATGCACAGCTAATCACGTCACCCCTCTCCCTTTTAAAACCTGTCCCTGCTAACCACTTAGCATAAAGACCAGCATCCTGCCTTGGCCTGAAGGACAGTGGGACTTGGCTTCCTGCCTGCCTTGGCGGCCTCAGCCCGTGCCTGCGAAGTTGCGCCCCGGGGAGAGTACGTGCAGGGAGGAGAGCAGGGCCCAGAGCCAAGCCTGGAGGAGCACCCACGTTTAAGGGAGGGCAGAGGAAGAGGGAACAGGGGCCAGCCCAGGGGACCAAGAGGAGCAGCCAGGGACCAGGAGGAAGAGCAGAAAAGCGGAGACCTCAGGAGCCGGGGTCCACCAGGTTTGGAGAGAGACACCCTGGGCAGCTGGGTCAAATGCTGCTGAGACAGCAAATAATCTGGGAACAGAGTGGATTTAGCAACCAGGGGCCGCCAATGACCTGGGAGGGCCATGTTGGGGAAGGAGTCGGCTTGCCATGGGCTGGGAAGGAGCAGGAGGTGAGGAAGTGGAGACAGCAGGGCCAGTGTAGACACCAGAGGCTGACATATATTGAATTTCAACACACCAATGAACACGATTTCCCCAGGAGCACGATTTCCCCTGCTGATCTGGGAGGGAATGATCCCAAGAACAGGTGTGCACGGCTGGGCCTGAGCAAGCTGTGGGCGTGGGCACAAGCAGCTGTTTCTGCAATTCTCGTCAAGATCCCTCTGCTCCTTAAACGCACAGTTTGCTGCATTGGGTTTTCTGCTGGACCCAAAGTTTAAGGACAATCAAGGGAAGAAAAACCAGCATTCAAGACTTTTCTGTCCATGAACTGGATTGCTTAGGGGGGAACTGGGCAGCGACCAGTGTAATCCCACAACAGAGTTTCTCGTCAGCACAGTTCGAGAACTCCTGCCTCCTCTCATAGGCATGTGATCTATTCAGTAAGCATTGACAGCCACAGTGGCTCACGCCTGTAATCCCCCGGAGCGGGAGGATCGCTGGAGGCCAGGAGCTTGAGACCAGCCTGGGCAACATAGTGAGACCCCTGTCTCTACAAAAAATAAAAAACTTGGTCAGCTGTGGTGGTGTGCATCCGTAGTCCCAGCTACTGGTGAGGCTGAAGGAGGAGGATCACTTGAGTCCAGGGGTTCAAGGCTGCAGTGAGCTGTGATGACACCACTGCACTCCAGCCAGGGTGACAGAGTGAGACCGTATCAAAAAATAAACACATAAGCTCTACTATAAGCCAGCACAGTGCTGTACCTCGGGAATACGGCAGTGAACATTTCATGCCAGCATTCAGAGCAGCATAACCGCACATGTCCACAGTCATGAGCGCGGCACACACTGCGGACCCTCCCCCTCTACACCTGCGGTCAAGGAAGCAGTTCTCACTGGTGGGATTGGTGACATAGTAACAGGGGCTACCTGCCACCTCCCTTTAGGGAACAGAGTAATCCTTTTTGTGACCCTCTTGACTTTGTCCTCTGCTGGAGAGCCTGGACTTTGAGCTGAGCTGCCCAGACCCAGCGTGGAGCAGGCAGGGCCTTGAGACATCGTCTCATCCAAGTTCCATTGTCCAGATGGGAAGCCCAAGGCTAAAATATATCCTGTGGGCCAAGGACAGGGCTGGCTGACCTAAGAATGCCTCGTCCCTGTTTAGGGGATATGTGCCCTGTATAATCATTAATCTTGGTGGCCCAGGCACTGGGCATTCATTTACTGACAAGGCCAAAGTCTATGGCCAAAAGAGCTGAGGCTGCTTTGGGCTTTTCTCAGAAATCCCCTCTTTCCCCTGCAGCTCCCTTCCTCATGTGGCTCCAGCCTACGTGGCCCCTTCCATCACGCTGGCCTCAAGGGTGTGGACAGCATGCTACCAGACGCAGTCCCAGGCTCTGGTATCAGCTTCCAGACCTGAAGCTCTGAGGTCTGGCTTAGGCGTCGGGTCCTGGGCTGCCAGTCCTGGGGCTTATCTTCAGGTTCGGGGACCCACACTCTGCTTCTGCATCAGCTCTAGGCCCTGCACTCTAAACTCTCAGGTCTCAGCTCTGGGTTCTGGTCTCCTGGCTCTTGCTTTAGGCTTTGGATGTCAAGCTTGGGGTGCTGGTTCTAGGTTCTGGGCCCCAGTCTCCAATTTCAGATTCCAAACTCCAGGTTCTGAGCCTCAGGCTCTTGGCTCCAGGTTCTGGCTCCAGGCTCCCAGCTCTAGTTCCACACTCCAGGATCCAGGTCACAGTCTGGGTTCCAGGTTCCTTCAGCCCCGTGGCAATGGGATAGGAACATGGTGGCCTCCCTGGCTAGTGGGGTCTTCCCCACCCACCTATCTGAGCTGGCCAGAACATCCTTCTGACAGTCAGCACCCTAGGCTGGCCTGAAGGTCAGTGCTGCTTCCATGGCAATACTCCCTGTGCTTTCTGTCCCTTATCTAACCCCGGATCTCTGGAGACAGGTGCTAAGATGGTCACAGAGCACCCCTCACCCTGCAGTTTGCACAAGCCACATAGACACAGTCATGTTCCCAGCTCTTCCTGGGCCCTACCAGAACCATCGAGGATGTGAATGGCGCCCCCTGGAGTTGTGCAGCCCATGGCCCTGTGCCCAGTCTGAGCCACGTCAGGCTCGATGTAACCAACCATGTGTGTTCCTACAGACCTGGGCCTTTGTTTCCCTGTGGAAGCTGAAGTCCAGCTTCTATACCCCCTCAGAAGCCTGGGTCACCTGACTACCAGGCCAGATCCCCCACAGAGTGCACATTGTGCTCATTTTGGGGATAGGGGTGGCTGCCCCAGGGTGCACTGGCCCACTGCCCCACTGCTGCATTAGCACTTCTAGCAAGGGCTCTAGGTGAGCAGCCGGCACCACCCTGGGGAGCAGCACTCCCCCGACCCTGGCCCAGAACAGAGGTCACTGTGTGCCCAACTTGTACCATACCCCTCCCCAACCCCAAGACAGTTGGCAAAGGTGGAGAGGACAAGTGACAGGTAGCAAAATTGTCTCTCGGAGGCGTGGGCCCCATGGGTGTCCTTGAGGACGTTGCACCCACTCTCTTAGCCTGTGTCCTCTGTAAAATGTGGTGTGTTGGCAGGACGCAGAGCAGTCCTGTGTGTGTTCTCTCCCTTCCTTCGTGCTGTGCGCTGGGTGGACAGGGCCAGCTCCTGTCATGGTGTCTCGTCTTGTGGGGTGAGAGGGAGCAGCTCTACCACCTTCCCAGCCACCCAGGAGTCAGCTCTGGGCAGTGGCTACAAAACATGGCCCCGTGGGCTGACCAGCTGGTGCCCCTCGCTCCTGCCTCCGGTCTCGGCGGGGAGGCTGTGGGCCTGGGCCCCTGTCCCTGCAGATGGGGCTCAGCCAGGCTGGGATGGTGAGGGCCCAGGGCCTTGAAGGATTCTGGGAACACTAAAAGTGGGAGGAGGGAGCGCAGGACTGCTTCAGGGGATGTGCTGGGGAGGGAGTCACAGAGGGGATCATGGCAGAGGGGCACACCCGGCCAACCAAAGTGGGCTGAGGCAGGTGGTGGGCTCAAGCCCCCAAAGGAAGGACTGGGCTCTACCGAGGGACGGTGGGCCAGCAGGGGCAAAGAAGGGTTCTTGGGGAGTTCTTTGTATTGTTATAATTATTT